>NC_081841.1:196576722-196926536 GCF_963259705.1 Myotis daubentonii
TAAAAGACAGGGACCCTGAGTCCATACCCTTTGGAAGAGACTGAACTTTTCTGAGGTTAAGATATGCTATTACTTCATATTCTACTGTCTTATATCAAGTCTGAAGCCTCCCACTCAGTTTGCTTCACATGTTTAGGTCCAATACATTTACTTCCTACCCCATTCCACTTTGAGTTCTTTTCAGATCCATGCTGTAAGCCAGGCCACACTTTGATAGCTGTTTAATGACACCCTGTCAAAGTCAGAATACACTTTCTGTTTGTTTTGAAATCCCAGGACTGAAGTCTTCCTCACGGAGGTAAAGAATATGTATATATAAAAGGCTAATATGCAAAGTGTCCCCTCGGGAGTTCTACTGGGAGAATGGGAGTTCACTTGCTTGCTATGATGTGCGCTCACCACCAGGGGGTGGCGCGGAACATGGCGGGCGACCATCGGTGGCAGTGGGGCACTGAGGGAGTGAGGGAAGGAGGAGGCAGGGAGACAGGGAACCTGATCGGCCCTGATTGCTGGCCAGGCCTAGGGACCCTACCCATGCACCAATTTCGTGCACTGGGCCGCTAGTCTATATATATATATATATATAATAGAGAAATATGCTAATTAACTGGGACGCTGTAACGGGTTAACCGGACAGGAGGTTGCGTGTGTGCAGCGTTGGGAGCAGGGCAGCAGGGGCCTCCGTGCACCTGTGCTGTGGGAGGTCCTGATCAGCAGTGGCTGCAGCTGCAACAAGGGCTGGAGAGGGAGGCAGGGCCAGACCAGAGGGTGGGCGGCACTGCACGATTTCAAATCGCATGCTGGGCTCCTAGTATTATATAAGCATCCATTGCTTCTCATCCAGCTTCATCAAATCTTAACATTTTGTTATCTTTGCTTCAGGTTTTCTAAAAGACTTCTGATGCAGTCAAAGCCTCCAATGACTTCATTTTCTTCCTCCCCAGAGGAACACTCTCCTAAATTTTATGTTTGTGAAACACAACATTTCCAAGTATCTTTTTATTCTATTATAACATGAGGGTGCTAAGAAACTGTATTGTTTTGCATGTTCTCAAATTTTACTTAGTAAATACTATTTCAAAACGTTATGTTTTTAAAAAGTAACTGAAAAACATAGTAGTGCAGTAAGTGGGAAACACAATAAAAGAACAGAACAAATACCTGTTTTAAGATTCAGTAGTTTATTTTGAGATCCAGGAATAAATGAATACTTGTTATAATAATTAGTTGGAAACACTTTAACATCATATAATAATTCAAACCAAAAATAAAATAATAAAAAAGCATTATGGTTTTGAGAATTACTAATGTTGATACATGTAGCTGCAGTTAATTTAACTGCTGTATACCAGGAATTATGAATAAATATATTTTTTTCTATTTATTTGGTGAATGGAATTTCCCCCCATTTTTTGCTATTACAAACATTGATGTAATTTATATTTTTGTATGTTTCTGTGTACACATATGTGTGTGATAGTTTTCTTCGACTACATATCTATAAACATAGGTTGAGTCCTACATTTTTTTTAAAATACATTTTATTGATTTTTACAGAGAGGAAGGGAGAGAGATAGTTAGAAGCATTGATGAGAGAGAAACATCGATCAGCTGCCTCCTGCACACCTCCTACTGGGGATGTGCCTGCAACCCAGGTACATGCCCCTGACCGGAATCGAACCCGGGACTCTTCAGTCCGCAGGCCGATGCTCTATCCACTGAGCCAAACCAGTTTTGGCGAGTCCTACATTTTTAACTTAATTATTTTCAAATTGCTATGTAATAGTTTATGAGAGTTCCCATTGCTCCCTTACTCTTGCCAACACTTGTTTGCAAACTTTTGCAATCTGATGAATGGGAATAATTTTTTTGCTGTTGTTTTAGTTTATAATTCCCTGGTTACTGGTGAGATTGAGCATTTTTCTTTCATCTGTTAACTTTCTTTTCTCTATATTGCCTGTTCAGATGTTTTACCCATTTTGCTACAGTCATTTTCCCCTCTTAATTGATTTATAAGCTCTTTATAAATACTGATTTAATCCTTTGTTATTTTTGTACATAAAAATACTAAGTTTTAATTTTTATCGGGGTCAAATTTATCAGTTATTTTATGATTTGTGTTTTTTTGTGAAGTCATAATGATTTCCTAAAATTGTTTTACATTAAAAAAATTTTAAATTTAAAGTTTAAAAATTTTCTTTTCACAGTTAGGCTTTAATGTATTTGGAATTGGTTATTTTGTGTGAGGGAATAAAGTAGTACCTAGTTTCCAAATGGGCATCACCCATTATTAAATGATTAATCTTTATTCATATGTCATGCCACCTCTGTCATATCAGGTTTCTATGTATGTTTGGGTCTTTTTGTGTGTGTGATTGTATAATCCCTCAAGTAGTATTACTCTATTTTAATTACTATAACTTTATATTTTTGTGACCTTTGCTAGTCATATAAATTTTAGATCTGTTTATGAAGTTCACAAAAATATGTTAAGGTTTTGGTTGGAGTTGTATTGCATTTACAGATTTACCTGGATAGAATTAGGATCTTAATTATATTGAGTCTTTTTATTCATAAGCTTGCTACTGATTCTAGTCTTTTATTCACTACATCCTTTATTAATGTTTTATAATTTTTTCAATAAATGTGTCATACATTTTTGCATATATGATTATATAACTGTATATTATAGCTATATTGATATAAACTATAAACATATTCTTTATAGTTTTCATTGCTGTTGTAAGTGGGATCTATTTTTAATTATAATCTCAAATTCATAATTACCAGTAGAGATGTAAATTATTAATTTTAAAATGTTATTAATGTAACTATTTTGAGTTACAATAGTTTGTAAAATCCTTAGGTTGATTCTCCATATAGAAAATCATCATCCAGGGAGAAAGACAATTTCAAATTTTCTTTTTCAATTATTGTTTGTCTTATTCTTCTGTCTTGCATTGGCCAGGACCTCCTGTATAATGTTGAATATAACCAGTGAGTCTAACTCTTGACTTTATTGTTAACTGAGGCCCGGTGCACAAACATTTGTGCACTTGGAGGGGTCCCTCAGCCCGGCCTGTGCCCTCTCACAGTCTGGGACCCCTCAGGGGATGTCCACCTGCTGGCTTAGGCCCACTCCCTGGGGGATTGGGCCTAAGCTGGCAGTCAGATATCCCTCTGGCAGCCCGGGTGCCCTCGGGGGATGTCCACTTGCCAGTGGGGAGCAGACCTAAGCTGCAGTCGGACATCCTTAGCGCTGCTGAGGAGGCAGGAGTGGCTCCCACCATCACCGCTGTGCTGGCAGCCATCAGCCTGGCTTGTGGCTGAGCAGAGCTCCCCCTGTGGGAGCAAACTGACCACCAGAGGGCAGCTCCTGCATTGAGCATCTGCCCCCTGGTGGTCAGTGTGTGTCATAGTGACGAGTCATTCCCAGTCTTTCTGCTGTTAGGGTCAGCTTGCATATTGCCCTTTTATTGTATAGGATAGAGGCCTGGTGCACGGGTGGGGGCCGGCTGGTTTGCCCTGAAGGGTATCCCAGATCAGGGTGGGGGTCCTGCTGGGGTGCCTGGCCAGCCTGGGTGAGGGCCTGAGAACTGTTTTCAGGCTGGTCACACCCCCTTCAGGGTGGGGGTGTCTGCAGGGGTGCCTGGCCAGCCTGGGTGAGGGGCTGATGGCTGTTTGCAGGCTTGTCAAGCCCCCCAGTGGGAACCCTCACCCCATGGGGGTGTGGCCAGCCTGGGAGAGGGGCTCAGGGCTGTTTTCAGGCTGGCCACACCCCCTTCAGGGTGGGGGTCTCTACTGGGGTGCCTAACCAGCCTGGGTGAGGGGCTGAGGGCCATTTTCAGGCTGGCCACATCCCGCGGTGACCCAAGCTTTCTGCCTCTCCTTTTTTTCTTTTTTTTTTGGGGGGGGGGGGGATTTATTTAACTTCTATAATTGAAACTTTGTAGCCTTGAGTGGAGCCGGGGGCAGCCAGGGCAGGCAGGAAGCTTGGCTTCCTCCATTGCCGGGAGCAACCCAAGCCTCCTGCTCGCTCCAGCTCTGTGGCCGTGGCCATCTTAGTTGGGTTAATTGCATACTCACTCCTGATTGGCTGGTGGGCATGGCTGGTGGGCAGGGCTTGAGTGTAGCAGAGGAACGGTTAATTTTCATGTTTCTCTTTTATTATATAGGATGCTTTTGAAATTGTATCATTAATTATGATGTTCAATAGTTTTTTTGTATCATGTTTAATAATATAGCTGATGAAATTAAGAAGTCATCTACTATTAGTAATTTTATAAGAATTTATTTTAGAACGATTGGGTATTGACTTTTGTCAAATATCTTTTCAGCATCTTTTGAATTGATCATATGTATTTTCTATTTTAATCTAATAAATCCTTTAATTGATAAATTAATTAAGATTAGTAATCTTCTGATGTCAAGTCATACTTTCATTCCACTTGGCATTATGGGTATTCTACACCAGAGTAAAAATACATTCGTTTTCTTTTCCTGTTGCTTTTTTTTTTTAACCTTGTTAAAGAGTGCCTTGAATGTTTTTGGAAAATCACCCATAAACACTCTGGCCTTGTGCTTCTTGTAGGGCAAAGCTGTTGATTATCAATTCAGTTTCTTTAAACGTTTTGTTTGTTTAATGAGGCTTTCTTTTTTTTTTTTTAAAAAAAATACATTTTATTGATTTTTTACAGAGAAGAAGGGAGAGAGATATAGAGTTAGAAACATCGATGAGAGAGAAACATCGATCAGCTGCCTACCGCACATCTCCTACTGGGGATGTGCTCGCAACCCTGGTACATGTCCCCGACCGGAATCGAACCTGGGACCTTTCAGTCCGCAGGCCGACCCTCCATCCACTGAGCCAAACTGGTTTCGGCGAGGCTTTCTTTTTAAATTTTTAAAATTGATTTTAGGGAGAGAGAGGAAGAGAGAGAGAAAGAGAGGGAGGTTGAGAGAGAAAGAGAGAGAGGTTGAGAGAGAGAGAAACATTGATGTGAGAGAGAAATATCAATTGGCTGCCTCCTGCATAGGCCCTGATAGGGGATTTAACTGGAAACCTGCGCATGTGCCCTTACTGGAAATTGAACTTGCCACCTTTTGGTGCATGGGACAATGGCCAGGGCTCTGTTTCTTTTTAAGCCAATTATTTAACTAACTAGAGGCCTGGTGCATGAATTCATGCACGGGTGGGGTCCCTTGGCCTGGCAGGCAATTGAGGCCAATCGGGGCCATCTTGCCCAGTCCTGATTGGGTCCAGCTGGCTGGGGATAGGGACCATGGGAGGTTTGCTGTGGGAGCACACTGACCACCAGGGGGCAGCTCCTGTGGTGAGTGTCTGCCCCCTGGTGGTCAGTGTGCATCATAGTTACCGGCCGGTCGGTCATGCAGTCGGTCATTTCATATATATAGATTAAGGTAACTAATTATTTTTTTAGAAATTGATCCAATTTATCTACATTTTCAAATCTATTAGCATTTAATTCATACTATTATCTTATGATTTAAAAAAAATTCTACTCTTCTGAGATGTTTTTATTTTAATATTGTTTATGTATGCCCTTTCCCTTTTTTCTTGATCAGCCTTACAGCAGATTTGTTCTATTGATGTTTATAAAGCCAATTTTTCAGTATTATTGACACTATGATTTCATCTCTATTTAATTAACTTTGGCTCTTAACTTTATTCTTTTTCCCCTTCCAATTTCTTTAATATATGATGTCCTGTCTTGCTTTGTGAGTTGAGTTTCTAATTATCTTTTTATCTTTTAAACATATTTTGCTGAGTTGCTTTAAAGTTATAATTTCAATATAACTGCATTCAACTAGTTTTCATATGTATTCCTTTTATTGTTATTCAGTTCTACTATTTGACATTTCTGTCTTTATTGCATGAGTTCATATTTAGGTGTTAATTATACAATTGACAAACATATATTTCTTCAAAACAATTTTGTTACTGTTTTCTAGTTTAATTGAACCAAGATCAGAGAACATGGTTTGTGTCACATTGATTTTTTAAAATCACTTCAAATTTTCTTTGAAATCTAAGGTATGTTAAAATTCTGTATGTTCAAGTGTAATTAAAAAATTATGTTCTCCCAGAGAGCCAGAGGGAAAGGAGCAAAGAGGGTTGAAATGGGGACAGAAGGAGACTTTGCTTGGGGCAATGGGTGCACGATACAGGTGCAGATGATGTTTTATTGTGCAAATAAAGAAAGGGTTCAAAAAAAGTCAAATTAAGTAAAGATTACAAATTTTATAATTACTGAAAATTGGGCTTATTTCTGCCATCTTAATTTTTCTTTTTATCATTTTTTTTGCTTGCATTTTTGCAACCTACATTTCCTTCATTTGATATATCAATAAAGGTTTCTAAATCCCCCTTCCTTTTTTTCCCAGATGATTTGGAAGCATTGGTGTGATATTTCTATTCTTTTGAAACACTCATACTTAAGTATATTTTTTTATAACAAAGTCTATAGTTTTTCACTTTATCAACCTTCTTGACAAAAAACTTATCAAATGTTGAGAACTCATTGGAATAACCCACTCTCTCCAGTCTTGCCACTCCATGATCTTGATTTATAACTTAGACCAGTATACTGAGTGCCACATTTTAAATTTTGTAGTAAACAATTTAAAAATTAAAAACAGTAAAAATAATTTTAATAATATATTTTCTTTAACTCATATCTAAAATATTATTACTTCAATTTGTAGTCAATACAAAAATCAATGGGATATTTTACATTCTTTTTTCATACTAAGGTTTTGAAATTCAGTGTGCATTTAAACTTCATCATATCCCAATTCAGATTAGCTACATTTCAAGTGCCCAGTGGTCACATTTAGCTAGTGCCTACCATATTGGACAGCTCAGGTCTAGAGTTTTCATTTTTACCTTATTTCAAGCATGAAAATTACCTATAATACATATAATTTCATATAGGTAATTATTACCTATAATATAGGTAATTTACATAAAAATTATCTATAATATAGGTTTATATAGTTAGTATATGTGTGTATGTATTATATAGTGTTTGTTATATATATCTTGCCTAATAATAGACAAACATGTAAATTGACCATACCTTCACTATGCTAACCAGCCAATCAGGAGAGTATGCAAATTAACCCAACAAAGATGGTGGTTAATTTGGATACATAGGCTCCAAGTGGCGAAGCGAAACCTGATGGCCCCAGGGCCAGAGCAGCGAAGCCTGATGGCTCCTGGGCCGGCTCCGGCCGTCCAGAGCGTAGGCCTGGGTCCCAGGTGCCAGAGGCAAACCGGTGCCCACAGCCAAGGGAAGGGAAGGCCCATATATATATACAGTATAGTTATATATTATATAGCTAGTGTTAATTTACCAACAAATCTATCCATTTTGGTGCTCCCTATTGTTTCTCTAAATTCCATGTCTTCCCTCTGGATTTGTTTTTCTTTTTGTTGAATTACATTATTTATACCAGTAGTTCTTTAGTTGCGGGACTGTTAAGTATAATTTAAAAATTTTGGGTAGGTCTGAAATGTTCTACTTTGCCCTCACTCTTGAATAAAGATTTAGCTGGTTACAATCCAATATTGACAATCATTTTCCCTTAGGGTTTTAAAGATATTACTCTGTTGTCTTTTGCCTTCATGCAGTGAGTCTGGCTTCTGTCCCTTCTTGGATAGAGCACTTTTAGTACTCTTTATTTATAAGGAGCTGAATTCTGTAGTATTACTTGTGCCTAGATGAAAGCCCAGCAGGTCATAGCTTCAACCTTATTCACCCTTTTGTATTTCTCCTCAGTTTCTGATCTTAGATAATGCTTATCTTAGTTTTGAATTAGCTATAACTGTCTAGTATTCTATTTTACACTAGAGGCCCAGTGCATGGAATTTGTGCACAGGTGTGGTCCCTAGGCCTGGCCAGAGATCAGGGCCGATCAGGTTCCCTGCCTTTCTGCCTCCTCCTTCCCTTGCTGCCTGAGTCAACTGCCACCCACCTCTGGGGCCTGGCCAGGAGGAGGGGCCAACCGCCACCGTGGTGGGCAGGTGGTGGGTTGATCGGGGCCTGTCAGGTGGGGAAGGGGGGGGACCCAGAAGATTGTCCACTGGCCCTGAGGAGGGAGCCAGCCCCCCACCCCCCGGGGGAAGGAGCCGTGTCTGCTGCCACCCACCCCCGGTTTCCCGTCCCAGCCCAGGGGCCTGGCCCTGATTGGGTGATTGGGACCTGCTGGCCGGGGGGAGGGACCAGTAGGTTGGCCGGCAGGCCTTATCGGCGATGGAGCCTGTGGACTGGGGCAGCTCCTGTGTTGAGCTCCTGCTCCCTGGTGGTCACTGTGTGTCATAGTGACCAAGTGTTCTGTTGTAATGGTCGCTTAGGCTTTTATATATATATTTTATCTTTTTAAAAAAATATATTTTATTGATTTTTTTACAGAGAGGAAGGGAGAGGGATAGAGAATTGGAAACATTGATGAGAGAAAAACATCGATCAGCTGCCTCCTGCACACCCCCTACTGGGGATGTGCCTGCAACCAAGGTACATGCCCTTGTCCAGAATTGAACCTGGGACCCTTCAGTCTGCAGGCTGATGCTCTATCCATTGAGCCAAACCGGTTAGGGCGATTTTATCTATTATTAACAAGGTATGTATCAAAGCATGAACTGATAGAACCATCTTGTCTAGAAATCAACAACTTTGTTACAGTCTTGGGTAATTTATTTATTGTTTTGGTGCATCTATATTATCTTTTCCTATATCATTTCTATCCTTTCCTTCATGGTATATAGGAAACATATTGACTTATATACACATATTTGTAATTACACACCTTCCTTTCTAATAATTCTCCTTACTTTTAAAGTTTATTTTGTAGGTAATAGGTAAAATGATTTGCAGATAATTTATTTTATCTTCCTCTGTGTAGATATGATTTATATAATTTTCTTTTTTTATTTTATTGCATAGGTTAGAATTTTCATGTTAACAGTGATAGCTAATATCCATATCTTGTCTCTAACTTTAAAGAAGATTTATCTATTGTCTCATCATGAAATATGATAGTGGAATCTGATCCAAAATAAATATTCTTTTTATTTTATTTATTATTTTTAAAAATCTTTATTGTGGAAAGTATTACATATGTCCCTTTTTTTCTCCCATCAACCCCCTCCAGCCCACCCCATCCCCCACCCCAGGTCCTCACCACTCCACTGCCTGTATCCATGGGTTATGCATATATGCATACAAGGTCTTTGGATGATTACCTCCCATCCACCCACCATCCTCCACCTTCCCTCTGCACTCTGTTCCATGCTTCCATGTCTTTGGATCCACTTGGTTCATCAGTTTACAAAATAAATATTCTTAATTAGGTTAAGGAAGTATCCTTTCATTTCTAGTTTATTGTTGTTAAAAGAAATTAGAAATAACTGTAAAGTCATTTTAATATCTTTTAGTTTCCCTCAAGTTATTCATATGCTTGGACTTATTGTGTTAATGTATATCTATAGATATAAAAGCCTAAGCGGCTGTTACAACAAGTCGACTGGTTGCTATGATGTGCACTGACCACCATGGGGCAGACGCTCAATGCAGGAGCTGCCCTCTAATGGTCAGTGTGCTCCCACAGCCAATCTCCCGTGGTCCCTCCCCTCAGCTGGCCAGCCCCGATCAGCCTGGATCACCAGGCTGGGGGACTCCACTTGTGCATGAATTCGTGCACTGGGCCTCTAGTTGATTTAATAAGATTGAATCATCCTTCATTTCTGGAATAAACTTTATTTGGTCATCAAATATTACTTTTAATATGCTGTTGGATTCCATTGCTAATACTTTAGATTTTTAGATTAAAATAACAAGTGAGATTAGCATTTAGTTTTCCTTTTTGGTTTCTTAGGTTTGATTTTAGAGTTATGCAGACTTTGTAAAATTAACTGGGAAGTTTTCCATTTTTTCATATGCTTTGAAAAGGTTTAAATAGCAGATAAAAGAGTTTTATCTGTTCATTGAAAGTTTGAAAGAATTCATTTGTGAAACCATCACATTATTGTTTCTAAATTGTTATTTTTACATTATGCATCTTCTGTTTTAGAAGTAATTTTAAAAACATTTGCAATTAGTTATTTAATCAGGCTTGCAACAGCTATTCATACTGAACCCTTTGTTTGTCTGCTGCAATCGCTCACTGTCACTTAATACCACAACTCCTCCAGCTCTCATTTAGTTCAGTGTTATTTTAAGACTCTTTAAGAAAAATTATATATATTCATATGTTTTGCTTATATGATCATATCTTTCCTTCATAATGGAGATACATTTCCTGGGAGTAATTCTTGGGCCACAACCTCTTCTTATCAAAACTGTGTAGACTTTTCATCTGACATTTAGTACTGCAGCATAGAATTTTAAAGCAGTCTAGTGTTTATTCCTTTGAAGATAATCTTTATATATATATATATATATATATATATATACATATATATATATATATATATATATAATTTTTGGATCTTAGAGAATTTTTATCTGCATCTGATAATTTAAATATCCTAAATTATATTTTAGGTTTGGGTCATTGTTTATTGATTTTTGCCTAAAATGTACTTTACTCCTTCAAAACCCCTTCTCCCATTTTTATTTGTCTTTTTAATATATTTTAGTTACATATATTTTATATACATATAAAGCTGTTGCTTCAGTTCCAGTTCTCATGAGAAATAATCCTTAGATTTGATTATTTATTTGTATTACAGATATTTGAGGGCTTACTCTGCAATGGACTCTGATCTAGACATATGTACATAACATACTTTTTCTCATAAATCTTTCAGATTTTCCCTCTATATTTTGGTTTAATTGATATATTTGAGTTTATTTGCAATTCTTATCTCAAGCACATTTATTTTCACCTCATATTGTTATCCTTTCATCTTTTCTTATTTTATTCTTAAGATGACTGCCTCTGCCTTTGTATTTTTTTTTGAGAATACCAAAATGTTTTATGAATTAATTTCCTGAATCTTGCATTAAATAATTTTAAGAAGTATGTTCTGTCCCTGAATTTTTGAAATGAGTTTCCTGTCATTCTGCTGTATATTTTTCATAGACGTCATTTTGTGTGTGTGTGTGTGTGTGTGTGTTTCCCCCTCTGGAATCTCTATGAATAATAGCTGTGTTGACTCAGAGCTTGCCAAAGGATTTTGAGATTTGCTTCTAGCATTCTCCCCATTCCCTCCTCAGGTCTGCTGTTCTGTTCTCAGTCTGTGGGCTATTGTTTTTCTTCTCACTGCCCCACTTCTTTTAGGAACTTCTCACCACTCTTCTGGGAGCTAACACTCCCCCACTCCACCAAAGTACCAGGTTCAGACCACATTCCCCCCTTCAGGCCACTGTTAGGGAACCTGGCAGAGACTAGGCCATTCACTCTTTCATAGGCATTTTGAAATTAGACAAGGAGAAATCTGTTTCTCTCTAGTTCACTGAATCTGTAATACACAGTTTAGGAACTGTTCACAGCCATGCTTTCTATCATGTGGATTGAAGAAGTAGAGAAAGCTGATCTAGAGAGAGAAAAAAAAGATGAATAAAGCAGACACACAGGGAGAAACAGAGACCAAAAGGGACTTACAGTATGGAAAGGGCGGAGGGGTGGCAAATAAAGAAGCCTGAGGTGTTGGATTGGAGTTTGGAAATATCAACATGACCTCGTGAACATAGTTTTGAATGTCCCTCAACTAGGATTTGTCTGATGTTTTCCTCATGGTTAGACAGAGGTTACTAGTATATGTTTTGGGGAGAAGGCCACAGAAGTAAATTTTCCTTCTCATCATATCATCTCCAGCATACATACTACTTATCAACATGACTTTGCACTGTTGATGTTAACCTTGATCACCTGAGATAGTGCTGGAGAGGTTTCTCCAAAGTAATGTTACTCTGATTACCTCCCCTTTCATAGTCTTTCTTCCTTGAAAGGAAGTTCCTATGTATATCCATCATGTTCCATCTTCTCAAGGGAATTCTCTACATGGATCCCTTTGTCTTTTTGGCCTATTTTGGAGGAAAAGTATCCAAGTTTGTATTTCAATTCTTACATTGAGTTTTTCATTTCTGGTATCATATTTTAAATTTCCAATATCTTCCTTTTTGTCCTTTCAATGTTGCTTTTTAAGATTACCTGTTCTGCCCAGCTGGTGTGGCTCAGTGTTTGAGCATCAACCTACGAACAGGTGGTCATGATTGGGTTACCAGTCAGGGCACATGCCCAGTTTATGGACTCGATCCCTAGTAGGGGGCATACAGGAGGCAGCCAACCAATGATTCTCTCTCATCATTGATGTTTCTATCTTTCTCTCCCTCTCCCTTCCTCTCTAAAATAAATAAAAATATATTTTAAAAAAGATTACCTGTTCTTATTTCATGGATGAAATATTTTCTTATTTCTTGTTCAGTTTTTGCCCTACAACTCTTTTGTTCAAGTTGCTTTCATCTGTTTGTTTTGGCACCTGCCTTTTATATTATAGGTCTTCCTCAGAGATCTCTTCATATTTGGCTGTCGCTTCATACTTGAGAATGGGTCATGGAAAGGCTACTGGAAGCCCTGGGTGAGAGGGAAGAGTTTATTTGCTGTGGGTTTTACTCTAAGGTGTTTTGGCTGTGTCGCTTCACTATGGAGCTTCCCAAATCAGTATGCTTAGGTCTTATCTCATGCTCTGAGTGGATTTCCCAGAGAAGGTTTTATCAATTTCCTTCCTGAAGAGTCATATGTCTGCTTGTCTGTGATCTCAATGCCAAAAGGGAGAATAAGGGTAAGGGCCTCAACACCGAGAACCTAAATTTTCATGTAACTCCCCGTTTTCATTATGGTACTTCCTCTTTCTCCCAATATGCAGTGATGTTCTATGCTGGGGTCCAGCCCCAACGGGCCCAGGGGTTCCCCAAAGGTGTGGACGGAGTCAGCGAAGAAGGAATGACACGGAGACAGCGTTCAGTTGATCAGCAGCCTAGCCAGGATCTCTAGCCAGGATCTCCAGCCAGGTTCTGTGTCCATGTTCTCTTGCTAGGTTCTCCAGCCAGGTTCTATAGCCATGTTCCCTCGCTAGGTTCTCCAGCCAGGTTCTGTCCAGGTTCTCCAGCCAGGTTCAGTCACCAGGTTCTAGTCAGGTTTTCTTGCCATGTTCTATCCAGGTTCTGTAGCCAGGTTCTGTCTCTAGGATCTTCAGCCAGGTTCTCTCGCTAGGTTTTGTTTCTAGGTTCTGTGGCCAGTTTCTGTCCAGGATCTTTTGCCATGTTCTCTCCCTAGGTTTTGTCTCTAGGTTCTGTGGCCAGTTCCTGTCCAGGATCTTTTGCCATGTTCTCTCCAGCGAAGTTCTTCTGTGTCTAGGTTCTGTGTAGGTTCTGTGTCTAGGTTCTGTCTTCTAAGTTCTGTGTCTAGGTTCTGTGTTCTGTTGTCTTGTTACATCTGTATTTATACCAGTTGATTCCAATCCTATCAATCTCTATTCCAAAGGTTAGGGGGTTTCTTATCTCCATTCCAGGGAGTAAAGATTATGTAGCTTAAGCATGATTGTTCATAGTTAAAGTGATTAATTACCCGCCTGGCACTTAGTTAAGGGGTTTTATTCCCTCCCTAACTTCAGGGGAAAATCCCTACCTGGGGATTCAACCTTTCTCAGAGAGGTGACCTTGGTTAAAACACATAGTGCCAAGAAGGTGAGCAAACATATTAAGGACAGTATGCCATATATGCCAGGTCCCTTGAAACAGCAAGGATGGACCGGCTCCCGGCAGTTCTATGGTCCTAAGAGCCTAACTTTTACCTTCTTTGGTTAACAAATCTCCAGTTTTCTGCCAGGGTAAAGGAAGGAGCAGTCATCAGTGGCATCTAGAGATCTCGAAATCTCTTAGACTTCTCTCCTGATTTTAGCTCCACCTTTACTTTCCCTCCCTGCCCCATTTCCAGAGGTATCTGGTGCTAACTGTTGGGTGTTTCATGATGTAAACTGGATTGTTCCTCTTATTTCTCCAGTTTTCTCTTAGTATTCATTATCTGCAGACTGCTTAGTCAGTGACACATTCATCCACCTGCTCTCCAGCTTCCAATGTTTTGTTGTGTCATTCCTTTCCAGAATATTTGTCTTATGGAATAGGAAGAAGAGAATAATATATATGTTCAGTCCTCCATATTTAACCAGACATCATTAAGATCTGTATTCTCACCCAGCTGGTGTGGCTCAGTGATTCAGTTCGACCTATAAACGAGGAGGTCACAGTTGGATTTCCCATCCTGGCACATGCCCAGGTTGTGGGCTCAGTCCCCAGTAGGGGGTGTGCAGGAGGCAGCAGATCAATGATTCTCTCTCATCACTGATGTTTCTATCTCTCTCTCTCCTTCCTCTCTGAAATCAAATACACACACACACACACACACACACACACACACACACACACACTAGTGGCCCGGTGCATGAAATTCGTGCACAGGGGGAGGGATTCCCTCAGCCCAGCCTGCACCCTCTCCAGTCGCGGACCCCTTGGGGGATGTCCGACTGCCGGTTTAGGCCCGATCCCTGGGGGGGCTTAAAGTGGCAGTTGGACATCCCTCTTGCAATCTGGGACCACTGGCTCCTAACCGCTCAGCTGCCTGCCAGCCTGATCTCCCTAACTGCTCTCTCCTGCTAGCCTGATCATCTTAACTGATCTCCCCTGCCAGCCTGATCCCCCTAACTGCTTTCCCCTGCCGGCCTGATTGCCCTTAACTGCCTCTGCCTCGGCCGCACCACCATGGCTTTGTCCAAAAGGACATCCGGAAAGTCATCCGGAAGTTGTTCGATCTAATTAGCATATTACCCTTTTATTAGTATAGATTGATTTCAGAGAGAGAGGGAAATAGAAACATTAATGATGAGAGAGAATCACTGATTGGCTGCACGCCCAACACTGGGGATCAAGCCCACAACCCAGGCATGTGCCCTGACTGGGAATTGAACTCTGGGCCCTTCAGTCCTCAGGTGGAGCCTCTATCCACTGAGCAACAACGGCTAGGGCTACACTTTCCCTTTCTGCTGGGACGTGTTCTGTCTGCTGGAGCTGAAACATTGAGGCTGTCTCACTGGGGCAGAGTGGGGTGCACTGGGCAGCTCAGGGCAGAGTGGGGTGCACTGGGTTGGAGCAGCCGGAGCCCCCTGAAAGCTGGAGAGGGGCCTCGTTTAACACCCGCACTGTTTCATGGCTGTGCTGCCTTGCAGTTGAGCGGCCACACTGTTGGGCTGTGCCACAGTCAGCAGGAGTTTACACAACTGAACTGTCTGCATGGATATCTTCCTCCTCACCACACCCCCAAGCTAGGGGTTCCTCTTATGGTTGAAGTGACACTGACCATCCTTGGTTGGTAGCCCAATCGGCCACCTTGGAAAGAGAAGTGGGGAATCCTGATTTTACGTGAATGCTCCAATTTCTTAAGTTGGCAACTAATGCGAACTTCAGATATTTGGGCCAAACCAGAGAGGTAGTCAGACCTGGTGTTCAGGCCACTGGGTGGCACTTGGCTCAGCCCAGCTGTAAAGGGATCCTAGGCGCCTGGGCAGGTGAAGGGGTTTGGGGCGTGCTTGGGTAATTCTGACATCACCACACTTGTTTTTTGTTTTTTTTCCACTGATCACAATCCTATCTAATAATAGACAAACATGGTAATTAACCATACCTCTGCTATGCTTCCCATTGGCTAATCAGGGTGATATGCAAATTAACTGCCAACCAAGATGGCGGCCGGCAGCCACGCAGCTGAAGCAAACAGGAGGCTTGGTTGCTCCAGTGATGGAGGAAGCCAAGGTTCCCCACCTGCCGCGGCCCAGCTCTGAGCTCTGGATGCAACAATGTTGCAATTATAGAAGCTAAACAAACCCAGATACCTGCTTTCAGCCAGCTGGCCTCAGAGCTGGAGCTGCAACAAAGTTTCAATTACAGAAGGTAAATAAATCCCAGAATTAAAACAAAACAAAACAAAACAAAACCAAAAAAAAACAGAAAAAAAGGAGAGACTGGGAGCTTCAGTTGCAGGCTTGGCCTGCCTGAAAACAGCCCTCAGCCCCTCATCCAGGCTGGCCAGGCACCCCAGTGGGACCCCCACCCTGAAGGGGGTGCAGGCAGCCTGAAAACAGCCATCAGCCCCTGATCCAGGCTGGTCAGGCACCCCGCAGGACCCCCACCCTGATCTGGGACACCATTCAGGGCAAACCAGCTGGCCCTCACCCGTGCACCAGGCCTCTATCCTATACAATAAAAGGGCAATATGCAAGCTGACCCTAACAGCAGAAAGACTGGGAATGACTGGTCACTGTGACACACACTGACCACCAGGGGGCAGATGCTCAATGCAGGAGCTGCCCTCTGGTGGTCAGTGCGCTCTCACAGCGGGGAGCTCTGCTCAGCCACAAGCCAGGCTGATGGCTGGCAGTACAGCGGTGGTGGTGGGAGCCTCTCCTGCCTCCTCAGCAGCGTTAAGGATGTCCGACTGCAGCTTAGGTCTGCTCCCCGCTGGCAAGTGGACATCCCCGAGGGCTGCCGGGCTGCCAGAGGAATGTCTGATTGCCAGCTTAGGCCCAATCTGCTGGGGAGCAGGCCTCAGCCAGCAGATGGTCATCCCCCAAGAGGTCCCAGTCTGCGAGAGGGCACAGGCTGGGCTGAGGGACCCCCCCCCACCAAGTGCACAAATTTTTGTGCACCGGGCCTCTAGTTTATTATAATCTGTTGGCAGCATAGATAGATATTAGTTACCAGAGCTATGTCTTCATAGAAATGGACAGTATGTAGCCATTCTATGAGGAACTGTGTGCACTTAATCATCAGCATGATCTTCCAGTTTCTTTCTTTTTTTGTTTTGTTAATGAAAATAAGCTTTATTACATCAAGTGATAAATACATACAAAGATGCAAACAGTATTAGTCACTTTCTTCCAGATGTTTGGATCCACTGATGGGAAAGGCAGAACTGAAATCTACATACATCCTTAGGAGAAATTTCAGGGGTCCTTGTCAGGCGAGGTTCAATAAGTTGCTCTTTCTTCTCTATTTATAACTTGTGCATTTTAAAGATTGACTTCAAATTACTTATGAGATGCAGTAGAGCACTTCCTAGGTTCTCAGACTCTTGCATTCCAGGCCTTGATGTCCCTCTGAATGGATATAGAACGTTTGGGAAGGAGGGTCAGAGTGGAGGGAAACAAGATCCAACCAAGTAATATAGACCACACTTGGAAGCTGGAGGATTGACTGTTTTATTTCTGGGTGGTAGTGAACAGGAGGAAGACAATGAAGGCCGAGATGAGGTTTTCCAACCTCTTCTTCAGGAGGCCCTTATTTTATAAAGCAAGTCTAGGATAGGGTTGTCAGAGGTCCTTGCAAAAAATACAGACCTTATCTCTCTGTGTGAAATACAGTTTCAGTCAAAATATTTATTGAAATGTTTCAAATGATTTCTTACTTTTAGAAAGAATTATGTCACTGCATGTGAACCTTATAGAAAAAAAGTTGAAAAATTATTTAGTTCATTTTACACAGATCCAACTCACATTCTGCTTTTCTCATCCACACATTATTATTTTTATTGAAAATTCTTTTTACACCTTCATTTGAGACAGGAACCTATACACAACACTGAAACAATTTCAACAAATGTCAACACAAAAGTCAAGAAGAAATACACCAGGTGTATTTTCTGAATCAATAAAAATGTTATTAATAATAAAAAAGACATTTGCAGTTTTTAAATTTTCATTTTGCTGGGCAGGAAGCCAACATTCTGGATAATCAGTTTAATATCAGACACTCAGAATCTGAGTTGAGAAGGAAGGTTTTCTTCATTCTTTGTCCTTGAACTTAAGGTTAGTGGCTATTCCTTCAGACTGTGATGGGGGCCTTCCTTGCACTCCTTTAGTGAGGTTTCTCAGGACTGAGCCTGTGAAGGGACTGGGGCATTAGCCCAGCTCTTTGCTGTCCCCTCAGAGACCAGGCTAAGAAAAGGTTCAGGAATTAGGGACTCTAACCTGTGGCTGAGTGTCAATGCAACCTTAAACTACAGCTCTCAGCTATTTATTCAGCTCAGGTGAATTTTAGAGGTTAAAAGGCCTTCCTACTTTTTTCAGGTTGTCAGATTCAGTTGTTTGAATATAGTATTTTTTTTTAAAGCATTTCATCAGTGAGACCAAATAATAGTTTTCTGCCTCTATGATTAATTGTTGAATCCTCGACCCAATTAACTAAGGCAAACTTCAAATTTGCATTATTACTGCCCTTTCAGAATCCAATGGCGCTTTTAAAAAAGCGCTCAATGGCTCATTTCAGCTCTACCTAAAAGTCCTTACAGTGCAAATGTTATTTTTGGCTGAGGGCATATGCTTTCGTCTATGTCCCCAAAGCTCCCCACTCCCCCCCCCCGCCCCCCGCCCCCCCAGCCCAGCCTGTGGAAATGCAGCTTTGCTGAGTCTATTCAGGCCCCTTCACATTTGCATGTCTATCAGCGGGCTTTCACAGCCCAGTGGCCCCAACAAGTACTTTCCAATGGCCGTATTGTTCTTCAGAACCTCCCCAGATCAGAACTTCAGCTTCCTTCTCCCTAGCTGTTTCAAATGTGGTTGAAACACCTGTTAGTTTTCTTGGAGTCCTTTGCTTCCTACGTATAGGAATTGTCCCCCTCCCCCCCCCCCGCCCCCCCACTTGCTGAGATGTCTGTTTGTGAGGAAATGCTTGAATTTGCTACTTGGCAAAGTCCTTAGAGTTTTATATGACACTCTTTGATCCTCCTTATTGCTTCTTTCCATTTCATTAAAAAAAGGCTGGACTGCCACATGGATGGGAGAATGAAAAATACTTGTTTGCTCCCCTCTCTCTATAAACTTAAAATTTCTCCAGAGTTAGAGTCTACATGAATGTAAAGTGATTATATCGATAATATTGTGAAGCAACATTTCAGATTAGACTATCACCATGTTCAGGGAGATGAAGTAAAGTCTACCACAAATTCTACATTTTGACAGGTCAGCCCAATGAGCCTTACAAAAGAGTTGGGCAAGACGCTGTCTGAGTAGATGTTTGTTCTGACTTGTGTGGTTATGAATGGGTGATATATGTGTCTCTGTGTGTGTATAAATATGCCCATATATATGCATACATTACACATATGTATTTATTATAAGTATGTGTATGTATTTAAGCATATACAAATTCATGAATACTTATGCATTGAAGACAAAAATAAAATCTTTCATGTGTTTTGTTCTTAAAATCTATACTTTTTTAAAATATATATTTTATTGATTTTTTTACAGAGAGGAAGGGAGAAGGATAGAGACTTAGAAACATCAATGAGAGAGAAACATCGATCAGCCGCCTCCTGCACACCTCCTACTGGGGATGTGCCCGAAACCAAGGTACATGCCCTTGACCGGAATCGAACCTGGGACCTTTCAGTCCGCAGGTCGACGCTCTATCCCCTGAGCCAAACCGGTTAGGACTTAAGATCTATACTTAAAGTCTGCACACGTGGTCAGCTCATCTGTAAATCTATGAAATGCTTTTGCATACATTAATCTGGTACATCAGACCTGAGAGTAAGACAGCCCACTATTTTTATTTTCATGCTATGAATTGATTATTATCTTTATCATTAATAACTACATTATCATTCAAATACTTGGAAGCAGACCCAGGCTTTGTGACTTCTGGCCTTTATGGCCCTTTCCTCCTTGTTCCCAGGTTGGTGACTACCTCCCCCCAAACTGCAATTACGTTATGTGATCGTCAATCACTTTCATTGAGTTAGAATTTTAATATAAGAAGCAAGTTATTAAATGAAGTTAGTGCAGGCAGTGCTTACTATCTTATGTGTAAAATAGCTTTAAGTGGTTTATACTCATTGCGTGCAGTGAAGTATTCTGTGTTTTAAAATTTTGCATCGCTGCTTTTTCAGCAATTTTGCTTCACAACCCAGAAAGCTTTACTCACTGTTTCTCAGAAGGGGGCAAATTGGTGTTTAGGCTGCTTTCAGTAAATCATCTTTGGGTTTCTGATTAAATTGTATATAAAATATGTATCCTGTGAAGTCACCCAAGAGAAATGCCATTTTTGGGCATTTTGTGATCATAACCAGAAAAAGCTAAAGGAGTAGAGTCTAAGGAAGCACGTAAAAGCCTTACCTGTCCAAATGAATGCCCCTGGTGTTTATTTAGGTATTCAGGCCGAGGTCCCCAGGTCCCCCCGCATCCCTGAGCCACTCGGATGACCCGAGGGACAGCAGTGCACGAATTCAAAGCGTGGCCTGGTTTCCTCTGGGGGCCCCTTTCCTTTCCTTCTGGATGGAAAGATTTTCTCCACGGATGGGCTCTAGTCCCTGAATTCACCGCCGTAGGCAGTTCTCATTCCTCCAAATAGATATTTTTCTTTCCTAGGTTTAGAGGGAGGTTGGCTGTGGGAAAGAAAAGTTGGGACTATCTAAAGGCAGGATGAGAGGATCAAAAAGTCTGCTGGAAAAATGATATTCCTAAGAGTCAGAGAATCGGCCACACTGCCAATGGCTTCGCTCCTTGGGAAACGCTTCTCAACTGTGCAGGGCCGGAGATGGGATTAGACACAGCCCCCGCCTGTGGCCGCACAGAATGCTCATTCAGCTCGGGGCTCTTTCTGCCCCTTTTCTCTGGGGAGTGACCAGGAGAGAGGGCAACCGTGTCACCGCGTTTCCCAAGGAGCAAACAGTGGAGGTTGCCAGGGGTCAAAGGTTAAACACTGGTGTCAATAAAGTGAAGGGGATTTTGGGGGGGGGGGAGGAGGAGTAGGTCAGTAGGGAGGTTGGGGAAAAGGTGGGGGAGGTGAGAGCCCTGCCTGTCCCTGAGTTGAGAGAAAACAGACTGGCCACTCCTCCCTCCCCCCTCACTTCGACCCTGCATTTGTGCATTGGTGGTTGTGAGCTGATCTTTCCCCTCCCTCACTTCCTTCAGCCTTGTGGTTTGGCATTTGCTCAGTGCTATATACCATTATACACAGGATGTTCACAGGAGATGCTTGTTAAATCGTCCTGATCCTGTCGAGACTTTGGCTCTTCTAGAAATTCTCTGCTTTGAGTATTGGGACATGGTTTTTTTTTTTATTGCCCCAACGGTTGCTAGTTTTTCTATACTAAATGTAGGACTGATATTTGGAAGAATCTCTAAATCCATCAGAATACTCTGAGAAAAGTAAAGAATGAAGTTAGGGCTTATTGAAAAATGAACTTTCTTGAAAACATGGGGTTTCTAGAAAATAATGCATATATATATATATATATATATATATATATATATATATATATATTTCCAGCCTGAAAACATTCCAAAATAATTTTGCTACATTTGGGATGAGTGGCTTTTCAAAGTCATTTTGTAGGACCCAGTTTACTTACAGAGAATCTGTTTAGAAAGAAAGGCTGTTTTCTTCCCTGTCCTCATGTCAGCCTTGATGGACCCTCCTCTGGAGCTGAAAAGAGGCTCCACTCAAGGCATAGGAGAAAAAGGACTCAGTTACCTCTTGAATCGCCTTCAGGGTTGTTGCCAGGATCGTTCTTAGAGGAATCTGCCACCTCCGTCAAGTGGAGAAAAGTACACTGTGTGTGTGTTCTGGTGGAGGGATGGAGGAGGGATCCCCATTAGGGTACCTGGCTGGGATTGGGTCTACCTGGAGGCGATATTGATTTATTTATTTGGCAGCTTCACCTCTGAGTTCCTGACTAAATTTAAGACCTTCCTACTTGGGCTTATATTTTCTTACCTACGATGTAGGAAAAGAAGAAGAAGAAGAAAAAAGGGTGATTTATCTCTGTGTACTACCCAGAGCTATGGGGATGGCTATGAAATTCTTAGGGTTCAGAGAGGAAAAAGAGAGAAGGAAACAGAACATCCTAAGGATAAGAGGAGAAAGCAATACAGAGAAAGGACTGGCAGGGAAAAAGTAGGATAGGAAATTCTTGGGCAAAGAGAGAATGAAAGAGAGGAGGAAAGTGAGAAGGAGGGATGAAGAAAGACAGAGCAAAGGAAAGAATGATTCCCATCAGACAAGTCAGGATAAGCCTGAAGATCTCACCTTGGGGAGACAGGGTGAGCTGTGGCTTAAAAATCTTCAGGGATCTATTTTCTTAGATGTCCTGGAGACAGAATTCCAATGCCTGGAACACACCAATATATGCTCTTTTTGTTGTGCAGGGTCCTAGGCCTGGAAGGAGTGAAAGTAATAGGTTTCAGCAACAGGCTTGTTATAGGAACACAACCCATGGGGCTGGGTGCGGAGAGGATAGATTCTCAGGTTGGGGAAAATCTGTGTCTGAAGTGGGACAAAACTTCAATGTATTTGAAATCTTACATTTTAAAACACATTATACTATTACTAGAGGTCCAGCTCGCTTCGGCTTGCCTCAGCTGGCCACCCCACCCATCGCCTCTGGTAGCTCTCTGCCCTGCCCTCCACTGCTCATAGCTCTCTGCCACTAGTAGCTCGCTGCCCAGCACCGCCCACCGTGAGAGCCGCTGCTCGTTTGGTCGTGATGGCGTTTTGGCATGACAGCCACGGGCCTTTTATATAAGAGATTTGCTATCAGACAATGTATGTAAAAAATCACTATAAAAACAATCCAGATAGAAGTCTCAACCTAACACTACCATGAATGAACTCATGTGTGACCACTCCCAGCTCCCACCTTAAAAACATGTTAGCCAATACTGTGTGTGTGTGTGTGTGTGTACGTGTGTGTGCGTCTTCGAGAGCCCTGAACAGTCCTTGGGCTTTGTTACTGGCACACCGTGTTATAATAATGTTATATTCCCTGCCCAAAATGGAGCTTCATACACAGTCTAACCCTGGGATGGATTATTTCAAATTAGACTATTCTGGGAAACCATGGAATCACGTAGGCCTCAGTGATTCAGCCACAGACCAAGTGCTCCCTCCAGGTCCCCGTACAGTGAAGGAAAAAGAGAGCAGGGAACAGAGAGGAAAAAGAGAGAAGGAGCTACTGATCTCAGGTCTAGGGATTTCCTTCTTCAAGTGAGAGTCTGAAGAACCCCAAGGGCTCTTCCCCCAAGGGGTTTCCTCTGTGTCTGCACAAGAGCCAAGGAAGGGAAAGGGGAAGTAGGGAGGGAAGCCCACTGGCTGGGAAGCCCTAACAAAATGCAAGCACCTTCCTGCCCCACCCCCTTTCTACCCCCCACCCCCACCCCATCCCCTCTCGCTACCCCCATCCTGATGCTAACGCAGGGTGTAATCTCACTTCTAAACACAGAATTACAGAAAACCAGGGGGGAAAAGCCCCGAGAGGAATAATTAATTTCTGCTTCCTCATGCAAATCCTTTGGCCAGTCATTTAAGGTTCAGAGCAGGACCAATTCAGCTCCTTGTGCAAATTCCAAACTGAAGGCATTTAGAAAAGAAGAGAGAGCGAGAGAAGAGAAATTGAATGGATTTACTTTTCTAAGAACCAGAATTAACAAAGGTTCCATTTTCCATGGTTATGGGTTTGGCTAGACAGCCCTTACTGACAAGCTCTCCAAACACATGTGCTGGCCTGTTGAAAAGGCCTCCGTGTTGACTGACAGATAATTGAAGTGACAAATTGTTTCATTGTATTTGGCAGGGAGAGTGCTGTATTAGATAATTATGGGGAACAGAGGAGCTCTGGGGTCTCAGGTCACAAGACATGCCTGACCCTATTTTCTGAAAACTCTGAATGGAGTTCTTGGTCCCAGAGGACCTGAGTGTGAGGCTCTCTCTTTTTTGTTGTTGTTGGTGTTGATTTTTTTTTTCTTCCCCTTTACCTCCCCCTCTGCCTTCATTCCCCTCCCCGCCCCCTTTTCTGATCTAATGATTAAGAGCTAAAGAATGCAGAGGTCCCCAGATCTGAGAGTACAGGCCTTACTCTCACCCCAACCCCAACCCCCATTCCGTGTCTTTTAGAAAAAGAGCATGTGGATTTTATCTCCGGTAGCAAGTTTGCAAACTCTTCTTACCAGCTGCCCACCAGGGCCTGAAATGGGGCTGGGACAAGTAAGCCAATTCAAATGGTGGCTGCTGGCTTGGGGTGCATCCTGCTTCTCTGTGCAGCCTAGTGACGTGGCATTTTCTGTGTCATCAATTCTTTCTGACCTTAGTTTTCCTGAGGGAAAATCTGGGGACAGAAGAGCCCTAAGAATTGTTTGGTAGTAGAACCATCTCATTTTCCAGCGGAGCCTGGAGAGTGGACCACACAGTTTGTTGGTAGAGAAATAGCATAAAGTAGATCTCAGGTTGTGTCCCCCACCCCCAATCCAGTGCATTTTCCCCCAAACCTTCTGGGAGAGAATGGAAAACATATATATGAGGGTAAAATACAAATAACCATGTCTGCCTCTGTTGTCTAGCCCCCCTTACTGCCACATGAGCCTACAAGAAACTGGAAGTGGCTTCACACAATATTTAACCGCATGTATGGATGGGGACCCAGGGAGTCATTCTTGGGGGTGGGGGACACCCTCAGAATAGAGCTAACCCTCAGAATAGAGACGTCCTTAGAAGGTTCAGCTGGGAGCCCAGAGCAGATCACACTTACTTTTTTTTTTTTTTTAATCCTCACTCAAGAATAAGTTTTCATTGATTTTTTTTTTCAGAACTAGAAAGAAAGGGAGAGGGAGAAAAACATCAATAATCAGTGACTTCATCCCAACTAAACCTGCAACCTGGGAACTTTTCGGTGTCCAGCATGATGCTTCAACCAACTGAGCCACACCAGTCAAGGTGAGCCTCCCATTCTCACAGGGGAAAGCGAACGGGTTAGTATCTCTGCTTCTGGCAGCCTTCCTTCCACCTGCAGCCTGCTTGTGGAAGGATAGGGGACATTAGTGAGATTGGGGTGTGAAGATTTTCAGTCACTGGTTCTCTATAGAGTCTTCATGCCTCGGAAGATTCCCTTTCCTTTCAAAGGGAAAGGTTTTAGAATTACACAAACTCTCAAGAATCATTATTTTCAGTTGAATTTTAACTTTTCCACAGAGTCTTTTTCCCCTTTCTTTTGATTTTCCACTCTTAAATATAAGTCCAAAGAACCTCAGAAGGTGGTTTGTTGTTTGGTTTCTAAACAAAGAAACAAAGAAACAAACAAACAAACCAAGTAAAGTATGGTGGGAACATCTGAAAATTTCTGTAGAGACCCATGGACTTTTTCTGATTATTTTTTTAAAAACCCAATAACTTAATAGCTTCCTAGTGGTTTTAAGGAAGCTATTCTCTGAATCAAAAGCCACTGTACTGAATTTAGGAGTGGCTTTACAAAGAAAGCTGTCAAACCCCTTTCAGTGACTTATAGGAGATAGGTTCCCAACAGAAAGCATTAATTGGGGGATCGTGAGTTTAAGGGGAAAGGGATAGAGGCAGCCTAGTGTCAGAAGTGAATAAAGTGGTTTTAGACTCTTGGAGTAAGAGAAGGCTATGGCACAGCTCTGTGGTCGAGTTTGCAAGCATGGCTGCAATCAAGCTCCTCCCTCTCCGTGCTTGCATACTTCTCATCCCTTCAAGAGGTGGAATAGAATTCCCCTCCTCTTGATTCTAGGCTTACCTTCATTCCTTGCCCGATCAATATAGGATGTGGTGGAAGTGACTTTCAGGGGCTTAGGCTACGTCATAAGCACCTTTACAGCTTCAATCTGCATCTCTTGGAATGGTAGCTTCTTGGGACACTTCTTCCCGGACCAGCCATCATACTGTGTGAAGCCATATGGAGAAGCCACATGAGGTGCTCTGGTCAACAACCACAGCTGACCTCCAGCTGACTATCAATTCTCAGCCATGTGAGTAAACCATATGAGATGTCCAGTCTAGCCAAGACTTTAGATGACGTTAGCCCTGGTCCCCTTCTATCAGATCACAATCCCATGGAGGATCCTAATGAGAACTGCCCAGCTGACCCAGGCAACAGATGCATGGGAGATAATAATACATTGTTGTTTTAAACCACTAAGTTTTAGAGTGGTTTGTTAAGTAACAGGTTAACCAGAATAAACAATGAGGCATTTGCCCCTAAATCCCTGTGTCTAGGAAGGTGCTAAAGAGAGAAAAAGGTCAAGTGATGTAGGACATGCAGCTGGCCCCAAATGCTTGGAAGTCCAAGGGGAAAGCCTACATTTCTCTCTCCTCATGAAATAGATCTGAAGGATTCACCCTGGTAGGAAGCCCTAACCCACCCCTCCCAGCACACACACATTACCTATGGGAATGAGTATTAACAGGCTTGAAGGGAAGGGAGGATAATTAATGGCCAGAGACTTGTAAGTGAAGGCTTGCATCCAGAAGCTGGGGAGGCTTGCAAAAATCCAAGGTCATCAGATAAACAAGCTGGGAACCCTGTCAGCTCTGTCCCTGGGCTTTTCAGTGTACCTGGCCCAACACAGAACTGGATGCAGGAGCAAGTATAAGCTAGTGACATCAAAGGCCCTCATTATGGCTTTTCAATCTCTCTTGCCCAATGGATTTATTATTTCCTGTTCTCTTTTCTGTTACTCCATCCTTTTGCATCCTCTAAAATTGACACTTCCTCATCATTTAATGACCTCTTTGGGGACTGATGATCTCAGCTCTTTTTCTCATACTAAACTTCACTTTTGGAGCTGGGATCTCATTTGTACCCACATGCAAATCTGGCTAATACTGTGGTCGGCAAACCACGGCTCGCGAGCCACATGCGGCTCTTTGGCCCCTTCAGTGTGGCCATGAAGTTTCAATCGCACTGTATGTGCGCGCCTGCACGTGGTATTTTGTGGAAGAGCCTATACTCAAGGGGCCGCAGTTTGCCGACCACTGGGCTAATAGATACGTGCCTTCATGGGGCCTCAGCCCTGGTCTCTATGTCTTAGGAAGGAGACTGTTTACAACCTACCTGCAGAGAATTGTCTTTTCTGAAAGGACAAAGAAGAGATGAATATTCCTTCAGAAAGCTCAATATGACAAAATTTATATTTGCTATTAGGTAAATTGGAGAGTTGTTCATATTGCAGGGGGTGTGTTTTTAAATGTCCACTAGTGCATTTAAATATAATTTGATTTAAAAAAATAAGCAAGATAACATTTCTTCAGGCCATATTTAGTATGTAAGTGAGAGGGACAGATGTTTATAGGAAGGGGATCTAGCAGAATGTGCCTCAGACTTAAACAAAGGCAGCCCTTGATTGATTTCTCACAGGGGGGGTGGGTATTTTTCTACCTTCTGAAGTTAAAAACAAACAGCCAAAGAGTTGAACAAGTCCGGCTTTCTGCAGTCAATTCACTTCACCAAGTACTTTTTCAAGAACCTATGTGTGCCCAGTGAAATACGCCAAATAAAGAGTTTCAAATTAGTAGAGCAGGCTCCGAAAAAAGCCATCTTCAAACTATAATAAGGCAATACAGATTTTACTATTTTAAAAGGTGTAAGATAAGGCAGTACTCTTTAATTCTTTATTCTACACCATTTATAGAATAGTAGGCTGATAGTCTTAGGTCTCAGGAATGGAAAATGAATTTTGCCAAATAACCTAGAGAGAAATGTAAAGATATGGAAAAACCTATATATTATACTTTAAACTTCTGCCTCAGGCAAATTCATTCTCAGGGTAAATCGAAATCAAACTCAAACAACTAGATAAATAAACTAACCAGAAAAAAAAATCTTGCTCGCACCCTCCCCCCGCCCCCCCCAAAAAAAACCCACACAAAAATCCAACAACACTAAAAGAAAATTGAAAACATAAAAGGCTTTGTGGAAGGAAGCTACAGTTAGAATGGAGGGGAAATGGGAACCCAATTTGATTTGAGTCAATTCCATTCAACACAACCCAATCCAGTCCAATCCAATCTATTCCAATCTAACCCAATTCAATAAATACTGAGTGCCTACTATGTGCCTGGCAGAGTGTTAGATTCTGTGGACTCAGTTGAGTGAGACACAGTCTCTGCTTCCAAGAAGCTACATGTGCAGCTTCTACATGAGGATCAGATGTGCATTCAAATGTTAGCAAAGGGCCCTGGCTAGCCCATTGCTTCCTGGCTGTCTGGGAAAGTCCTTGCCCTTATGACCCCACCTCTGTGCTGCCAGGTTCAGCATGATGCCCTCTCCTCTGCAAGGAGTAGATGCCACTGATCTGTGTGCGTGGTTGTGGGGGTACATGAGCAGTGGTGGCTGGTCAGGTATACCCCATCTTTCCCAGCACATCTGTTAGAACTTGAATTTCATTAAGATCCCCCCCCACTTTTTTTCTCTTCCTACTGTCAGAGTAGCACAAATAATAATTATTAAAGTCCCCTGCCCACTATTGAAATAAAATACAGCCAGAGAGCTAAAGCACAGCCAGTCCATTGAGAGGCGACTGAAGCTGGGTAAGACCAGTAATTCAAAACAGATGAACGGTACGGCAAGTACTATGGGCTCAATATCCCAGGCTGACCCGACCTTTGAAACTTGCTGAAAGTTATCCTTGAAACTCCCCAGAACTCCTTGAATAACTTCTGTAAAAGGCTTATTTATCACAAAGTCATAAATAATATTTGCTAGATATTTGCTCCATCTATCTAGAAAATGAATTAGGCTGGAAGACATGAGCTCAGTGGCTGAGCTGGGCTGGGGGGTGGGGTGGCCAGGGTGGTGGGGTGGCTGTTAACAATTCCAGTAGGAACAACAGAGAAGCTGCAGCTTTCCATCTTCCATAAGTGGGGGTGGGGTGGAGGGCTGGGGAGTAGGGTAAAGATAGGGCTGCTCAAGGAATTTGATTCAATACAGTAGATTTTAATTTCATTGCTTCTACACAGGTGGTTGTAGATGGCTGTCAAGAGACATAGCTCTGGCCCTAACCGGTTTGGCTCAGTGGATAGAGCATCGGCCTGCGGACTGAAAGGACCCAGGTTTGATTCCGGCCAAGGGCATGTATCTTGGTTGTGGGCACATCCCCAGTAGGAGGTGTGCAAGAGGCAGCTGATGGATGTTTCTAACTCTCTATCCCTCTCCCTTCCTCTCTGTAAAAAATCAATAATAATAATAATAATAATAATAATAATAATAATAATAAAAGAGACATAGCTCTGGTAAATAATTGAACTGATAACTTTTTACAATCACCAAATTGTTTTGAGGCAAGAATCCTAAAGACCCTGCCCAAGAAGCTATTGATGCTCTGTGACTGTCTTCTGTGAAAGCTGGGGGGTTCATTCATTCATTCACTCATTCGTTTATTCAATGGAAAAATCTATTCAAAGGCATCATCCTAGTTCTGTAGGAGATATAAAGATAGAAATGACTTAGTTACATCTTTCAAGGAATCTTTGTGTGAAGGGAGACAGGAAAATATATGAACACCTGGGACACAATGTAGAAAGTGATAGTATGTTAGGACAGGCACAGAGACAGAGCTATAGGAATTGAGAGGATATTGAGATGACTTCCGACTCATGGAGGGTGGGAGGGTAAGAGGGGGCAGGATAGTAGATGAAAGGATTTCTAGAGTAGGTCCCACTGAGCAGACTCTTGAAGGCTGGGTAGAATTTGGCAGGACAGAGGTGAATCCAGGCTTAAAGGAGTGTGAGAAGATCAAATATAGACATGTACAAGGATGGTCCCAAATAGGCTATAAATTAAAAAAGGTGGTGGTAGGGGGAGGTGGAGAAACTAGGGCCAGAAGACTCGACAATAGTCCTTGTAAGAGCTAAGGAAGATGATGTTCATAGGAATGAAGAGAAAGGTATGATCCTCAACTATTAGAAAGGGTAACAAATAGAAGTTGGCAACTAATGTGTGTGTGTATTCGGAATTAGAAGGAAGATGGAGGAATCCACAAGCAATAATGTTTAGGTCATTTCCTATTTTGAGCTATTAAAGACAAACCTCACTGTTTGAGCCTGCAAGCTGGGAATTGGGGAGGAGTAGGGAGGTTAGGAAGATAGTCTGCTTGGGAGAGAGTATCACTAAGGATCATCAATAGTATCTTATGATGCTGACAAATGGGGACCAGGAAAGGTGCTGGAATGTTTGCAGGTGAAGGGAAGGAGCTAGTGGGGAGAAAGGCTGAAGAGAAAGAATGGGGTTGACACACAGAGTTAGGGTGTAAGAAAAGAAGGGATATGAAAGCCTGCAGGAAGAAGAGATGAGAAATGATGAGTGGGTATCCAGAAAGATTTAGAGGGGACAGGGGAGTTGAGAGAATTCCTGTCCTCATCCTGATCAAGTCAGTAGGAAGAAAGGGCTCCTGTGAGATCTTGGGAGGTGACAGGTACAAGACACAGCTTGGCAGGGAGTGGAGTCAAGCTTTCTGCATGTTTGTCTCTGTTTTCATTCTGTATCTGAGGCCAAAAGGCTCCAATGGGGGCTTGTACCTCTGCCATTTGTTCCTTGGAGGATGGAGCTCTGCTCTTGACTTGTGATTGAGTTGTTTGTCTTTACTGGGGAAGCTGGGCTTTGTGATAGGATGATGGTTGAATAGATTGGCCAAGGAGCTCTCTCTTGGGGATGCTCTGAAGATCCTGTCTTGCTTTTCTGTTTTTCTTAGTAGCTTTCCTGTGTTGACTGGCAGTGGACATCTGCTTTCTGCATGGCATAGGATCATTTGGTTGTGATAAATGATATCACTCAGGTGCTTGTCATGGTTTCCATTCTTATCTTAGAGCATTCCAGGTGCAAAATCACTTGGAGGTCATATGGCCCAGGAGCTCCCAACCTGTCAATCCAGAAACCCAGATCTGGGCCTAGTCTCCCAGCAGCTTCCAGTCTGAGAAGCCCTCCAGGTTTAGGGAGGGAGCTGGTGGACTCCGGTGCAGACGGTGATGCTGTGACAGAGGAGCAGGGAATGTGCCTCAAAGCAGGTCTGGGAACCACGAATTTAGAACAACCTCCAACTGGCAACATAATGAGTATAGGGCCTAGTCCTGGCATAGAGTAGCAGATAATAAATATATGCTGAAATAAAAAAGTGAATAAACAAATTAATTACATTAGGATTATAGTTCAGTTTCCTGTCTTGCACCCATAAGACTTTTCTCTCCAAACATCATGTTCTTTAGGGATTTTTTACCTTAAGGAGTTGCTTCTTTCTTACACTTCTCATTATCCCATAATCTTCCCCCAGACCTGAGGATCTCAATATTCTTTAGGCACTTTGAGTTTTAGACCTATATTCACTCATTCTCTAAACTCACTCCGTATTCACTCACCCCTCGTTTTCTTTATTTCATTGTTTATTTATTTGCTTACACATCTGTTAAAATATTTATTGACCATCCTATATAATAAAAGCTTAATATGCAAATTGACCAAATGGTGGAATGACCAGTGAGTGGGGGTGGGGCCAGGTAGTGGGTAGGCAGCGCCAGGCCAGCCAAGGTGGGTCCCAGCGGGCAGAGGTAGGGGACAGCAATTGGGGGGGGGCAGCAGTGGGTGACTGGTGGCAGTAGAGGGGCGATTGGGGGGGCAGGGTCAGCCTGCCAGTCGCCTCCCGCAGAGGGAGGCCTAAGCTGTCAGTCGGACATCCCTCAAGGGCTCCCGGACTGCAAGAGGGCACAGGCCAGGCTAAGAGACTGCCACCCCCTCACCAGTGCATGAATTTTTGTGCACCAGGCCTCTAGTCTATTATAATGAGGCAAAAAAAGAGATATTTTAGATGATTTTGTAAGAGAAATGTATTAGTAAGAGACAGCCTGCCTGGTGGTTTATTTAACCCTTGTGGTAGATTGCAGAAATGGTCACACTCTCACCCCCTTCTTGGATTCACACCCTCTTATGCTCTAATTCTGACTGCCCTGCCACTCAGAGACTGGGCTTTGTCACATGACTTGCTTTGGCTGCTGTGAAATGAGCAGAGGCTGACCAGCACTCTGCAGTGGGATTTGTCCTCTCTTGCTATTTTTGGAACCCTGTGACTGCCAGCATTTGAAGAAGCCTGGGCTAGCTTCTGGTGATGAGAGACACATGGCCCAGTTGCCCCTGTCATCATGGCCAACAGCCTGCTAATGACCAGACATGTGAGTGACCCCATTATGTTTTGGAGTTGTTTGTTTTGGGGTAGTAACTACCTGATACAACACTCCTTCTCATTGTCCTTGAAGGGGTTGTGATAAAGGAGGATTCCATATCTTTCCATCCAAAAATTTATGACATGCCTCATGACATGCCCATATCTACAGCCCCAAATAATTCTGCTATAGATTTTTAAAATCATGTTCACACTTTCCTGAAAGCCACTTGCTCTCTTACAACCTCTGGGCATGAAATCAACAATAAATATTGATTGGATTCCCAGTCAGAGATAGGACAAGACTGCAAGGTGTGAGTAGTTACCACCAGATTCCGAGGTCTGATGGGAGTGGATACACCAGAGGCAGAAGTGAGCATTTGAGGGGGGCACCTACCGAGGCTCCCTCACAGGACACAGGAGACCTGTTGCTTCAACCAGGCAGCTTTGCAGACTTGAGTCCATTCTGGCCAGTTCAGAGCGCCACAGCCACCCCGACCCAGGAGGATCCTGTGTCTTTAAAGGGCCAGAGGTGGTTATCCTGCTGCAGGCCCCCAGGGGGCAATACCTCTGCTTGCCCATTTAAGAGTCCCTACTAGGCGAGGCAGGGTCTCAGTTTCCAGGGCATGAGTGTCCAGCTGAGGAGTCTGTGCTTTGTTACACTGAGGGGACAGTCCCAGACGGTCGGGCTGGAGCCTGCTTCTGGAGTGCTCTGTGACTCAGTGGTCCCTGCATCAGTGAAGGGAGAATTTTAGGGGTAGGATACGTGCTTGGTCCTTCAAAGAAGGCAAAGAGGATGAATAAGTGAAGCTGATAAGTAAATAAATGATATTGATAATGACTGTAGTAATACCATGATAATAGTAGCCACAGCTGGGATCAGGGCATGGCAAGCTCTGTGAGTGGAAGTGAGGGAACACAGCACTTTGAAGCTGGGTTTTTGCACGCCTGCCTTGGGCCAAGAAAATGCAGAATTTATATTTGGCATCTCTCTCTCTGACTCTCCCCCCTCCATCCATCAGGCTTCCCTCACCCCGCTCACCCTGACATTGAACACCCAACATCCCTCTCCCCAAATTAAAGTGTCCCCATCCTGTCTTAATCCTTTTGGGGTCTGTTCTCTACCAACAACAGTTAAGCCCAGATAACGGCAGCCCCACTAATCTGTCGGTTACCGCGAGTGTTCCCGTCCCAGATAACAGAACTCATTACTGCAGACACTTGGCAGGGCTTTCAGGAAGGCTCTGTAGCAGCAGGCCTGGGGCTGGAATTTAGTTTGTACCCGAAGGTCACGGAGCAGTGCTCAGACAGATGGGGTCTCATAACCTCTCAAACCAACCGGCTTGGAGGTGGCAGTTCAGCTTCCTCTGTGTGTCTGACGCTGACCTCTGGGGGCACACAGTCTGATCCGCTGCAGTGGAAAAGCCACAGGCTGTGGGGCCAAGTGAATCTGACTTGGCCTCTTCTAAGCTCTGTGACTTAACAGCTTGACTTGATGTCTCTGGACCTCAGTGTTTCTCATCTGCAAAATGGAAAAAATGATACTCACCTTGCAGGCTCACTGTGAGAATTAGAAAGAGTATATGGAAAATGTTTGCCCACTGTGGTCTCCCACGGCGGTGCTATGGGGGCTCCTCTTGGCTGCAGCCATGGGTGTGAGGATGCAGAGGGCCCCGAGGTGCAGGCCTGCGGGTCTTGGGTCTGGAGCCAGATCCTGTGGGGCTCAAATGCTGGTTCCACCCCTTATTAGATGTGTAACTTTGAGAAAGTTGCTTTTCTGGGCCCCACTTTCTTTATCTGTGGGAGACAGTAATAGTCCCTATATCACTGGGTTGTTATAAGGATTAAGTGAGGTATGTGATAGAGCTGGCACTGTGCCTAGGTGGCAGGAAGGTCAGATAGGACAGGCTAGGGAAGGACTTTGCAGGCTGACTGCTGTGGGCAGAGTGCTAAGGGCTGCAGGGGCCCGAGTTGCTGGGGGAGAGCAGGTGCCTGCCCCGCACTCCTTAGCTCCAGAGGGTCACGCAAGCTGGTCACAGGGTCTGAAGGCTCCAACCAGATTGCTGTAGGAGCCAGAGCACTGTGGCCTGCAGGGCTGCAAGAGAGCTCCCAGGAGTGATTGCCAGGGGTGGCAAGAGAGGTTTAGAATGAGAAGGAAGGAAAGGAAACTCAGCATTTGTTTGGCTCCTACTGTGTGTGGAGAGGGAACTAGACACTTTGATATACATTATCCCGTTTATCCTCAGGGCCACCCACCGGGTATATTATAATGAATGTCCCCTCTTTACAGATGAGGAACTTGGCTTGCAGAGGCCACAGGGAGAGTGGGTGATGGGACAGGCCTGTGCTGGACGCCAAAGCTCGCGCTCTGTCCGCCGCAGCAGAAAGAGCCCTTTCCTGGGCACCGTGGCTGAGTCATGGCCTCTGAGTGGCTTTAGTCACAGCACTGTTTATGGATCTTGCAGTTAGGAGGCACAGGAAAATAAGACTCATAAGACAGGTTACTGGGACCCTTTGAGGTAAACTTGTGAACTGGGTTCATCAATAACAGACACAGGTGGGGCCGCACCACCTGGCGTGGGCAGCCAGGCCGCTGCCCGTACTGACATGGCCACTGAAACCACAGATGCTAAGGCATCTCCCTCCTTTCCCCAGAGACTCTCCCTGACCACAATTCTGATCTCAGTTTGTTTTCTTACATGTTTCACTTTTTCCCCCAGAAAGGGTACAAAAATCTAAAAACAAAACAAAACCCCCAAACCTCAAAATAAAATAAACAACCAGGAACCTCAGTGAGATGGGAACTGCAGCACATGGCATTGTGGTTAACGGCAGCGTCATTGTTGAATGTGGCTTTTCTTGTCGCTCGGCATTGGCTTTTGTGTGCCTGTGCGGCATGGAGAATTTGTCACCGAGAGTGACAACCAGTGACTCGCTGGCTGAGGGGATCGTGTGTGTCTCCTGCTGTGTGTGGTCACAGTTAGCTTCCGGGGTGTCGGGGCCGTGGGATAAAGGGGCCCAGCAGGTTGGTCTGCCCCTCAGTGATTTCCTGTGGGGGCAGTGGCCCTTGAAGAAGAGGATTTCACGGGGCAGGGCCACCCCTGCTCTGTCTTTGCAAATTTCTTCCTCAATGAGCCCAGGCCTGTGTGATGAATGCAGCTCAAGGGAGGCCCCAGGCGGGGGTGGGGGGTGGGGGTAGGAGGGGGGCAGGAGGAAGCCATTCAGAGGAGGCCTCCACTTTTCCCATCCCATCTCCACTGAGCCAGGCCCTTCAGCGCTAACTAGGATGCTGGTAGATCCCCAGGGCAAAGAGCCTTTTGTTTACTCACTCATTTACATTTCTTCCTTCCTTCTTCCCACCTTCCTGCCCTCTCCTCCCTCCCTCTCTTCCTCCTCCATCCATCCATCCATCCATCATCCATCCATCCATCCATCATCCATCCATCCATCCATCATCCATCCATCCATCCATCCATCCATCCATCATCCATCCATCCATCCATCCATCATCCATCCATCCATCCATCCATCCATCCATCCATCCATGCATCCATCATCCATCCATCCATCATCCATCCATCCATCCATCCATCCATCATCCATCCATCCATCATCCATCCATCCATCCATCCATCATCCATCCATCCATCCATCCATCCATCATCCATCCATCCATCCATCCATCCATCCATCCATCCATGCATCCATGCATCCATCCATCCATCCATCCATCCATCCATCCATCATCCATCCATCCATCCATCATCCATCCATACATCCATCCATCCATCATCCATCCATCCATCCATCCATCATCCATCCATCCATCCATCCATCCATCATCCATCCATCCATCATCCATCCATCCATGCATCCATCCATCATCCATCCATCCATCATCCATCCATCCATCATCCATCCATCCATCCATCCATCCATCATCCATCCATACATCCATCCATCCATGCATCCATGCATCCATCCATCATCCATCCATCCATGCATCCATCCATCATCCATCCATCCATCCATCCATCCATCCATCATCCATCCATCCATGCATCCATCCATCATCCATCCATCCATCCATCATCCATCCATCCATCCATCCATGCATCCATCCATCCATCATCCATCCATCCATCCATCCATCCATCCATCCATCCATCCATGCATCCATGCATCCATCCATCCATCCATGCATCCATGCATCCATCCATCCATCCATCCATCCATCCATGCATCCATCCATCCATCCATCCATCATCCATCCATCCATCCATCCATGCATCCATCCATCCATCCATCCATCATCCATCCATCCATCCATCCATCCATCCATCCATCCATGTATGAAATTGTACACGAGTTGGGGGGGAATATACAAGACTAGGTCCCTGCCCTTTAGGAGCCTTCCATCTAGGAACACGGACGAGACCAATACACACATAAAGCAGGGCATGTAGCAGAGTATAAATTGCCACGAGCATTCAGAGACCAGATCTTGCCAATGTGGGTCAGGAAGGGAGGGACAGGTGAGGGGCTTTGAAATAATGAAGGAAACAGGGTGAGCCATTCGAGATACAGAAACAGCAGGGTAAAAGGTGGAAGGCGGAAGCCTGTGGCTGTTCAGGGCCAGGTGGGCTGTTTGGTTTGGCCACGGAGTGGGAGAGAGTGGGAGTGAGTGGGAGGGAAGGCTGGAGGGATGGCCCTGGAGTTAAGCTTTGCTGCAGGAGGAGTCAGGATCCACCCCAGGCTTCTGGGTAGGCGTGTGGCATGTCCAGAGCTGTGCTTTGGGATGACAAAGCTGGCAGAGACAATGGCATCGCGAGGGCGTCTTCATGGCTCTTCTCAGATGCCCCGTGGGTGAGTCCACACCCACTCTCACTCCTTGAGCCTTGAGGGGTCCTTGCTGGAGCCCTTGTGGCCAGGCTAGGCCAGCCAGCCATTCCCCTGCCAGCTGGCATCCTGCTCTTCCTGTCCCATATCTCTTGGCAGTGGCCAATCCATGCCACACACATTAAGGTGGAAAACCAGCGAGAAAGTACTGCCCGGTGTGGCCATAGGACTAAGGGATGGGTAAACCTTTATAGGAGAAAAACATTGGCCAGGAGAACTTCTCAAAGTCTCTGGGAAGCAAAGTTTGAGGCAATTAAACTTTGTCAGTGATAATGAGAGGGACCACTTGGTGGGTATAAATGTCCCAGTCAGGACTGTCCTTTAAAAAAAAAAATTTTTTTTTTATTGATTTTAGAGAGGAAGGGAGACGGGGGAGAGAGCTAGAAACATCAATGATGAGAGAGAATCATTGATTGGCTCCTCCTGCAAGCCCCCTATTGGGGATCAAGCCCACAACTCGGGCATGTGCCCTTGACCATAACCAAACCCAGGACCCTTCAGTCTGATGCTAGTGGGGAGGCTGATGCTCTATCCACTGAGCCAGACTGGCTAGGGCAGGACTGTCGTTTTTAATGAAAGGTCAGCTTACTTCTTAGGTACTATAATGAGCGTTGAAAGGAATTTTGTCCACAATAATTATCCCTCCCCCTTCGGTGCCTTAAGTGGGCACCATTAAGCATTCTTTTGGTTTAAGGAATATAAACTCCCAGCATGTAAATCCCGTCTCTAGGAAGAGTAACACATTGAGAACTGTTGAGTCCCTAACACCTCAGTTCAAATAGACTCCTTAGGTTAGCAAATTCTGAGGCTACTAGCTTCTGAGAGATCAGCGCCCAGCACTAGATGGATACAGAGCATTTTTTAACAGTTAGCAAGCATCTATTGTGTGCAAAGGTCTAAGCTGGAGCTGGAGCTGGGGGAATAAAGATGAATACATCCTAGTCACTGTGCTGTAGGCACTGAAAGGGTCCTGCCACCCAGCAAAGAAGAAAAAGCATTGCTACCATTTTGCAGGTGATGAGGGCCGAGTATTACTTGGCAGACATTGGTATGCTTTTAAATGCATTATGCCATTTAAAGGCATTAATACACCCTTATAAGATAGCTACTAGGATTATCACTACTTTAGGCTGAGGAAACATGCTCAGAAACATATGTAAATAGTGTTAAAAATCAAAAGAGGGGGTCTAGGGGGACACACGGGGGTTGGAGAGGGGCCGAGTGCAGTGTTTATATCGTAACTATGCAGTTAGGAAGTGGAAAGGCCATTCTAAACTGCTTCCTTGGTAGTGAGATCAGTAGGAGAAAAGCCAATCAGACTCTGAGGCAGTAGAGCCAAGCAGATGGGAATCAGGGCAGACCTGAGGGGGTCCTGGCAGGGTGGCTAGCCAGGGGAGGGGCTGTGCATTGTTCACCCCCGAAGCCCCACGCCAGCGTAGTGCTTGGCCATGGGAGGCACTGAGCCAGTGCTCACTGGGTTTGCTCTTCTTTTCTCATGAGTGGATTCGGAGAGCAGGACCCAAAGCAGCAGTTGTGGAGGCCTGTTAAATCTGTGGGGTTAACTCACACTGAGCCCAGGTCGCGTCCCAGATGGGGCCTGCCAGCCCTCACATATAAGAGAGGATCGACCTCATTCTTTCTCTCGGATGCCATGCTACGTTGTGAAGCAGCCCTAAAACCAGGTTGAGAATAAAAGCCTCCTCTGGTGGATCCTGGGAGGATGTGTATGCACATGTGTCTGTATGTGTGTGCAGGTGTGCATGTGTGCATGCAGCCAAGCTCTCTTGGTCCCATGCAAACATGGGGGCTTTCTTTCCTTGGAGGGCCGGTGACAGCCCGGCCTCCCATTCCCAGGTTGGAGAAAGAGCATTAATCTTCTTGACCTGGCACTGGTGGGGGAGGGGGACTGGGGACTGGGACCTCTCAAACCAGGTTGTCCCTGTGAGCAGAGATCCTTGTGTTCTTTGGCTGTTTGAATAAGCTTTAGCTCACAAGCCCAGGGCATAAAAATGTCAGGGAAGACTTGGAAGAAGGGTTACTTGAAGAAAATCAAGTAGTACTATAAAAAAGCAAATCTCATCTCTCCTTTTCCTTCTTGCTTTCTCTGCAGGGTGGCGGGGGAGGGACTCTGAGCCCGTGGAGGAACCTTGAAGTATTTTCTGAGAACAAACACCCATGTTCTTACTAGGAGGGTGCGAGGGTGGGGGTGGGGCGCTCCTGCAGCAGAGAGGGCAGGCCTAGTGAAGTCTAAACTTGCAAGCAATGGCTTAAAGAAACTTTTGGCAAGCTGGTGGGGCCTCCACTGCTCTCTATGGAGTCCTCCTTGATCTTGATGGTCTTACTTAGGTTATTCCTCTCCTTTAACCCGGCCTCTGCAGCCACAGTGTGGGGCTAGCCAAAAAGAGCTCAGATCCAGAGACCAGGCAGGCCCACAGGGGTCCTTCCTCCCGGACGAGGCCCCATTCACCTGGAATCAGAAAGGCAGGATTGGAGTGAGGAGAGGGGTCGGTGGTCAAGAAACCAGACACATTAGGTAGAGAGACTAGGGCAAAGAGGCAGTGGCTTCCATTGCCCTGGAGTTTTATCGGTGAAGATATTGCTATGACATATGTCTGAGATTTTGCTGCTTGTGGATTCCTCTAAGATTTTTATGGTTTCCCATCTTACATTTAAGTCCTTTATCTATTTGAGTTTATTTTTGTATATGGTATAATTTGGTGGTCTACTTTCATTTTTTTGCATGTATCTGTCCAATTTTCCCAACACCATTTATTGAAGAGACTGTCTTGACTCCATTGTATGCTCTTGGCTCCTTTGTCAAATATTAATTGACCATAGTGGCTTGGGTCGATTTCTGGGTTCTCTATCCTATTCCATTGGTCTATATGTCTGCTCTTGTGCCAGTACCAGGCAATTTTGAGAACAGTGGCTTTGTAATATAGGTTGATATCTGGTCTTGAGATCCCTCCTACTTTGTTCTTCTTTCTCAGGATTGCTGCAGCTACTCAGGGTCCTTTTTTTATTTTAGATGAATTTTTGGAGAGTTTGTTCTAGGTCTGTGAAATATGTCGTTGGTATTTTAATGGGGAGTGCATTGAATCTATAGATTGCTTTGGGTAGTATGGACATTTTAATGATGTTGATTTTACCAATCCATGAACACAGTATGTTCTTCCATCTGTTTATGTCTTCCTCTATCTCTTTTTTCAGTGTCCTATAGTTTTCTGAGCTAGGGCAATGGAAATTAAAGAGAAAATAAAGAAATGAGTCTACATCAAAATAAAAAGCTTCTGCACAGCAAAAGAAACCATCAACAAAACAAGAAAGCCCACTGCATGGAAGAACATATTTATCAATGTTATCTCTGCTAAGTGTTTAATCTCCAACATTTACAGGGAGCTCATACAACTTAACAAAAGGAAGATAAACAACCCTATCAAAAATGGGCAATGGACCTAAATAGATACTTTTCGAAAGAGGACATACAGAAGGCCAAGAGACATATGAAAACATGCTCAAAGTCACTAATCATCCGAGAGATGCAAATCAAAACACCAATGAGGTACCATCTCATACCTGTCAGAATGGCTACCTTTAACAAATTAACAAATGACAAGTGCTGGTGAGGATGCAGAGAAAAAGGAACCTTTGTGCACTGCTGGTAGGAATGCAGACTGGTGCAGCCACTGTGAACAGTATGGAGTTTTCTCAAAAAAACTAAAAATGGAACTTCCATTTGACCCATTGATCCCACTTCTAGGAATATATTCCAAGAAACTAAAACACCAATCAGAAAGGATATATGCACCCCTATGTTCATAGCAGCACAATTTACCATAGCTAAGATTTGGAAACTGCCTAAGTGCCCATCAGCAGATGAATGGATTAGAAAACTGTGTTACATCTACACAATGGAACACTACGCTGCTGTAAAAAGGAAGGAACTCCTACCATTTGCAACAACATGGATGGACCTAGAGAGCATTATGCTAAACAAAATCAGTCAGAGAAAGATAAATATCACATGATCCCATTCATTTGTGGAATATAATGAACAACATAAACTGATGAACAAAAATAGATCCAGAGACAGAGAAGCATCAATCAGATGGTCAAACCTCAGAGGGAAGGCAGGGGAGGGTGGGGGGAAGGAAGAGTGATCAACCAAAGGACTTGTATGCATGCATATACTAGTAAGCATAAACAATGGACACAGACACTAGGGGGGTGAGGGCACGAGTGGGGAGTGTGGGAGGCAATGGGAGGATAAGGACACATATGTAATACCTTAATCAATAAAGAAAAAAAAAGAGGCAGTGATTTCACACACCCTAGCTGCTCCCCTCACTGGTTCAAGAGCAGGCCACATCCTTTCTGCTCCTTGCCCCAGCTCTAGCTTTCCCCAACCTGGAGTACCAGGCAGCCTCTTCTCCAGCTAACCCAGATGTCACCCTACTTGGGCTCTCCCTTCTTCCTGAAACCTCCAGCTAAGTGTTCCTTAATTGTTTCTCTGATGGTCTTCCTGGCCCCTGAGTGCCTTGCCCTCTTGGGAGTTGCCACTGTCCTACACAATTCAGGTCTCAAGGGAAATGCCACTTCTTCACAGTCCTTCCCTGATCTAAGCCCTCAGATAGAAGCGTTCTGTTTGATTTTTGTCTGTAGCACTTCCTACTTTACTAACACCTGTTTGTTTTTTCTTATCTCTCTCCATTAGAAAGTAAGGCAAGAAGGGAACATGCCTGCCTGTTCCCTATGGTGGCTCCGAGCCTGGAACAGTGCCTGGCACATTGTAGACCCTCAAAAAATGTGTCGAATAAACTGATGAATGAATGAATCCTCCTTCCCCATAGCATAGTAACTAATGCATATTTGCTGGTGGGTTAGAAAAAGCGAATGGCAGCACTGTGAGGAGAGAAAAGGATGGAGCAGTGCAGAGAGGGCTGGGGCCGGCCCAGGATTAGGGTTTGGGTTCCTAACTCCACCTGGTGGGTGACTCCGGGCAGGTGGGCCAGTCTCCCTGTGGCTGTATAACACTCCAGGCCCTTCCTCCTAGGATTCTAGAGCTCTGGAGATGGGAGCATTTGGGACTCCCTGGCTTGGCCAATGGACCTGCCTTGGCAGCCGGTGCCCTGTGTGCAGGGGAGGTGTTCCAGCATGCCCTGGGGGCTGCAAGCCTCTTTATGGAGCCAGTGGAACAGGCATCGTTAGGAGAGGAAAGGGGAACAAAGAGCAACCTTCCCAATTATTAATAAGGCAGCAGCCCCATCCATCTTAATGAGACAAGGCGGAAAAAAACCAGCCGCCAGGCAGCCACACACAATAGGATACAATAGAGACCTTGCTTGCTTTTTCAAAAGGAGGAAAGAAAGAGAGACACACAGAAAAGAAAAAGCCACACAGATTGGAAAGTGGTTCCAAACCGTCCATCTCTGCCCCTTGAGGAAGGTGTCACCCTGCTCTGCAAACCACAGCTGTTTGAGAAATGCCGAGGGTGCATGGTCCTCTGCTGGGCCCCACAGTGGGGTGGGGGTGGGGGGGCGGGAGCCTTGGGGCAACTTTTATGGCAAGTGGTGGGGGAAGTGGCACCCATCCTAGCAAGAGATTGAGTCCTGGGTGCAGTGTGGCTCAGTGCGAACATGAAGATCTCTACAGCTTAGTTTAATTCTAGCTTAGTTAAATGGGGGCTCAAAATGATTTGTTAACTTTTCAATTAAAGCTCCTCTCCTCCACCCCCACCCCCACCCCACCTTCATGTTATGTTAAAATTTGTCTGAGCCCTGGATCTGGGTTCTTCTATTTGTTAGCTGTGAGCAAATCCCTTAATGAGTTACCCTCAGTTTCTTCAGAACAAACTTACCTTCTAGAGTCGATGATAAGTGATCACTGGCAGGAATCCTTGCTCTAATTGGGATCCAGGCTTGGCCCATTAAGATGGATGGGGCATGCTGGAACACCTAATCATGGATAAACAATCATCAAAGTGTCTGACACAGGAAGGCGTTCCGTAGTAAATCTTAGTTGAATCAGAGTCTGGACCTTATTTCAGCTGGACAGGCGATGAGGTGATCTCCAGGAGGCGGGGTATCTTGACTCTCTGATGTTCACCTTGATCCCCCTGGTCCAGCACAGGGCCCAGCGCAGAGTAGCTGAACGAATGACTAAGAGGCCAGATGCTGATACAGTGGTGGAGGACAAGGCTCAACACTCACAAGCTGATGCCCTCCGGGGGCCAAGCCTGGATCCCAATTAGAGCAAGGATTCCTGCCAGTGATCACTGCACTCTGCCAGGATCCTCATCAGTTTGGCGGGAAATCCTTGCAAGCTCTGCTGGATCCTGCACATGCCCAGACACACTCCCGGATGTCTGAACCACTAAGCTCTCTCAGGGATGACACAGCTTGTCCAGCATTTCCTCAGAGCCAACATCCCCAGGCCTGTGCAGGAACTCAGGTGCTCTCTGTGGCACTCAAGCAAGCATTTGCACCATCTCTCCAGTCCTGGGACAGGGTCCAGTCCATAGAGGAAAGGTGTGTTTTGTGTGGCAAGTTATTACAGGATGAATTCCTGCAGCCCTGAAAGAGCGGCTGCCGAGAACTCCCCTGGTACGACAGGTACATGACCTTCCAAATTTCCCCTCTTGGCATGGCCACCTTATGGATGGATTACCTCAGGAGGCATTTCTTCTGTGCCCAATGTGGCCAGGAGGGTGGAGGGGTCAGAGGTCAGTGTGCTTTCAGGGTGTTAGGGGCCTGGTGTGCACCAATGACCTACAGTAGGACCTGGAGCAGGCTGTTCAACTTCTCTGAATCTGTTTCAAACCCTTCTCTGCTCCTTGGTGGAAACAGCTCAGAATCTCTTCTCTTCGGGGGATGCATGATGTAATGTACTGAATAGATGCTTAGACTGGGCCTGTAATTCCCTGGAGAGGGCAGGAGGCCCAAACAAAGCACAGTGGGGTGGTGAGAGGTAACAGGGAGCGGCTGAGGAGGGCGTGTGTGTGAGGGAGAGCGAGGACACCCATCCTGTACAAAACCTTGCACGTAGTAGGAGCTCATTAAGTATTTGTTGACTGATTGCTGGCCTAAGAGCTCTCTCTCCATATTTCACTTCTGTGTGGTCTGGAAGGAAGATGTAGAACATGACTCCATAGGCAGCGTGACCTGGACAATGGGGGCAATTATCCAGAAAATGTGAGCCATCGCTCACCCCCCCTCCCACACTAAATCTTTTGCAATAATTACCTGACATTTCAAATGAAGCAGGATTTTTAAGAACCTAGGTAATTGAGGCGAATATTAGAGACTCACCCTGTTCCTTCTGCCTGAGAAAAACATTTATGCTGTTCCATTTGCCCATCTTCTTTCTTTAAAAATTAATAGTTATACTTTTATTTTTTTTTTAAAAAAGTGCTATATGGCCATTGTAAAAAATTTAGAAAATGAAGACGATACTAACAACCAGAGATACTTAACATCTCAGTGTACTTATTTGCAGATAATTTTTTAACCTTTTTCCTTCTTTCTTTCCTTCTCTCTCTCCTTCCTCCTTCTCTTTTTCTCTGAAAGTTGAATCACATTGTATATGTTTGTATTCTGTTTTCTCCATATGCCACTCATTTGTTCATTCACTTATTCATTCAGCAAGCCTTTATTTATTGAGTGTTTGACAGGTACCCGGGCACTGTACTTTGAGGTATAGTTGTGAATAAAACTGATACAAATCTCTGCCTTTGGGAAGCTTAGTACATTTTGGTTGTGTTGGTGATAGGGTGACAGAAAGTAAAATAAACGAACAAATATGTAGTGGGTTAGGAGATCATAAGAAGTAGGTAGGAAAATAATGTAGACAGGGATAGCAAGTGGTGGAGAGGTCTGGGTACAGTTTTAACTAGGAAAGATCTCACCAACTAGGTCAGTGGTTCTCAACCTTCTGGCCCTTTAAATACAGTTCCTCATGTTGTGACCCAACCATGAAATTATTTTCGTTGCTACTTCATAACTGTAATGTTGCTGCTGTTATGAATCGTAATGTAAATATCTGATATGCAGGATGGTCTTAGGCGATCCCTGTGAAAGGGTCGTTAGACCGCCAAAGGGGTCGCGACCCACAGGTTGAGAAACGCTGGTCTAGAGTCTATCTGGTCCAACTTCCTCACAGTTAAGGACTGAGGCTCAGAGAGGTAAAGAGATTGCGAATGCCACTCAGTTAGCTCAGCTTGGAAAACTAGACTCTAAGTCTAGTGCTCCATGCACAACAGCGGTGTCTCACACAGGTTGTAATTACAGCATCATTCACTTCCAGCACCCAACCTGGTTTTTCCCACATAAAATTCCAAACAATAAAAATTGTTCTGCAGTCAATTACTGGCACCAGATTTCTCAAATTAGTGACGACACCTGTCTTGCCTGTTTTCAGAGCAGTTACGTCTTCACCTGCCTCAGGATCTGTGTGGGCTCTGTCTAGGGATGGGCAGGTGGTTGGTGTCAGCCTCTTGGCGCTGCCATTCTTTGAGTGTGAGTTCCAGGAAGTAGCGTGGTGTTGGTACCTCTGTGCCCATTAGCCAGCCCCTCCTGAAGCTCTGAATATGGACTTTGTCTCAGGGGCTCCACTCTGCTCCGAGTGGACTAAAAGCAGTCATTTGGCAAAAATCAGCTCAGTTGCCACCATTGTTCTTAAAGAGGCAGAGCTGAATGGGCCTTGGGACTAATGTATTCTATTATGCCCCTCAGGCTGGCTTCTGAGTGTTGGGGAGAGGGCTGCATTCCACAGGCCTCCCTCCCCCATACTCCACTCTAGAGCCCTGCCCACTCTGGGCCCCAGAAAGGAGCTGTCCAGCCAGCCCAGGGGCCAATGGGTGTCTCACCTCCCAGGAAGAGCCCTTGCAAATGAGCCGTGGGGAAGGCACCCCATCTGGAACCCTTGGGTGGGAAGATGGTGTTGAGAGTGGCTGAGGGTCCAGTGAGGGAGCCAGGAATGGACATGGAGAGGCAGCCTTGGCTACCAGGAGGGGCAGGAATCTACGGGGATAGTCTGTGGACTTTGCTCATGCCCTGCCCTGCCCTGCCCCTCACATCTCCACTCTGCAGGGCGCGTTCACCAATCATGCCACGTGTGTCTGCCGCCCCTTCTCCTCTGTGAGCTGTTTCCCACCAGGAACATGCCTCCTCCAGAGGACAAGAAGGGTCACGGGATGTGATTTGAGCAGCCTGCAGACCTCTGGCTGCAGGGTCAGCGGTGCCGGCACCAAGAGAAATATGATGTGTGAAAGATAAGGGGAGAGGGGTTTGGAGACAGAGCGCCTGGTCGCACACATTTATCAGACATGCCCTTTCAAGCACAAAGAAGGGGTTTGTGTGAGTCTTGGGTCACTACCTCTGATTCTGGTGTTTGACAAGCTAGACCTCCATGCAAAACTTCCCCTTATCTTGGAGCACCTAAGGGAAGCTCAGCCAGGGCAGGGAGGAGAGGAGGCAGTGTGGCCCGGGGGGCTTAGCTGTCTTCCCTAGCTAGACAGAGGTTTGGAAATGGGACTTCCCGGCCCCAGGGCTCGGTGAGCTCATACTGCAGAGGTTTCTCTCCCTTTTGGATGTTATTAGTCCCTGTTGATTTTTTCTCCCCACCACCCCCTTTTATTGGTTAAAGTATACTTACTTTCTTTGACAGCTACACAACCTTTGGGAGAGATATCAGAAGGCTGAGAGCCTACTGCCTAGGATAGTTTGGGCGAGCCAGGGGTGGGCAAAGTGATAGAGAAACGGAGAGAGAGCTGTCCCTCAATCTGACAGAATTGTTTGACCTGAGGAAGATGGGGATGTCTGTGTGCCTGATGGCATGATGGGAGCAAGGTGGGTTTTGTGGGCTTGTTCTGGGGCGGTGTGCCTAGCACGTCTGGTGGTTTCTCAGAGTTGCTGGGCAGCCGGGGGGAAGGGGCGGGGGCGGCAGATGAATGCTTGAAGATGAATCACCGTGTCCTGACTAACTGTGACATCTCAGCCCAAGCCCTTCCCACATCCACTCTCCCCAACCCTCCCCTCTGTGCACGCTGCCCCTCGGACACCTTTGGTGTGCATCCTTCTTCTCCACCACTGGGATTTCAGGATTTTGGGAATCCGTCTTAGATATCCTCTCTTTCCCACATGACCCAGCCCAGACAAAGGTTATGTCAGGAGAAAAGAGAGGATAAAAGGAGACATGTAATACTCTTTGTAATACTTTAAGCAATAAAACAAAGTTTTTTTTTTTTTTAAAAAAAGAGAGGATAGAATGAAATTCCAATCTGAAATCCCCCCCTAATTGTGAGGAGGCCTTGTCCTTGGGGTGGGGATGGAAATAAAACAAAAAATTGGGGAACTTGGATGAGTTGAAATCATGCAGGATGTAGAGCATTTTATCCTCCAGAAAGAATATTTTCTTCTTCTGTCAAGGCGCCAAGGGTAATGGTAATAAAAGAAGATGTAAGTGATGGCGGTAAGGATTATATGGCCATTTAGGAAGCAGCCGCTTACATATTTATGGACCGAGATGGCTGCAAACCCCTTCACACGAGGAGTTAATGCAGAACTTGGAAAGCGCTCTCAGGCCGAGTGGCTGTACTCGGAAAGCTGTTATTTATGGAGCTTTCTACTGTGTACTAAGCAATTTGGTGGTCTAGACTCCAGTTAAAAATAAAGAAAGAACAAAAGGCTTTGATAGACAAATTATGCTTTCATTGGGGTGGGGGAGGCTTGTAACACTCTAAGTGTTAGAAGGATTTGAGAAAAGGCAATGTTTGTACGATGGCAGATATTAACTATGATAGAGTGTGAAACTGCTGGAAGATTACAGAAGCCTCCAGATCTACATACAGTTGCTTAGGTTACAGCCCGTGTGGAAGAAAGCGGGGTCTGTGGGCTCCCGGCTGCACAGTCAGCCTCCAGGGGCCAGGGGGCGGGGCTCCTTTGCTGCCTACCCTTCGGCTGTGTGACACTGCCCATTCCTTGTAACACTCCCCAGCATTGCTTCCTTAAGAGTTGCCTGTCCGCCCTTTCTGCCTGAGACCTTGATTTCATTGCTAAAGGATTGTCTGAATGCCCTGAACATGGGATACCCGAGGAACCTCTGACTGAGTTTCCTCTTCTGAAAAGTGGGGGTTCATAAGACCCTTCCAGTGGGATGCTCAGTCGGGTGATACGGAGCAATGCAGGTGCATGTGTGTGACAAATCCACTGACACTTAGAAATAGGGTGTTTCACAGCCATAGGACTCGAAACCGAAGGCAGACAGACACACGTCTAGGCCCGTGGAAGAGCTTCTTAGAATGTTGCTTCTTGGTCCGCAATATGCAAAGGATTTGCCTTGGAATCTGGTTAACATGCAAATTGATCTGGGGTGGGACCTGGGATTGTGCATTCTGACAAGTTCCCGGGAGACACTGATGCTGCCGCCTGGGGATCGCGCTTTACACAGCGCCAGGAGATGGTCACAATCAGAACTTTCAACCTTTGAGTTTCTTTTCCGCCGCGAGAGTCCCTACACTATAGACCCGCATCAGTTAGGTTTGTTTCTAGCTGCTGGAAAGAGAAAACTCAAATCACTTTGGATGTAAGCAAACGAGGGAGAGAGACGGTAGTTCTCACCTAACAAGAATTCCAGGGTAGGCCGCTCAGCTCATTCCTCAAGACCCAAGGTTCTTTCTATTTCTCTGTTCCTCCACCCTCGTTCACGGGCATTTACCCTCATGCTGTGGTCTCATAGTTGCAAGAAAGTGCCTCTTGGTATCACGTCTGAATTCCAGACAGGAAGAAGAGGGGAGGGACCTTTAAGGATGTCTGTGCCCCACTTACCAACCTGTACTTACTTCTCACTGCTCAGAGCTGGGTCATAGGACAATCTTATTCACTGACCCCAGGTATGTGTACCTACTATGTGGCAGGCACTGGGCTAAGCACTAGAGATACAAGGACCAAAATAGTTTTGGTCCTCAAGAAGCTTCTAGAAGAGCTCTAGACATACAAAGAAGCGAATAGTGAGGAGAGGTGCTCAGATAGCTGTGGTGCGTGGGGCAGACAGAAGACTGACTGTGCTGGCCACTTCCAGCTAGGAGACACGGGGGAGTGGCCAGCCTGGAGGAGGTGGAGGGCTGAGTCTTGGAAAAGGGCTGGGAGGACAGCCGGGCCTGTGGGGCAGCATGAGCTCAGCACAGAGGCGGGAGGCAGCCTGGTGCCTCCTGGGAACTGCATATCCACTCACAACTCTGTTGGCACTGCCCTAAGGCTGGGATCCAGCACTCACACCCCTGTAGATCAGCACAGGTGCTTTTCCTCTGTCATATAATCTGATTGGTCGTGCTGTACAGGTCTTAAATATTTTTAATATCACTCCTCAAAAGACCATGGAAGTCTCAACATGTCCAGATCCTAGAGAGGATCGTGACTAGCCCTCCTGCCTTACACCCTGGACCAATTCTTGTACCGTCCTCTCGCTCCCTCTCTCCTGGGTGTGGAGTGAGCCCTCCCTCTTTGCGTGGCTCTCAATGTTTTCTCCCTAGAAGGTTTCTTCTGGGCATCCATGTGATGGCAGCTCAGCGACACATGGTTTTTTGGCAGTTGCCAGCACAGAGTACTGTGGTCACCTCTGCAACCCAGGCCTGGCACCCCTCAGGTACTCCCGACTTCCTGCTACTCTTGTTCCCTCCCAGGACCCCACAGGAAGACCCCTCATGCACCGCCAGGACCTTCAGACCTCTCTCTCCATCCTCTTCCTCTTTCAGAACTGTCTCCTCCTTCTAGCTGACCTGTGGGAAGAGCGATAAATGAATTCACCATAGAAGTTAATGACAGCCAAAGCCTCTCTGGGTTTCTCTCCCGGGGCCTAGCATTTAACAAAGACAGCTAGGCCTAGTGCAGAGTGCACAGGACTGGAATCCAAAGCTCGGTGTTCTTGGCTGAGTGTGTCCCACCCCAGAGCACTGTTATGGCTGGACTGTGTCCCACCACTCCGAGCCTCTGTGTCTTCTCCTGTGAAATGGGAATAACAAACGTTGCTGCCAGCTCCGAGATGGTGAGGCCCCGGTGTGGTAATGCACATGGCGTGCAAACTGCAAAAGGCTGCGGGAAGGTGGCTTGCCCTTCCCCGGGGGCATTGTGCCTCAGCCCCGCTGAGCAGGGCCTTTCAGATGGGGACTGTGTTATGCGGGCGGAGGGAGACTGGGCCCAGATGGAGACCAGGGGGTGAGCGCTTTCACAGCCCAGGGTGAGGTCACCAGACCCAGAAGGGGAAGGAAAGGCTCTCCTGAAGGGCCTAGGAGTGTGATGATGGCCCTCTCGCACTCCTCCCCACAACACCTCATTTATATCCAAGTTGTTCTCAGCTCCAACCCTTGAGGAAGGCGGCGGAGCCGTCTGGCGCGCCTGCCATGAAGGGTTAGGTAAATAAGCACATGGCTCCTGGGGGAATGTGTCTGCTGCCACCGACCCCCACCCCCCTTCCCGCACAGCAATCTCAGCAGATTTACGGGCCTCCTGTCACCGAAGCATGTGCAACTTCACCTTCACTCCCCGATCACCGGGGCGAGGTCTCCTGCCCTGTGGCATCCCAGCGAAGCCTCAAGCTCTGAAACGAGGACATGGCACCAGGTATTACAGCCTTGTAGCTTCTCCGGCCCCCACTTCAATCCCAGGTGCTGTCAGAGGCTCCCAGAACCCCCAGCTTCTAGGCCCCAGCCCCTGTTTTTTACATAGGATTGCATCAGAGTCTGGGGTCAGTGTCATGTACGATTTATAGGGAGTTAAGTTCTCCTTTTGGAATTGGCCACTACATTCCCCAACCCATTCTTCACTGAGCAGTCTACTGGTGCCAGCCCTGGGGAGACAGGGAGTTGGATGTGGCATCTGCCCACAGGTGGCTCTGGGATGGGAGGAGAGCCAATACAAAAGTCTCAGACGCCGTCTTTGTAACAGGCTCCAATCATCCGCTCTCCTAGGAGTCAGATCTAGGTGGGGTTTTCCTTCCCTGCAGACAAAGAGAACTGTGTGAGTGCTTCATGCTTACTTATGGCCTTGCTTCTCAGGAAACTAGTGCAAAATCAATGCTCAAGTGGTGTCTCTCTTGGCCCGGATATTTCACACATCTCCTCCCTCTACTGCATGTTTATGCATTTTTGGGGGGAGGGGGTGGAGGGCCCTATTGAGCACCCACTGTATGCCTAGCGCCATGCTAGATGCTGGGATGCAGGGATAAACGAGATAAGACAAGATGCTGGCTCTCCAGGAGCTCACAGTCATGTAGTAGATGCCCCAAAGCAAGCAGTTTTAAAAGGTCGAGGCAAGTGCTGTAATGAAGGTGCTCTGGGTGCCAAATCAACTTTGAATTTTTATGAATCGTCCTAGACATTCCCAAACCCCAGACAGCAGGTCAGGACAGTTCTTGAGTCAGGGGAGGTCGGGATCAGTAAGGCGGGCATGATATTTGCACCTCCACAGAGGCTGCATGGAAAGAAGCTAGTCCAAGCAGGTGCATTCGTGTGCTTCATGATGTCATATATGGAATTTCACTTTAAACATTTCACAGTTTACTAACAGCCTATGTGCCTCACCGACACTAGCTATTGATAATTCACGTATTTTATTGCATGAGGTGGCAGGGCAGGCATTACACCGCTTATTTACAGATGAGAACTTGAAGGCCAGAGGGATGAAGTGCGAGTCACCTAGCCTGTAAGCAGAGCCGAGGCCACACTTCCTATTTGCTGACCTGGGCCAGGATGCTTTTATTTGCATTGCACCAAAGCCTCCACCACCCAGCCACAGGCAGGAGACCTCTCTGTACAACTCCTGATGGAGCGGATTCTGAGTATATCTGTGGAGAGTGCCATAAAATCAGTGATGATGTGATAATGGAACAGACTAAGAAGAACAGGGTGGAAAGGCTCCTCCTTCCCCCCAAGTTTTTCTAGGAGACGGCAGGAAGGAGCTCTGTGGGTGGGAAGAGGCCACCAGGTAGGCACCTGGGAGGCCCTTCAGTGACCCTGCCTGGCCTGATAGTCAGCTTTGGGTGCAGGGAGAATGAGGAATGCCTCCTTGAGCTGATGCTATGAAGCAACAGGCAACACACATATACGGGCATCTGGCCGTGTGGGAAAATCAGAACCTTTTTGCAATGAAAAACACAAGTTGAAAGTTGTATTTTGCCCCTGTTCTCATATTCAAGCACCCTGGTTCCTAGGCGCTCTGTCACATCAATAGCATGTTTAAAGAACCGTTGCCCTAGAATTTTCTCCTCTATACACACATATTTTTGCCATTAGAAAAAAGGAGACTGAGCTTTGATGTGCAAAGTTTTGACAATATGAAAAAGGACCCCCCCAAAAAAACAACAACAACAAAACACCACCACCAACAACAAAACACACAAAACTCTATGCAGTGCTAAAATACAAAATCTTCACCCGGCCGACGTGGCTCAGTGGTTGAGCGTTGACCTATGACCCAGGAGGTCACAGTTTGATTCCCAGTCAGGGCATATGCCCAGGTTGCAGGCTCAATTCCAAGTGTGAGGTGTGCAGGAGGCAGCTGATCAATGATTCTCTCTCATCATTGATGTTTCTATCTCTCTCTCCTCCCTTCCTCTCTGAAATCAATCAAAATATATTTTTAAAAAATACAAAATTTTCAGGCCCTTCTGCCTGGTGCCTTTGCACAGTATGTGAACTGACTGGTAATCATCCTCCAAAAGTCCAGGTGTGCGATAAAGTCTGCCAGTGGGACTGAGACCAAATCCTTCCTTTCCAGCTGGGCCTTGGAAGGAACCAGAAACTGGGTTTAGGGTTCTGGGGTCTTATTTACACCCACAGCCCCTGTTTGTCCTTGAGACAGTTGTGTCACCAGCATGGCCTACCAGGCTTCTAAGGCAGTAAGACCATGTGGGCGTGGGGTGGGGAGTTGGGGATTGTGGGTGATCATGTTATAATGTACCCCACGAATCACAGAAGGACGCCTCAAGAAGTCGAATTAAAGAGTCACATTTATTGCAATCCGGGACTCCGAGGGGGCATTTTGCTCTCCCAAATCTCGAAGTGATAACATGGCCGCAAAACCAGATTTATATAGGCAAAGATCACAAAGGTATTGATTACATCCCAGGGTTTGGAATGAGGAACCTGGTTCGCAACAAAGCAGTTTACAAAAGCAGAATTAAGCATGTTAATTATAGTTTTGGGTCTCCAGATCACTGAGTTGACAGAAGCACATTATCTAGAGCCCTCGGGTCTTGGGACCACTGAGTTACCAGGAACACATTATCTAGAGCCATCGAGGCAATTTAGAGTAATTGCGCTGTCCTGGTTCCCAGGTACAGAAGAATGTGCTTCGATAACCAGTAAGATCACAATCAATGGGCTATTCACATTACAGTCAATGAGGCATTCAATTGAATGGGATGCTTTATATAATTCAGAAAATCAAAATAACTTTTCTATTGTTAAGCCAAACAGCAGGGTTAGAGTTAAACTACAGTTTCTACCTGAGATGATTGCTACCATACTTTAATCAAAGTCAGTGGGGGTCAACCAGACATAGGGCCTCCCATTGGTGGGTTTGTGAGATTTACTCCTGACCTGAGACTCCAGGGCTGGTGGAGGTGCAGTCGCCTGGATGGATTTCAGAATTGTAATGGTGGACAGACTCAAGTCCTCACACCATCTGGGGAAACTGCAAACATGAGAGGTCAGCCAAGCCTGGATGCAGAGGTGAGAGGATGTTATTTACACACACAACTCTTTCCAAGGAGGGAGTAAACAGACACATTTGGCGTGGGACTGAGGGCCTGGCTGGAGGAGAGGGAAGGACCCCCTACCCAACAGCATTTTTCTCTAAATGCCCCTTGAGTTGAAACACAGTTGCCTGGTCTCCTGCAGTCTGTTCTCTGTGAGGAATGTCTTCCCCAGCTTCTCCGCTGAGCTCTACCAATTGTTTTAGGGATTAACCCTTTGCCATCCAAACTATTGCTTTATCTCTCTCCATCTCTGTCCCTCCATCTGCAACTCTGGGCTTTGGTGCACCTTTCATTAGCCTAGAAATGATGAGAGAAGTGGAATCTGCAGACGCGTTTTGCATGCACAGTGGAATCACAACCTCCGTATGGGCACGAGTGCTTTAAGAAAAGAGTCTCGCTTCTTCACAAACTCAAGTAGCTTTACTTGGAATCTGTCCATCAAAAATTTGGTCTGCAGAGTCCAACGCCAGCTTCCCTGGAGCCTTACAAACAAGCTGGCTGGCAAGGCAGCGCCTCCTACAGTGTCTGCCTTAAGCAATAGGATCTGTGGCCCATTTGCCCCTCAGATGCAGGGTTTTCAGCATCCGTTGCCTCCTTTCACCCACACATCAGGGCACACGCAGTTCAGACCCACGAACTTCCTAAACTGCTTGCTGATGTCTCCTGTCCCTGGGGTCAGTCATAGTCACACTCCCAACTCTCCCAATGTTTGAAACATACAAAGAATTCCCAGGAACTCTGAGGTGGAGGGTGGCAAGGAAACTTCTGTTCCTGGGGGGCCAGGTGAGCAGGCCCAGCTGTGTTTCTGCTAATACGCTCCCCTTGCTTTCTGCTGTAATGGGGACTCTTGGTTTTGACTTGAAGTTCGTTCCTGGGCCAACTCTGAATGTAGCATGTGTGCCTGAGTGATGGATTTGATATTTACACACGCCACCCTGATAAGTGCACATGTGTTTTTAATGTTTTGGCTTTCTACACCACAAACATGTCAATGTGGATATGCCTGCACACACAGACATGCTGTCTGGCTGGGGCTTGAGTAGTTTTTTTTCTCTCTTTTTTTCTTTTCCTTTTTTTTTTTTTTTTTTTAACTGCCCTCCCAAAGCTAACACCTTTGCAAACAATATTTCCCACCACGCTGAACAACATTTACTTAATGCCTCCGGTGTTGTTGGAGGGCCAACCTCCGGTTATCCTGCCCGGAAAAGTCCTGCATTTTAAAACCAGCAAACAGCCCCCACCACGCACCTTTCTCTGGTCTTTGCGGGAGCCCAGCTGGGCCCGCTGGGGATTTAAAAGCAGACCTCCGTGGCTTCTGCCTTCCTGAGCCCCGGTTTGTCCGGGAAACGACATGTCTTTGAATCGCAGCTACAGAGAACGAAACCGAAGAGGTGAGCTGCTTGTCTGGTAGGCTGTTGTTTGAAATGAGGAAAAGGTGTAAAAAAAAAAAAAGTCTTCATTATCTCATGGATTTGCAAGTACAGTTAAATTCCTCGCTTCTCTCCGACCCGACGCAAGTTAACTACAGCGTTAAACATTCTCTTCATGCACCCTACACTTCTATTGCCCCGTCCTATTTTTTTCCCTTTTTCCTCTCTTTGTTTCCCTTCTTTTATTTACTTATTTCTTATTTTGTGTCTTAAGGGGTGTTGACCTGTGTTTAGTTCTAGCAAACCGAACCCTGTTGCAAGTGAAGCGATTGGCTAATTGCGCGGGTGACTGACGTGCTAAATGAGTGCGGCTCGCCGCAGCCCCGAGCTGATTGGCTGCGCGGGAGGCTCAGAGGGCTTTGCAACGGGAGCACCGGACACTCGAGTCCTGCAGCCTCGGGAGTAGGTGCCGCGCTCCCGGGAGCCCGGGCAGCACTCAGGCCGCGCGCTCCCCTCCCCGCAGCAGGCCGAGGGCCGCCACCCGCCAGGGACTGGGCAGGAGCGCGCCGCGGAGCCCGGTCGGGGCGGGGACGGCGCCCTTTGTCGCCGGAGACTCCTGGAAGTTTGCGGCGGGACGCGCGCGGGGAGGCGGCCGAGGCAGCCCCGACGTCGCGGGAGCGAGTGCGCGGAGCCGGCATGGGCAGCGGGCGCGGCGCGGGGGGCCGGCGCGGGGCCGCCGGGGGCGTGCTGCTGGCGCTGGCGGCCGGGCTGCTGGCCGCGGGTTCGGCCAGCGAGTACGACTACGTGAGCTTCCAGTCGGACATCGGCTCGTACCAGAACGGGCGCTTCTACACCAAGGCGCCGCAGTGCGTGGACATCCCGGCGGACCTGCGGCTGTGCCACAACGTGGGCTACAAGAAGATGGTGCTGCCCAACCTGCTGGAGCACGAGACCATGGCCGAGGTGAAACAGCAGGCCAGCAGCTGGGTGCCCCTGCTCAACAAGAACTGCCACATCGGCACCCAAGTCTTCCTCTGCTCGCTCTTCGCGCCCGTCTGCCTGGACCGGCCCATCTTCCCGTGCCGCTGGCTCTGCGAGGCCGTGCGGGACTCCTGCGAGCCGGTCATGCAGTTCTTCGGCTTCTACTGGCCCGAGATGCTCAAGTGTGACAAGTTCCCCGAGGGGGACGTCTGCATCGCCATGACCCCACCCAATGCCACCGAAGCCTCCAAACCTCAAGGTAAGCCCTCCCCGCTCCGATGCCCGGGGCGGCTTGGGACCTCGGGATTCGCCCGGCTGCAGCGGAGGCTGCGGGGAAGCCCCTGCCACGGCCGACCCGCGGCTGCCGCTCCACCCCGGAGCTCGGACGTGCTCCCCAGAGATTGCTCTTCAGCTGTGCAGAATGATTTTTCACAGCTTGCAGTCCGCCCCAGGTGTTGCCTAGCGCCCCTCCCGATCCAGGTGCAAGGACCTCGGGGCTCGCCCGGCAGCGACGGCTGAGCCTCCCCCTTCCTTAAACGGGGTCCCGCTTCTGCAGCCGCTCTTCCTGGGGTCCGGTCTCTCCTTTCCACACCTGCAACAAAGCCTAAAGCTCCAAATAAAAGGGGAGCCCGTCTCTCCTCTGGGAGAGAACCGAGTCCCCATCGCAGCGCTTAACACCCCGGACAGGATGCGCCAGGAGGGAAAACCCAATACCGGCCGGGAACATGCTAAGGAGCAGCTGTATTTTCAGAGGTTCCACGAGGGTTTAAACAAACAAACAAACAAACAAACAAACAAACAAACAAACAAACAGCTTTTCCCTTAACTAGTCATTCAGCCCAGGAGGGCAAGCTGCAGTTCTGGCTGAGGAAGAAAGTTTAGAAACCGGGGATTTCTGTTTCTCCACCCCTTTCAGGTGACAGTTTGGGGAGGGTTGGGGGATGGAAAGTCTCTTCTTTCTCATTCTTGCATACCCGCTGCCTCTCTCATTTACACAAATCCCCAGGTAATTAGAAAGATAAAAATGTAATTAGTTCATTGTTCGTCTCTCCTTGGGGAGTGGGATTTCTGATACTTTCTTAACTGTCTCAGGGACCACCCGAGGTTCCTCGAAGTCCCTGCCGCTTTAAAGGGCAGTTCTTGAGTGGGGGGCGAGGGGGGAAATCTCAGAGAGGCAACCAAACCAAACCAGCAAAACCCCCAACTTGATGGCCTGACTTTTATAGGAGTGAATTCAACCCTGAATTCTTTGGAAGCAGAGCTGAGATTTAAGGATGTGGAGATAGTCTGAGATGTGGAGATAGTCTGAGATGGGGAGCCATACCCAGTGCGCTTAGCACAGGGGCGGGTGTCGGGAGGGCTTTTCGGGTGTGGGGCTGGCTGCTTGCTGACTTCACCCATCCTCTTGTCATGCCAAAAAGGCATGTTCCCTCAGAGTGAGGGTGGGGGTAGGTATGGGGCAAGGGGCACCCTGAACTTTGAATGCACTTATTCTAGGAAGGGAGAAGATCAGTCTGATGGAATTGATGTTGGGTGGCGTGGGTCCCGGCCGGTTGGAAAGGCAGCAGCCTGCCTGCAGTGGCAAAGTCTGGGCACCTCTGCTCTCCGCTTCCTGGGTGTCTGCACAGGGTTAACCTTTGGGAAGTGCAACCCTGAGAGCTGAGCAATCACCTGGAGCAAACAAAGCACTTTGTGTTCTGTGTGGAGCCATCCCCTGCAGCCCACAGCATTTTCCTCCTTCCCTTCCCCCGCCGAGGGCCACTGGGGGATTAGCCCAGCCCAACCCTGCTCCGCGAGGCTGTGGCCAGCTCTTTCTGGGACAGCTAGTTGGTGGACATGGAGATCTTTGGGGGAATACTTTCTGGGGGAAGATGGGAAGACTGGCTGGGGAGCCTACTGAGGAAGAGGAAAGAATCCTCCCAGCTGAACTCCAAAGTCTGGGTGTCTTCGTGAAGCCGTTCACGCTTTGGCTGCTGTTCCACTTGTCTGCTTCCCCTTGCCTGGGCCTTTTTGTACATCCTCCTCCCTCCTTCCTCCGTCCAAGCAGTCACCTTCCCAAGACCAGCTGCTGAACAGAGAGAGGCTGTGAGAGGTCCAGCCAGGTGTGGGACCAGGGAACTGGTTCTCCCTCGGCGTTTTTGGTGAGAGGCTCTGCTTTGAGAAGGAATCTGTTCCTCCCCAGCACTACAGCCACTCAGTGGGAGCCCCACAGGACTTCCTCTGAGGCAGGATGGCCACTGGAGGTGGAAAGGCTGTGTGTGTGTGTGTGTGTGTGTGTGTGTGTGTGTGTGTGTTGGGACAGGCTGAGATGGCTGCACTACTGGTCATTAAAACCTTATGGCTGGTAGCTCCCGAATAAGAACTGGTACTTTTGGATGGCAATAAGTACACATGCACTATTTTTATTGTTTTATTCTTAAAAATTAAAAGTTTTCAAAGCAGCATCAGATCTCTGCATGATTTAGCTGATTTCTGTTTACATACTTGGGGGTATTGGGCCTCCCTTTGTGGCCATGTGTTATTAAAGATAAACTTAGTTATGAGAAATGAGGCAAAAGACACCCCCTCCCCGCCCCAAAGAAAAGGGCCATGGCCTGAGCTGCATCAAGCATCTGTTATGGGAGAGGCGATGGTTCTTTCCCCAGGAAAGTTATTTCTAAGTCTTGCACTTACATTAGACCTGTGCACTCTGATAAGTTGTTCCTCCTCCCTGCCAGGTTTTACTGATTGAAGTTGTTTGAACAAGCAAATACTTTTAGTTTAGTTTTGTTGTTGTTTACGCATGTTGTGCATTAAATCAGCCTGGCTGTTGTAGTCACAGATCGCAGAGGCCGCATGTGATCATTATGACCAAGAGCCTTTCACAGAGCCCCTTCTCCATGTATCCAGGAGATGGCTGGGGAAGACCTGCTGTGTGTGCCTGTGTGTGCGCGCGTGTGCGTGTGCATGTGCGTGTGTGTGCATGTGTGCGTGTGTGTGTGTGAGAGAGAGAGAGAGAGGGAGAGGAAGAGGGAGAGAGAGGGGGGATGTGCTGTGTTTGAGAGGGGCGCAGAGAATGTGCGAGGTACATGTGTGTGTGCATTGATTTTAAAAAATTCACTTAATCCTGATTCCACTATGGGACTTTCTCTTCTACTTCCCTTTAAATATTAATAAAACACAAAAACGTTTTAGGTTTTGGTTCCCTTGCTTTAAACATTATTTTAAATACACTTTCAAAGGGGTTTTGTTCCACCTCTCAGACAGATGACTGGGTGGATTTCTCCTGCTGAGGCAGCCTGTGGGGCCCCAAGGACAATCGGAGGGGCACAGATTAATATTGCATTACACATTCCTCCCTTCTCTGGATCAAGCTGCTGCTGCTCCAGAGTCGGCTATAAGGAAAGCAAGATGGGGGGAAGCCACGCTGAGCTCACCTCAGCAAGATCCTGCAGCCCTGAGAGGCACTGACGGCCAAAGGTCACGGGTGGCACTGCGGGAAGTGCCCCTGTGGGGAACTCTGTGTCCACACCACACGATGTGAGTGTGTGGAGCCGATGGAGACCTGGTGTTTACATGCTGATGGCCCTGGTCCTGCTACTTGTTTAGTCAAGGTTGTATTCATAGAACCTTGCAATATGATAGCTTCCACTTTTTAAAAAAATAAGGAAACAAGGAAAATCCCACAGCAAAGTTGATGCTCCCTCTATCAGTAACAATGTCCTTCCCATATTGCGGGACTTCCTTTCCCTGCTTTTCTCCCCAGGGAAGCAGGAACCATATGTAAAACTCTGGCTAAGTTTTTCCCTTTGTTAGAAACACTACCAATTTCAAATTTGATTTTGTGTGAAAAGCAAATTTCCAACATCTGGGCCAAAAGACAGTCAGACAGTCTTCTGCTTGGAGTGTGGCTATGGTTCCTGCTGCACTGAGAATCTGGACGGTGTTTGGCTCTGGGTACAAAGACTAAGGCATGTGGTCTCTGCTAGGCCATGTAGGGACCCTGCTGGGAAGTGGGGGGTGGGTGGCCAGCCCTGGGCCAGTTATGTCCTGGGAACAGCATTGATCTGGGAGGGCTGTGCAGCTCCCTACCTAACCCCCATCTCCGGAGGCTTTGCTCATTTCACTGAGCCATAGGGGAGCTCGCTGAGGAGGACCGCTCTCCCAGAAGCCATGGAGAGGGAAGGGAGGGAGCAGGATGAAGAGCCTTATATTTGAGCAAAGGTCACTCAGTACACATCCTTCCTTGGGGTGACTTTCCTTTGCTCCTTAGCTCCAGCCTGGCATGGCCTCTAATGCTGTGCCAAGGATGGAGTACCCTTGGAACATGCTAATGCTTTCTTCCTAGATCATGGATAAAACTGCAGGTGGTTTGAGAGATGGTGATAGTGATGATGGTGGTGATGGTGGTGGTGGTGATGGTGGTGGTGAGGATGGTGGTGGTGAGAATGGTGATGGTGATGATAAGCCACTACGCCCTTCTGGGGATTCCACTGTACCACTTTCTCCCTGCCCTTCCACAGAGACAGTTTATCTCCCCAGGATCCCTCTAGCACCAGCAGCATTTTATCTTAGAGGAGGCCTCTAGCCCTGGCCTCAGATGCCTCTTCCCCTGGAGCTTAGCCACCTATCAGTGGCCCTCAGGTCAGCCATGCACACGTCTCTTCAAAGCACTTCACAGCGCTGTGAAAATGCCTCCAGAGACTCTCCCACCCAGCTCTCTCCTCCCATTTGGCAGCTCTTGCTAGCAATTGCCCTTTCAGAGAGGGGTGTTCTGGGCCTGGGGTTAGAGTTCATGAGTTGGCTGAGTTTTTATTTATTGGCTCCTGAAGAGCTGGTCAGATTGACCTGCTGTCTTGTTGGGAGTTTGGGAATGGGAAGGGGATGGGAATTGGATGGGGAATATTTAAAAGAGAGGGGGGAAAGAACAGGAAACCAACAACTGGAATAGATGTGTTTGGTTTATAAGTCAACTTTCCCCTGAGACCCACCATACCCCACAAAGCCACAAGTTACAGGACTGCTTCCACCCAGCCCGATATTGTTGCTTTAAATAGGTGTGCCATATTCAACAGCTCTAGCCCCGAAATTTTCAAGAAGCCGTATGTCTGCTTATAGCTTTAGGGTGTGGGCTTTAGGAGTCTTCTTTTTGATTTTCAGGTTGCCCTTCAGAAATTCCAGAAGACCTTTAACTACTTTCTTTCTGGTCATGGGTTGATGTCTTTCCCAGGGAAGGCTTCTCTCTGCACCTATTAACCCCATAACTCACAGCTCCTTTTTCTCCTCCTCTCCCTTCCTAGGCACAACTGTGTGTCCTCCATGTGACAACGAGTTGAAATCTGAAGCGATAATTGAGCATCTCTGTGCGAGCGAGTTTGGTAAGAAAGCGTCCCTGGCTGCCTTGGGGAGGTTTGGCATTCCCTGGTTCCTCCTGGCCCATATCCCTGCTGAACAGAGCCTGTTGATGCGTCTTTTTGGGGCGCTATGTTCTCTACTTCCAGCCTCCCTTGTGGCTACTTTTCTCAGGCAGATGGAAGACTAAGCAGGGTGGGGATCCGGGCGGTTGTTATTAAAGTCAAACTTTGCTTTTGTCCTTCTGTGTGGGAGGTCCCTGGAAAGGATTTTGGCGACCTTCTCTAGGAGTGAGGGAGGTAGACTTGGGGACAGGTGGACAGGAACTAGGGGGAAACACCACTCCTTGGAAACTACCAGGAGACACAGCGTGCAGCTAGGGCTGGTCTTCTCTCCGCACTGGCTCTTTCTCCATCCACCCCTAGGTGTCAGCACCACTCTACCCAGGATCTAAAATGGCTGGAGGCTGGGTGCCTTCCTAGGGAGGTGAGTCTCCTGTTAGGACACTCAGCGAAGGGGCCTCTATCAGGTCCTTCCAGGCAAAGAAAATTGACACCCCCACAGGATTGGGATTTAGCTTCCTTTTCCCCAAATCACTGTGGGTTAAAGGGGAATTTCGAATCAGCACTTAGAGCCCAGGAGAAGGGCTTGATGTGTCCCGGGGAGCTGATCTCAGGTGGCCTTTCAGGGATGGTCCCTGGTGGGGATGTGGTGGAAGACCCGTGCTCCAGACACCGTGGGCGTCTCTCCTCTGGGAGAAATAAACGTTCACCGCATCCATTTGAACAGCTGACTCCCTCGTGCCTGCCTCTGTTTTATGGTCTGGGCCAGGCCTGCTTTGCTGAAGGACAGTTTCAGCCTGACGCGAACAGGGGGTTTCTCATGATGCCTGCACCGTGTTCCCGAGGCTGGATTTTGTACAGAATTCTTACCAGGAAAAGCAGAACGGTAGGTAATGTGAGTGTGCCCTTTCAGAACCACCACCACACATCACCCAGTACACGAAAGGGCCTCGTACTGGCAAAGTGCCACGTCTGAATGAGCTGCACGCGTATGTGTGCGCACACGCAAGTTAAAGGACATTGTACATAGGACGGATGTGCTCTCAGGGTATTTGCCATTGTGACTGAAGACACGTTGGGGAATTGAGACCCTTTGCCATGGAGGGCCTCTTGAGGAGGGATGTGTTTTGTGTGCTTCATTTCTTTCTCTTTTTTAAAAAATATATTTTTATTGATTTCAGAGAGGAAGGGAGAGGGAGAGAGAGCTAGAAACATTAATGATGAGAGAGAATCATCGATTGGCTGCCTCCTGTACGCCCCACACTGGGGATTGAGCCCGCAACCTGGGCATGTGCCCTTGACCAGGATCGAACCTGGTATCCTTCAGTCCATAGGCCAATGCTTTATCCACTGAGCCAGACTGGCCAAGGCTGCATGCTTCATTTCTACACTAGGTGTCTCCGTCTGCCTCCTTCATCCTTGGGGAAGACAGCAGTACCTCAAGGATTTGGTCTGTTCTGCATTTTGCTGCTTGTGTTTGTCACACACTTTTCCTTGTTGTCATCTTAAATGAACTCAAATGAAATTGTTATAGAGGGCTCTGATTACCCTGCCATCTGGCCGTAGTGGCGTTTGCTTCTTGATGGTCACACTCTTGCTTCGTCAGAAGGTGTTCAATGCCAGGCTGAACCTGGTGGGTCTCCTGTGAGTAAGCCTGTGAGTGTGCAGCCCCTCACTGCCTTAGCAACAAGCTTTTCATCCACACATGGGTTTGGGATTTTTTCCCCAAAGAAATGGAGAAAAAGAACATAAAATCTCTCAGAAATCCTGATGGGAAGCCTTTTGCTGCGGGGCTGGGGCAGGAAGAATCTGCTCACGTATGGCTGTGTTCCTGAAGGATCCTTAGGAGGGATGACTTAGGGGCCACTCTTGTAGATTTCATTGATCCTCTTCCGCTATTGTAAATCACCACACTTACTTTCAGAAATTGGCCCCCTGGCAGTTCATCAAATCCAGGGAATTATATTAAACTCTGAAAGGTAATACGTTAGCTGATGTGAATGCTCATGTGACTTCTATCAGGCTCAGCTCCTGAGGGAAGAGTGATGGGAAACCCCTGGAACTGAGTGTGGAGGTGACTAGCAGGGGGTGTCTTCCTGGTATGGAGCTCAAATCCAGTGCATCTGCTTATTCATTGATTCACGTGTCTATTCATTGAATGTTTCTTGAGTGCAAAGCCCTGTGCTAGAGGCCATATAAAAAAATACTTACCTAGGATAAATTGAAATTTAACTTTAAGAAATTTAAAATCCTGACCAAACACTAATCAATGATTTTCTAGACACTATGGAGTCATTTTATAACTCACCAGCTGAAGAGAGGGGCTGTGGGGACTCAAGGCCAAAGTTAATTAATGCCAAGGAGGTGTGAGAAGAGAATCCATGCTTACACCCCGATTATAGTCTGGAACATACCAACCTGAACTTGTCATCAGGTCTCCTCTAATATCCCCCAATTACCTACCAAAATTCTGGTAACTAGGGGCTTTGTGGCAACTAGTGACACTGGAGACATTCCCTAGAGGGGAGCTGAGGAGTCAAGCCTTGGGAAATAATTTGAATGTGAAAGGCTGACCTTTTGGTGCAGGGTAAGAGTCTGGTGCTCAGGTAACTCACCTGGGGGTGGACATCTTTTCCCTAATATAGTAGGTGCCTACTACGTGAGCAAGCACCTGCTCACGGCTTCCAGGAGAGAGGGCTCTATCTTATTTTAATAACCAATCAGGTCTTGGTGAATCTGCGTGACTGTTTGGGACTGTTCTTTTAGCTCTGAGATTATTTTCTTCTTGGGTTCATAGAACTTTTGACTTCCTCCCGGAACGTACAGGTCATCTTATCAAGTTCACTTATTTCATAAATAAGGAAACTGACTTTCCCAACTGGAGTTCTTTGACTCTCTGTCACGTGCCTTCCTCTTTAAGAGGAGACGAAGGGCCATCGGACTTTGCCGCAGAGACGTTTATCTCTCCAGCATGGGTGTGGTATATGCGAGAACACTTTGATTTGGATGCAGAGAGACTTTTAGTTTTTTTATTTGTAATGTTCTTCTAAGACAATAAGTAGGGCTCCTCCCCTCCTCTCTGCAGGGGCTGAGCCTAGCTCTGCCCTTCTGAGCACCCTGAAGAATGCAGCCTTGTGGGGAACTTGTTCTGAGCTGAGTTCATTTCAAGTAAGTGAGGCAGTTAGCTTACACTGATGGGATTCAATTAGGAAACAAAGGCATTCGGCAATGTAAGATGACACACGACAGAAAAGGAAAAGAACATTTTACTCCCTACTCCAGGGATCAAACTTTGCAGTAAGTGGCCCTGACATCCCGGATGGGAAGACATCAGGTTGTTGGAAGGCTCTCTGTGAGCTTCAGGAACAAGGGGTGCATTCCTTCTGGGTCAGCACGCACACTTGCCCTCCTGCCAACTCCTCCTCGGACTCCCGCATGGCCTACCATCCCTCCTCCTCGGGCAGTGCACGCTTAGCTCTGCCTGGTGTGCTTGGCCACCAGTCTCTCCACCCCTGCGCCGGACCCCCTCGGTTCAGAACACATTTTTTCCTCCAACAGGGAAAAGCATCAGTAGAAACACCTGTGTGCTGATGCTCAGGCATGCAGTTGGATCAGGCTGGATCAAGCACCAGATGGGGTAGCCAGAAGTTAGGTGGTGCAGTTTCTGAATTCAAGTTGGTGGCCAGCCTGCGTGCAGTGCTCAATTTAGGACGTGCCGATCTGTGTTTTGTCCTCTCTGGTTCTCCTGCTACGTGACAACAGGCTGCTGCTCTCATCTCTTATGCAGGCCAGTGTAGCATTGCAAGTGGCCACACTGATGATCCTGCTGTTAGTAACCCAGTGCCCATGGCCGTCTTCAGGTCAGCTTGTCCCAGGGATGTGAGGGTCTGATTTATAATTGCTGCCAGGTTAGAACCCCACCTCTGGCCACTCACTCTAGCTTCTCCAGTATCTGCAAACACCCTTAAGCATTTCTGCTGGAAATGTGCATGTTGATGAGATAGTTCAGAGCTTTCTTTTACCGGCTTCCACAGTTTTCTTGAGCTTGAGAGTTCAGTTGACAACTGCTTTAGCCCGGTATTTTCTCACTGTGGAAGAAGATTTCTTTGCTCCCAGAAATTTTCCTTGCTTTCTGGAAGGATTTCCTCCCCCCACTCCACCCCCCATTTATATGTTTCCTCATAAAGAGTAAAAATATACTTTTGCAACACTAAAAATGAGTCAAATAGGAAAGCAAAAAATCAGCTCTCACAGTTAAGTGTTTGGGAGTATTTCCTACAAGAAGGATGCTTGAAGATTCCTGCACCTTCGCAAATCTGTTCTCACTCCTTTTCCAAGGTGTCTTGGCTGTGCTGCTGTTCGGAGACACAGTGTTTTACGCTGAAGGGCTGTTTGATCTCTTGCAAAGAGTAGGTCCAGCCTTTCCGAACTAAGCCCCGAGTTTCCTCTCACAGAGGAGGAACACTGGCTGCCAGCAAAATAATTGCAACATCTGTAAGCTGCTTGAGAGCAGGGTCTGTATCTTGTACCGTATTTTACTTAATATAAGATGCCCATTAATTGTGAGATGCACTATTGGTTTGGTACCACTAACAAAGAAAACATAGTTTGTGTTCAAATGTAACGCTAATCTGTGTCTTAGAATGAACAGAACAAGGTCTGCTTGTACTTAGAGCCTCTGGCAGGGTGTCTTAGACATGGAGGCACAATTAAATGTTTGTCAGATGAGAATATAAGTGACACAGGATGGCAGGGATTTGGGAACTGGACTTCCTTTTTTAATAAAAGGACGGAGGCTCCTTTCCAAGTGAATATGTGCCACTTGTTTATTAAGTCCAAGGAAAACCACATGCCCTGGTTGGGGTGACTGAGTGTATACGTAAAAGAAAAAGAAGCCCTAGCATTCAGAAATCTAGTTCAGTCAAAGTAAAATTAAATAGACATGAGAGAAGGGAAACAAAGGCTTAAGGGTGTTTGCAGATACTGGAGAAGCCAGAGGGAGAGGCTGGAAGCGGGGAGAAGGGTAATAGACAATCTCTAAAATACATAACCCATCCCCAGCTCTGTCTATAGTCAGAAGGAGTTGTGGCATCTCATGTGAGAGAAGAGGCAGGGTTGAGCACTTTAAGTGCCCTGGAAGTGTAATGCCCAGCTCACGGCCAGAGACCAGTCTATTCTTCCCAGGCACAAGGCGGGTTGGACAGTGCACAGACCTCACTGAACCAGAAGCCTTCCAGGCCTTGGAGTTGGCCGGGTGAGTTGTGATGTCATTCCTGGCTCACCCACCGTCTCAGATAGGAGAGTTCCTGAATAGATGCCAGACCTGGGGTCCTGGCCAGACGAAGCAGGTCTGGAGCAGTTTGGATTGAGGTCAGATCGGGAGCACCTTGCACTCGGAAGTCACGTTGAGGAACGGAGGAAAAGCTGGGGAAAGAGCCCTAGTTCCCCCACCGGTGAGGGTGGTGCATCCCATCTCCTCTCAGTCCTTCCTGTCTATACCTGTCGTGAGAGGACAGTTAGATAAAGCAAATTTCAATGAGAAGCACTTCTCTTTAGCATCTTTGAACCTGTGAAAGCGTATTTAAGTGTGAGAAAGTACACAGAAACCCAGGATCCATGGGTGGGCATGGCGTTCTCTGGGACTGAGTTCAGCCCTCCCTCTACCACTATATGGATACTCTGCAACACTGGGCAAATCTCTCAACCCCTCCAGCCCTCAGTTTCCCTCTAAGAAATGACAACTGATGGCCAGGTATGGGTTTTGGCAAGGAGCAGATGAGCTGGTGGGTAAGGAACCCAGTCCTGGGCCCCGCAAACAGGCTGGACTCACTGAACATTCGCTTTGGGGCTCTCCGCAGGAACAGCAGTAGCCCAGCGACTGTCCCTGGCACTGGAGGCCTCCCTCTGTGACTCTCACCAGAGAAGTGAACTCTGCTCTCGCCTTATTTGTCGGAATCTTTCCTGAACTGAATTCTGGTTTCAGCTCTCCCGCCTCCTTGCACCTTGCTGGAATGGTGGCTTTTCTTTGTACTAAGACATAGCTAGGTATGGACTTGGTTGGTTCAGGATTGGCTGACACGTGACTTTTCCCTCTTTGTGGTGAAGTCCAGGTCTGACCTGGGGATGGTCAGTTGCCAAACGGTGATGTACTCTCCAACCTGTGGTTCTATAATTCTCTGGGTGTGAGTCGCCCTGCCCAATTGCCTAGCCCTCATCTTTAAAAAAATTTAATGTGGTAAAATGTACATAATATAAAGTTTACCATTTTTAAGTATACAGTTTAGTGGCATGGAGTACATTCCCATTGTCAGTCATCACCCCCATTCGTCTTTGGTTATTTTTCATCATCCCAAATGGAAACTCTACCCAAACACTAACTCCCCATTCTTCTCTCCCCTCACTCCCTGAAACCACCATTCTACTTTCTGTCTCTATGACTTTGACTATTCTAGGTACCGAATATAAGTGGAATCCTACAGTATTTATCCTTTTGTGTCTGGCTTATTTCACTTAACAAATGTCCTCTTTATCATCTGATGTATACACAAACTATCCTGGAGAAGCGGGGAAGGAGGATTTGCCCTCCAATTCACCCCTGCTATCTGAAGCCTCTCTGAGACTGGCTGGAGGAAGAGCGGTAAAGGATGAGCTTGGATAGAGGGGCTGTTCGTAACCCACACAAGTGGCCCATTTCTTTGAGCATTGTCTTGCTCATCTGTACCCCGTTGTCATTAGATCTGCTGAGCATGATGGGGCCTCAAGATCAGCCAGTCCAGGGCTTTTATCCTAAAGGCTGAGGAAAGAAGGCTCAGATAGAGGAGTTAGCCAGTTGATTGCCCAAGGCCACTCCGCCTGGCATCCCTTACAGGTTTTGTTCCCACCAGCACGTACCTGGGTAGCCAGTCCAGATTCCATACCCTTCCGCCTTCATGTTCTCTCACGCCCATCACCTTTCCGTCCTGCCAGGAACGGTAGAGGAAGCTCCCTGGGAAGGGGGCACAGGGTGTTCCTTCACTCCTTCAGAGTTTGTGGGATATAAATGGGCTGATGTCTGTGCCTAACACCTAGAAAGGGCTCAGCAGTCGTTGATTTCTTTCTTTGTGGAGAGAAGCAGGTAGTATAGTAGGATATAAAGAACATATGCCTCTGGCCAGACGGGCTTGGATTAAATCCCAACCCGATAAGCTGAGCAACCTTGAGGAAGTCTCTCAACCTCCCCGAGCCTATCTCCTCACTTGTAAAATGTGGATGGTGATTCCTGTGTCACTGTGGGGAGCACTGAATGAATCAAGTGTGTATAGTTCTTGGAATATGGTGGCTGCTCCATCCCTCGCCATGTTCTCTTCTTATTCAAAAAGATTGTGTCCGGATGGAAATCAGCCCAGGTAAGAAGAGCCTGGCACTAATGAAATCTGGTTTGCCAAAAAAAAATAAAAAATAAAAAAAAATAAAAAAAATGTTAGGACATGGAATGGAATGTCCCGATTAATTCTCTGGTTAAAAGAGGATTATGCTGAAGAAGCCTTTTAAAAAGCCCAGAAACTCCAGTCTGTATTTGGAAAAGCTTTAAAAGTTTTATGCAACTTCAAGGTGCTGTAGTTAAAAAACCAAACCCAAACCCAAACCAAACCAAAGCAGACAAAATCAAACACACAAACCCTACCTACTAGCAGTTTTAGTTAGACACCCCCCTTACGTCATCGTAAGGCTGGATGTCATCAGACAGCCAAGCCTGCAGAACACAGAGAGCTCGGGCTGAGTGTAGACCAAGTCTAGGACATGCTGACCCACGCTTTTTCTTTGTGTTTTTGTGTGTTACTTAGAAATCATATTCCTTATATCAGCTTTTCTGCTCATAATTCATTGGGCCTGTTTAAGAGGGACTTAGACCTTGTATGTTGAACTTCCCTCCATCCTCCCCTTTTCTCAAGCAGTATCTGCAGGGCAGTTTTTAATTCCTTTTCCAACAACTGCCTTGTTGATGTTTGATAGGTGCTCCTTTGGACCGAAACACAGGCTGTTGAGAAGCAACTGAACATTTAAATATTGGTAAATTTTGTCCAATTTTGCAGAAATGAGCCAGGAACTCCAGTCTGTATTTTTTTTTTTTTTTTTTTTTAAGGAGAACAAATGGCCACAGAAATGTCAGGCCCTTGCCCTGCTCAGCCTGCTTAGAGCGGCCAATTAAACATGCATTAGCTTTGAAAGGCTTCTCAAAGGCCTATAGATTGCACTCGAAATCTTTGTTTAGTCTTTCAGGAACACTGTCACATGGATGATTTATCAAAGAAAGTTGTTTATCTGGCAGTAAAATAAACTCTGGGCCTGTTCAGGCTAAGGTTTCCCGTGAATTTCTACCAAGGTAAACACTGCTAACTGGCAGGTTGCAGATTCCGTGTGAAAGCCAGACACATACAATAAATATTTGAGCTACAGCTTTGCCGTGTAAGAGGACGGGCCTGTCACTAGCGCTGTCACTCTCTCTGTGCTGGGAGGACCTGGCGCTGCAGCCTGGCCGCTGGGCCGCTAGGAGCGAGAACTGGCAGCGCCTGTGTGTGCAGAGGCCGCCCCTACTGCGTGGGCCTCCCTGGGCTTGAGTGCCACTTAATGCTGGCACTGGGGACTTCCTGACTCAGAGGGGGACCGGCCTCAGACGGCTTCCCTCAGCATCGCATACACAGCCGGTGATGAGTTATGAGGGACGTGAACCAGAAGCGGCCGGCTTAGGTTTCTTTGAAAATAGACGTTTGTTGAACCAAATTGGCAGGGCGCTGGGGCGTGTTGAGTGATTTGGGAGCTGGGGCCAGGGCGCAGTGGGAGGGGAGAGCATTGTGAATTCTGCTGAGCTGGAATTCTAGTGCCAGAAGGGCCGAGGTGCTTCCCCGGGGTCCCCAGCTTTGCTCACTGGTGGTGGTCGCGAGAGATCACCTTGGGAGTAAAGAGGGCGCGTCCTGCTCTGTGGGTGCTGCAGCGAGTACCCAGGACCATCTGAGTGATGAGTGAATGAACAAACAAAAGGGGATGATGGAGAAGAGAGGCAATAAGCCTTCTCCATCTTGAATGGAAGCTGTGGTGGTCATTGTTCATCGTGGCTTTCTTGGGAGTGACTGCTGAGTTATAAACCGCTGCTTCTCAGTCCCAGAGGCTGGAGCTTCCAGACCACCGTGCTTGGTCAGGACTGAGTTTCACTTAGAGCAGGACCGAGTTTCATGGTGTCTGCGGGTACCTCCCATAACTTAGGCGCCACCCTGGGCCCCTGCCATGCCGACCTCCGTGCTGGGTCAGGGAGAGGAACCAGGACGCTGGAGAACAGGTGATGCCTGTGTCTGTTTGTGAGGACTTTTCAGGTTGGGCTCGTGTGCGGGGCATCTGTGCTCAGGGTGGAGTCCCAGAATAAACGGCCTTTCCAGGTTGAGGTTGCAAGGCCAGGCTGCCTGGCAGCTTAGAGATCGATGTGCAGGTGACAGATGCTTCCTGGCTTGCAGATATTTAGGGGGATAAAGGAGTGCTTTCTGCAGGGCAGGCATAGGGAAATCATTTACAAGTTCTGAAAGGCTGGCTGTGAGTTGTTCAGAGATGCCCACAATGTGCTTTGGCAGTGGGAGGCACTTGGGGACAGCTCCTGAGCGGTGTTCTGGCTCCGTCTGGCAGGATTCTGAGCAGGGTTTTGCCTTCCTTGTTTTTTCTAGCCCTTCCATCAGCGTCTACCCAGGACACTTCCTCTACCTCCAATGTGTTCTCCTCTGTGTGAGCCCTTTGAAACTGAGTTCACACTGGTGTGTCTTCCACAACAGATCCATTCAGCTCCTGGGGATGGCTTTGGGGCTGCAGGTGACCCCGAACTCTGGGTCTGGCAGCAGAGCTAGGAACGGGGGCCTGGAAGAAGCACTTTAGACCCTCAGAACAGCTGGCACCCGGGAGAGTCCTCTCACGCGCACTCCACGTGGGGCAGCGGTGCCAGCTGCCATGAACTCGTGGGCCTTGGATGCAGGCTCTTGAGTCTGTGGCTGAGGTGGCCCCACTTCCAGGCTTCCTGAGTTCTCATCTCTGAGCGGAGGGACCTGTCCTCCAAGAATTTAAGAATCCGGTGGATGAGGCCTTCCTTGGCAGTGCTTGTTTGTCTCTGTTCCTGGTGATTTCAGATGCTCTAGTGCAGTGGTCGCCAACCGGTGGTCCGTGAAAGGTTGGCGACTGCTGCTTTAGTGCATGGTCCCAGCTCCCCGGCTTTTGAAGAAGGAAGGGTTTTTTCCTTTTGGGGTGGAGGCTGGAGAAATTCAGACAAGTTTCCTCGAGGAGAAAAGTAACCTAACTCAGGCTCAAGATTAATGGAGAAAGTAAAGAAGGCATTCCTGGTGTCAGGAGACGGGGGCTAGAAAAGGGCGTGAAGATTCAAAACAGATAATAATTCTTAAAGTGACCAAACTTAACGCAGCTAAATGAATGCAGGCAAAGAGAGTCACATGTCCTTTCTGACTACCAACTCAGCATCCTGTGTAAGGGCTAGTCCCAGCCAGAAATGTGGGGTCTCGAAGGCTGACTGGAGGTGTGAAGAAGAAAAGTGGGCCCTCTGACCCACACCATTGCCTGTGTACCCTGCTGGCAGGGAGGCAGGGCCCCAGTGGCACCGGGACCACTTCCTATGAATGGGCAGCAGTTGGAATGAGCAGGTGTGGTTACCCATTTACTGTGACCATGGGCCTGAGTCAGAGACACCACCTGGCGGGGCAGGGCTACAGGAGGGAAGGAGGTCCATCGGTAAGAATTGTCTGCTTTGGGGAAGGTGCTGGGAAGTGGAAGGGCGACACTGGGCCAATGAGGGCAGCCTCTAACCTCCAGAGAACCCGCAGACCCCTCCACCCACAGGGATCAGGGCTAACTGGAGAGTTACAGTCTTTGTTCTGAGATTCAGAGGTGCAAGGTGCCAAATGCCAGCCACCCAGCCTCTCGGGTTACAGCTTCTTCACTCTAAGCACGTATTCATTTATAAACAGGTGTATGATGTGTGTGTGTGTGTGTGTGTGTGTGTGTGTGTGTGCGCACATGCATTTTCTGTTGCAAATCTATCTGCAGGAGGTGCTCATTTTTGCACAGATTTAATTCAACAGATGATTGTGGGGCTTCTACTGGGTACATGGCCCTGCTTATACTTTATACTTCATAGGCTGACTTGGCGATCAACACCCAAAGAGCTGTCAGTTGTGTGGGCGGGAATGTTTGTATCCTGCTCCCCAGGGCCTAGGAAGAGGGCCATCCCTAGTCAAAGCCAGAGAGCCGCCGCCTCCTCCCTCTAGGTGGTGCTCTGAACCCTGAGTTGAGCCCTTGGCAAGGAAGGTAAGACCTTAGTTGGCCAGAAGATGGGTCTTATCTGTATACAATTATCCTCACCCTCACCCTCAACCAAACATCTCTCCTGTTCCAAACATCTCACCCTGAAGCCTGAGGTTTTGCTGTTAGCACGTCCTTGCGGGATGAATGAGGACCTTCTCTTTCAGGTGTCCTCCTGCTCCCCACCCAAGGGCTTCTTTTAAGAGGCTGTGGCTACAGTATAGGACAAGGGGGAAAGAGGAGGCCCTCAAGTCACATCCCTGAAGGGCTCAGGGCAGCGCTGGTCACCCACTTGAAGGAGCTCCTGAAAGCGGGCCTGATGAGGTCAGCACACGGCCAGGGAAGGGGCCCATCTGCTGCGGTCGGGGCCCCCGAGAAACCTTTGTTCTGGGCGCGTGGAGCAGGAGCCAGAGCTTGTAATCAGCTCCGAGTTGGGTCACCGCAGAGCTGGTCATTACCAAGAGCAGTCGTCATTAGGGGCCGTCATAAACGGCCCTGACTTTTCTCCCCAGACCTTGTTAGTGGGGCAGGCAGGCAGCAAGCACAGCGCTTCTGGAGCCAGCCCTGTGATCGCTGGCCTGGTAATGGCATTAGTCAGGGCCCGAGGGGCTGGATCAGCTCAGGTGTCCGGGGTGTTCTGGAGGAGGGAGCCACGAGGCTGTGGCTACAATACAGGACGAGGGGAGAGGCCTCAGTGGTTTGTGTGTGTGTTTATGTCTGTGTAATGGGGAGGTCTGAGCTGTGGGTGTAGCCGGGTGATTATCTGTGTGCTCACAGCACATCCGCCTGGTAAGCACAACCATGGCAGCCAGCTGCTTGCACAGCGAATGGGAGAGCGCCTCTTACAGCTGGCCTGGCCTCGCAGGTGCTAAGTCTCCACGGGTGAGGTCAGAGGCTTGCTCCTTCCCCCATCGTTTCAGAGAGAGGCCCTCAGAACACGGCCCCGATTTCCCCGGGCTCAGGAAGGCTTAGAGAAGCCCATAAATATTTCTCTGCAGCACGGCTTTATGTAAAACCATCTCGTAAGTCTGGGGACACTGCTACAGCCTTGGTGCCTTGTTTGTTACTCCAAATACCAGCGTGGCCTAAATTTGTTTGGTGTTTGCAGCCAGTCCATTTAGAACTGCTGGTTCTCTGGGCAGGAGTCACTTCCTTAGCAGATTCCAGTGGTCGCAGGGATTGTCATAAAGGGCATGCTGTAATCCCATGGATTTGTAAAGTAGAGTGGAAAGAACAGGCATGGCTCAGGAGTCACATGGACCTAAAGTCAAGGCCTGGTTCGACCATGTGCTGTGTCAGCTCAGGCAAGCCACTTAACCTCTCCATGACTCAGTTACCCACCTGTCACAAAACAAAGGTAAAATCTTCTGTGCAAGGAGATGTGATGGACAATAACACAGATTCTGGAGTCCCGGGATCCGATTTCAGCACTGCCACTAAACGGCTTTGTGACTAGGGCCAGTGTTAACGTCTCTGAGCCTGTTTCCTTAAGCACATTGAAGGGGTCACCCGAGGGCAGCGGTTCTCAACCTGTGGGTCGCGACCCCTTTGGCGGTCGAACGACCCTTTCACAGGGGTCTCCTAAGACCATCCTGCATATCAGATATTTACATTACGATTCATAACAGTAGCAACATGACAGTTATGAAATAGCAACGAAAATAATTTTATGGTTGGGTCACAACATGAGGAACTGTATTTAAAGGGCCAGAAGGTTGAGAACCACTGCCCTAGGGGGACTCTAAAGCTCCTTCCAGCCCTGAAGTATATGGTTTTGTTCTGCAAAAACTCTGTGACGTGGTTTCTTGGTAGGATATCTTCGTGGGCCCCTCCCTGCTTCCCGGAAGTGTTCACTGGGAACGTCTGGCCTTTGTCGCAGGCACCTGTGGAGAAGTCAGTGTCTCAGAGTGGGTAGCAGAGGGCAGGGGAGTTTGGTGGAGTTGGGGTGCATTGTTACAATGCGATTGTAGATGAGCATTCGCCTACAGTGCCTGGGGGGCTGGACATCCTGGACAACCATCGTTCCTAGAACTCAGCTCCTTGGACTGGTCCCACATTTGGGGTCCCTCTCCTGACCTTGTCTCAGGTTCCAGCTCTTCCTGCGTTTACTGAGAAACCCACGGCTGGAGGGCATAGGCCCTTCTTTGCCTGCATGGGGAAGGCATGGCCTGATGGGAAAGCAGTTTGGAAGCATGGAGCAAGTGACTTCTGAGGAGCACTCTCTGAACCTCACAGTCACGTTTTAATTCCAGCTCCACAATTTGCCAACCATGAGAGTTTGGCCAAGTTCAGTTCTCTGAGCCTCAGTTTTCTCACCTGCCAAATAGGGATCATTGTGCATACTTCCCAGAACTGGGGTGTAGACTCCACGAGATCCTATCGAAGTGTTCTGGAAATGACAAAGTGCAAATGCACATCTAACAAGTCACCCTGTGGCAGCCAGTCACAGGTGCCACCTTCCAGCTTTGCTTGGCATTTCCAGGAATGGCTTTCTGTGCAAGCAGAGGCTGCCAGCATGCCCAGCAGGGCCACATCCCCCTAACGCATTTATAGCATAAGCACACACTTATATTTCCTTAAAAAGGAAAAATAAAAGTTTTACAGATATACTAAATCTGAACCAGGGTAGTAAGAGTGATGCTTCTCTCAGAGGAGCTCACAAAGAGTTTCATAGAGGGGATAAATGGTGATGGGAAAAATAAAATAAAGAAAAAAGTTTTAAAGGTTATTCAAATATAGGCTGATCTAACCCCTAAGCATCTCCAGGCTCACAGGGAGCACATATTACCTGAAGACTGAGGTCCAAAACCATGGGGCAGGAGAGGCCTGCATCTTTGTGCCAGCCTGGTCCCCAAAGAAGGGACAGTGGCCATGGCAGGCCCAGGTACAGGCGTGTCACATCTGGGAGTGACCTGGTGCTTCCGCTGCCACTGGTACCAGTGGTAAATGAGTGCTCAGCCTCCCTTTGGTGGCCGATGGCAGGTATTTTGTGTACAGGAGCTGTGAGGTGTCAGAAACTGAGCTGCCAACCATCGTTCCTAGACCTACACGTTGCACAGTCGGGTTGAATGTTTCCCACTTTCCAAGGGGCCTGGCGATTCTCCCGTGTCTTCCCTCAAATGGATAATGTGTGTCCGAAGCTGTCTGCCTCCCAGGACTACACGTGTTGGGAGGACAGTAGTCGAGAGAGCTGAGACTGTCTAGTCCAGCAAAGGGAAGACTTGTTCTGCTTGGCGCTGGTAGAACCTGGCTTGATGAGGAAATGAAACCTTGAGCTTGAGCAACAAAGTAGTAGGGTCCCTACCACAGGAGCTATTCAAAGGCTGGATGGGCTCTTGCCTGCCATACCTGAAAGGCCTAGAAATCACGGGCCCGTGGTCCTTTCCAACCCTGCAGATTCCATGGTGCAGTGATTTATGGAGCACCTGCCGTCTGCTTTCCACCGGGGAGGTGGCTGTGTTAGTGGGTGAACCTTCCTTCTCACGAGGATATCGGAGTATTTTCCCGAGGAAGGTCGAGGAATAATCTGGGGCCCCCAGCTCACTAGATCACCCGGCAGCATGGAATGCCACCTCTGAAATGTGTTTCTATTCACTTCCAATCTCACGTGTAGACCCACTCTTCAGCAAGGCAAGGGCCAGCTCCTGGGTGTGCAACAACAGAACCTCGAACGCATTCCTAATTGCATGTCTTCGCGATGCAGACCACATGGCTCGGAGCATTCTGGCGGGCATGACTCTTGGGGAATGGCCCTCCAGTTGCCAGAGAGGAGGTCCCACGGGCATGGAATGAGGTGCGGGCCGCAGGCTGGGCCTCCTCTCCTGCTTCCCTGTCCTGCCTTTTCCTTCACACAAGCAAGAGCATCTGGCCTACCCCCCACTCCCTGGTATCAGTTTTCTTGGTGACTTAAAAAAACCCTTTTTGCCTTCACGGTTGTATAACTGTGTGCGATGGGGGAGGGCGGTGAGAATGTTGACTATGAAGCTGCTCCTTCACTGGAAAAGGAGAAGAAGCAATAGATTGTGCTGATTTTTCTACGTGACTGACAGCTCTTCGCCTGCAGCCTTCTTTTCTTACAGACTTAATGTGTCTCCTGGCAGGTTTCCTTGTTTGAATGATTCCTCAAGTGAGGAACAGTCACGCCCAGCAAAGAGCTCAGCACTTGTCCTTTCTTTCGCGCATCGTCCCATCAGGTCCCCTGTCCTGGTGCTCTTCGGGAGCTGGTCTGTGAGCTGAATCTGGTCCGAGCCAGCGGAAAACTCTCTGTGCCCCTGCCTTGCCTTCTGGGTTCCTGAGAAAGAAAACCAGGTTGGAGTTGGGGAGCTGCTTGTTCTTTTCATGGAGCCCTCAGCAAGGGGGCTTCTGGGGGATCCACACCCCAAGACACTCCAGCAGAGGACACAACAGAGAGTCCTTCTGAAGTGGCCTGGGGCGATCATGGTCACTCCCCAGGTCCGATCGTCTGGTGGTGTGAGGTCTGAGAGCCCATTTCTCAGGCTGCTCTCTAACGAGTGAGCTCATGGGAGCACATCCATCTGTCCTAGTTCCTGCCTCACCCCAAATGCTCCTCAGAGGAAGGTAGGTCGGGGACTCACCTGCACAGGCCCCAGACTGCTCAGTAAGTTTCCTGAATCAGGGGGATTGAGCGTGGGGCTGCAGCCCGCTGTTTTATTTGTTCTGTGGTTCTGGGCTGGAGCCAGGGACCAGGGCCGGGCAGCACCTCCCAGGTTCTCTGTGAAGGGGATGGGGGCTGGCAGAGGGACCTCTGGTCCCAGGGACTTATGGGATAGTGAGCTGGGGTTGTACTTCTTCAGCCTGGATGGAGCTTAGTTTCCTCATTTTTGGTATTTTGTCCTGGTGTTGGAACAGGGAGGGAGTTGCCTGCATTGGAGAAGGAAGAAGGGAGCACATGGGGCTGGAGCCTTGGAGGCTGGGTGTCAGCTCTCTGAGTGTGTATGTGTGAAGTACAAAAACACGAGGGAACACTGGCCATGGGGACTCGGGGTCCTGGATCAGCTGCTGACAGCTCAAACCGTGGTCCTCATTTTCTCTGAAATGAGACTTTGGCTAGACGGTCTCTTAAACCACATTCCACTCTAAGAATCTGTGCTGCTGTGTCCTAACTTACTGATCTGTAAACACACACCGGCAATGAAGCAGAACCTTTCTTCAAAGAAAATTTTACCCCGAACTCCATTATAGGAAACTGGGGTTGGAAGAAGCGGGGACCTGGAGCTGGGTTGGCCTGGGGTACATCAGCCATCTTGTAAATTCCAGGGTATGTGACCTCAGGCAAGATGGGCTGGATTATCCATCCTTTCTGAATGGAACATTGGGGCCTTTGCCAAATGTCCCATGGCCTGGCCACCTGTGGGTACAAACGATGCCATTTCCATCCAAACTGTGTTAGCCAAGTAGCCCGCCTTTGTTGGAGTTCTTCCCTGCCTACCCCAGGCTTGGTGGCAGTCACTGCAGAAGGCTACTTGGGCTGGGCTCCCAGTGCTCAGAGGCCCACAGGAGTGCCCTGGGGGAGGGCCCTACACAAGGGTACCTGGGTCTTGAAGCATTACAGCCTCCAGTGAAGCAGCGGACTCTTTTCTGGAGAGAGGTATGGGGCTGATTCTCCCTCAGCCTCCAGGAGGAACAAGGAGAGAGGTATGGGACTGATTCTTCCAATTAAATATATTTTTATTGATTTCAGAGAGGAAGGGAAAGGGAGGGAGAGATAGTAACATCAATGATCAGAGAGAATCATGGATTGGCTGCCTCCTGCACGCCCACTACTGGGGATTGAGCTAGCAACCTAGGCATGAGCCCTGACCAGGAATGGAACTGTGACCTCCTGGTTCACAGGTCGATGCTCAACCACTGAGCCACAGTGGCCAGGCTGACATAGCTATTGAATGTCTTTCCACAGCACATGTTCTCTCCAGCATGGCTGGTCCGTGCAGTAGCCACTGTGTTGCACCTGGAGCCATGGTTCCCTCCTTCCCTCGGGTCCTGCTTCTGAGTCTGGGCTGATGAGCTCTCATTCCTCCTGGTGTCTCCCTGGCTTCATGTCCTCTCAGTGATGTGGCTCTCAGCAATTCCTCCAGGTGTTCCTGCATATGCATGGATCCCACTCACTGTAACCTTAGGGTTCTAGCTTTTCCAGAGAGTTCCTCCATGCTCATGCTAACAGGTAATCCTGGTGGTGTTGGAGGTCAGGTGGGTGCTGCTACCAGTTGTGATGTGGCCCGACTAGGACACCTGTGTCCAGGGATAGGCAGGGCAGAGCAGTCAATCTGAGCAAAAGAACAAATGCTCATCCACTCTATAAACTATTTGAACCAATCAATAGATAGAAAATTGGAGTAATGATTTCTTTTCCTTTCTAGAAAGATAGTGTTGACCTGGGAGGTTTTTACAAGCTCAGCTGCTGATTTTGGTCTGACCTTCTGATCCCTCCATTGGATTGCCTTTGAGTAAATCTTGAGAACAGCCGAGAAAGCCACCTGGTGCCTGCTCGCTGTCCTTCCAAGGACGATTTCACTGGGTTTCCTTTCCACCACCACGTCTGTCTGACATGGGGGACTTGCTATATTTCTAGGAAAAAGGCCATTCCATTCTCATTTTACTGGGAGAACCCACAAAAGTTGACGGGGGCCAGGAAGAGGAGATACAGGCAATTGCCACCCAGTAGTCTAATTCTAACACATGTCTGGGAAACATACTTTTTGTTAGAGCAAAGGAAAGAAGCAAAGATGTGGCTGTGTCCTGAAGCTCAAGAAATAAAGGTATTGAAATCTAAATGCAGAAAGAGAGGGAGAAGTGGCAGGGAGCACGGAGTTAAAGGTCACATAATGCAAAGCAAGGGTTGAAATTCAGCAGTGCTCTTCACTGTGAAATAGTGGGCACCTTCACTCTTTAGGGAGTAGGATGAAGAATAATGAGATCGTACATAGGTAGTCACGGAGAGTTTCTGGAAAGACCATGGGGAAATGAACCAACGTTCTAAAGCTAGAGTTATTTGGCCTAAACACAGTAGGAAACTATTTGTACTTTTCTACTTCTCCTGAAGGCAGAGGGGTCCATGAAAATCAGGCAGAAGTTTAGGTGAATAAAATAAATGAGTCCATGAATAAAGAGTAAATAAGAACACAAATCTGTACATATATGTTTACTTAATTTAGTTTTGAATATGTAATTTAGTTTTGAAAAGGCAGTATATTCACATGGTGTAAAATTTTAAAAAGTACTAAACAGTAGAGATTTAAAAGTAAGAGTAAGTTTGCCATTTGCAAAATGCTTTTCCATACATGAGTTTATTTTTATACTGAGCCTACCAATGACCCTGTGAGGTGTGGAAAGTATTATTACCCTCCTTTTTAGGTTGAGGAAAGTGAAGCTCAGAGAGGACAAGCGACTTGCCCAAGGTCACACAGCAGAGCTGGGAGTCGGACCCAGGGCAGCGTAGGCAGGCCTCCAGAATCAGGCATTCCAGCCAACCCTTCATCTTCCTCGTAGTTGACTGGCTACATCTGTGGAGAGACAATAACACAGTGGGGTTGAGTTTGGCGTGTGTTAGTTTCCTAGGGCCGCCATAACAAGTGACCGCACACCAGTTGGCTTATACAACAGAAGTTTAGTGTCTGACAGTTCAGGAGGGCCAGGAGTGCAAAACTTTGTTCCTCCTGGAGGCTCCGAGGGAGAATCAGTCCCAAACCTCTTTCCAGAAAAGAGTCCGCTCCCCTCAAAGCGATTCTGGATCCTGAGGCTGCCTCTATCCTGAAGGGACACATACATGAAATGCTTCAGACCGGAGATGCACCAGTTTCCTCCGAACATTGCACACAGCCCCGCAGGCTACCCGTTGCAATAAGCCACGATGTGCATGCTGTACTAGGGGTGGTTTCCCAGCAAACCCTCCATTTATGACAAATCGGCACCATGGCTGTTCTTCATCTGGTGCCTCTCTATGAACATCTGTCTACGAAAGACCTGAACTGGTACCAGTGCTTGTACAACACGTGCCCGTTGACAAGATGCCTCCCCGCTTACCAGCTTTTCTGAAACCCTCAGATGGTAGCCATGAGCTCAAGCATTTGGTGTTCTGAAGTGACTGTGCTGCTGCTCTAGCTATGGTCAAGGTGACATTCATCTTCCACCGTCCTCTGTATGTGGCTGTCACATCAACCCTCCTAGGCTGAGACAGTGAGGGATGCTGGGACTCCATGTCTTTAGCAAACCCAGGAAGGACCTGCCCAGCCCCTGGGACTTCTCCAGGTTGGTACGAGGGTGAAGCTTGCTGGTGAGGCTTATGTGGGGGTGTGTGATGAGTGCCCTCTGGCAATACCTGAGGTGTTGGAGGTGGGCTGCAGGAGGAGGGACACCCCTCGCTCCCTGAGTGGGGCAGAAACCCATGCACAAGGTGTAGGAGCCCTTGGCAGGTGGCACTGGGGAAAGGAACTGGGGAGTTGTGAGAAATGGACACACCCGCTGGGGAGCTGGGCACTGACAGGACGGTCCCATTGGAGCTCCATTGCCCGGGATTGTGATTCCAGGGATTGTGACTGTCTTTAGTAGGAATGGGGCTCCAAGGAGACCTGCCAGCTCTGGAGTCAGGAGCTGGGGAAACACACAGAAAGCATTTGTCACCGGAATGGTAGGAGTTGGGGGCAGGACCCCAGCATGTGGCTTGGATACCTGCTTTCTGCTAAGGTCTGTCTTGGTGGTGCCCCAAGTCTTGTTCATCCATCAGGCTTGATGTGACTCCCCTCTGGGCCTGGGGCTGTTTGTTCCTCCTCTGGGCCACCATGGCCTCCAGAGCCATGGGGAAGTTGGTTTGTTCATTGACTGATGTTTGTTTTTGTCTCTTCTTAATAAGTGACTTTCCTGAGAAGGAGGAGCACAGAGTGGGAGCGTATGTGTTCCCATTGCCTTCATTTCCCTTGCACCCACTGTCCCCTTAGGTCCCAGGACCTCTGCCTGTTACTTGTGTGTGAGGCTCCAAATGGGTGGAGAGAAAGACAAGGTCAGTGAAGGTCAGAGGACCTAGAGGCAGGAGTCGGGAAATCCAGCCCTAGGCTGATGCTGCCCAGCACCCCGAGCGGCCACCCTGGGCATGTGCCTGCTGAGCTCGGCAGAGGTGCAAACCCCAAGAAATCGAGAGGAGCCAGCTCAGAGTTAGGACTGGGGGCTGACTTCCATTCACTGTTTAGATTTTTGGCTTCAACCAAACCTACCTCAGGCCAAGACAGATGTCACCGTCGGGAGACCAGCCTCCCCTCCACCCTGTTTGGTGTCTGTTGTAATCCAACCGGATGCAGATCTGTTCCAGCAGGGCTTGGCGGGTGGGAGATAGGAGAACCGGATGTGCTCTGTCGTCCCTTCCTTGGGACTTTGTAATCAAGCCGGGCAGTGCCCCATGTCCTGGAGGCAGCGGGTGTTTGTTGTGGCCCAGGCTCGCACTGGACCGCAGTACCTGCCAAGCGCCAGAGACGGGCAGGCTGCCAGGGCGACTGGGTCTTCTGAGTCTCCCTGCTGTTTACACAAAGCCTAGAAAGGCTGAAAAATGAAATAGAAAATGAAAGTGCAGAAAAGTAGATAGATATGTAGGGTCGGAAACATGGATCAGTAGGAAGAACCTTAATGTCAGGGGTGGGGTGGGCCAAGGCCTATGGTGAAACCTGTTTCTGCTGCAGAGAGAATCCTGCCATGGGTGGAATGAAGGATTTGGGACATAGGCTTCTTTATTGTGTCCTTAGCTTGGTACTTTCCAGGAGTCCGTGATGACTCAGAGAGGCGAGACCCTCTCTGAATCCTGTTATACCAGAATGCCCTTTTCCCTGGCCATCGCGGGACTGGGCAGGGGAGGTTCCAAGGAGAAAGAAGATGGTCTGTGGCTTGGCTGGAAGGGTGGGTAGGAAAAGTATAAATTTAGTCGGAATGTACCTTCTGCCTTCAGACATACAAAAGGGAGAAGAGCCATGGCCAGTGATGTCCCACTCTAGCCAAGGGGTCAGGGCTCACCCCAGGCCTCTTCTCCCATCTGTCCATTGGGAACACACCTGACACTCCATCGTGCTTGGAGTGTGTCACATGCTTTTCAGGGCCTGTCTTTGAGTTTAGACAGCTTCACAGCCAGGACTGGACTCCTGTACCATTGTGTTCACTCTAGTCCTGGGCTGTGCTCCACGTAAGCAAGGTTCCCGGGCGGTGTGAGAAGACCGGGGTAGCTACCACCTGGGGTGGGGGGTGCTTTCACTTGAGTGAATTTCAAGACAGAAAGGAAATATGAAGATTTAGAAAGGTTGCCAGTGCTGGGATGGAAATTGAGATTAAGTGGTCCAAATGGCTACCCAGAGACTCAGGGAAGTAAAACGATTTACCCTGGTTTGCACAAAAAGCCCCAATTCTGCTGACTCTGGACTTAGGGTCCTTTCCTCTGAAATGTGCATCTCTTTGCTGCCAAAGCTTTTGTTTTCCCAACTTTGCGAATCCACCACTGAGGTTTAGGGGTCCACAGACCTGCAATTCTGAAAACACTGCTAGGCGGCTCCCTCGAAGTCCGCTGGGCCTTGGACATGCCCATGTTGGCCTTGCCCAACTCAAACTGAGTTTCTGTGAGGTTGGAGGGCTGTCCTGGCCGCCAGCATGCTCAAACACCACCCAACAGAGTCCTCACACTGGACCACTGTGAATAGCCACGGTGACAGATCAGAAAGCCCACCTTATCCCCACCCCTCAAACTCCGAACCAGTGGTGCTCAAGTGTGGTCCCCAGATCAACTGCATCAATATCACTTGGGGACTTGGTAGAAATGCTAATTCTTAGGCCCCCTCCCATTGCTTCCAATCAGAGCTCTGGGGGTGGCTCGTCCTGTAACAAGTGTCACCGGCAACAAGTCCTCCGGGTGGTTCTGATGACACTGAAGTCTGAGGACCCCTCCCAACAGTGAGCATCTCTCAGAGCCAGGGGGTAGCTCATGCTTTTCCTGTTCATTGGTTGCAAAGCCCCCTCCCCACGTTTTTCCTTCCAAGAGGCCATCATTCCACACTCCAGCTTGCCATTTGTGTGAACAGTAGGGGGTGGAATGGAGAGGAATGGAGAACAGTGACCCTGCGGCAGGAAAAGCTGTTTGCCTTGGCAGGTTGGCCCACGCTTGGAGCCAAGATTCAATCAATCCTAGTGATTGACTTTATTTAAGCGATTCTCCCATTCTCCTCTGCCTCCTGCTTGGGAGGGGCGGGGGGAGGGGGAGAGGGATACAGAGCTTACGGGCAAGAGGGGTCCAAAGCTCTTCTTTGTCCCACTCCGAGGCCCAGGCCCCTGCTGCCAGAGCTGCCAATGCACACGTCTTCCCAAATAAAACCACTCCGGGAGCTCTTTGCTCTTAAAGTGGGGTTTTCGTTTTGCACCATTAGCTTAAACCAGTGGGGACTTAACACAGTCCCTGAAATCATGCAGTGAGGCAGCGGCATCCTGGCTGGCTGACCTCAGTGCCGCTGTGTTGAGTGTGTGTGTGTTGGGGAGGAGCCTGTAAAGTTGCAAATTCCACTTTCCTGCCCCCCCCCCCAACACCTCCCCAAGATGTTGGGGGTCCAGAAAACAGAACAACATCAATTAATTTGCCCCAAGTAAGTACCCAAGGAGCCTTTTTTACATCTGCTGTTTTTGTCGGTGAGAGAAAAAGTAAGCTGCTTTCAGTCTTTTGGGGGTGGGGTGGGGTTTGTTTTTGCTTTCTTTTCTTTTCTTTTTTTTTTTTTGGTAACGCATGTCCTGCAGTCAGTAAATGCATGTAAGTATGCAGCGTGCGGTTTGTGGTCAGGGGAGAGGCTGAGTTATTGTGACCAAGTGCGAGCTCCTTTCTTTGCTAAAGGAGTTAATGGTGCCAAACACTGGCTCCTGCTGGGCAGAGAGGTCTGTTAAGCCTCCCTTGCGGGGCCTTTGTCAGTAAGACTCATTTGGCCCTAATGCCTCAAAGCCAGCGCGCCACTGTGCCCAGACCCTCTGCTGAGAGTTGGAAGGAGGCTGAGCTTTCTCACAGCCCAGCCCTTCCCCAGCGCTGTTACCCAATCTCATATGCTCAGTTGGGTTTGGGGTCGATGGTGCTTTCTGCCTCGGGGACGCCCACCCAGGAGATTTGTGAAAATGGGCCAGGAAGCAGAAAATCAGGCCCTCTCTGTTTTTAAGGCTCAGCAAGGTCTTGTTATCTGAACAGGCTTTTTCATCTGGAGGCTCTGTGGGATGAGGGGCGCGGGCCAAGGCCCCAGAGCTGATGCCCGTGTGCCCATCTGTGGGCTTCTCCTGGTCCAAGCGGCCGGTAACAGGCCACTCTGAACAGAGTTTGCCCGTCTCACCCGCCTGCTTCTCAAATCGTCTATTTGGGAACGGCAGCCCTCTCTGCGAGAGAAAGCAATTGAGGAAAAAAGCAAGTCACCAGGAATCCGGGTGTGTGCGGTTATCTGCTGTGGGATGGCTTTTCATGAGCAGCCAGTGGAGAAAATGGATCCACCTGCCTGTCCAGGTGTCCCCTGGATCTTCCTGGACTCATTCATCCGCTCTCGCTTTTCTGCTTGGAGGAACTATGGAATAAAGGGATGAGCTCTGCTGGAGAGGCCGGGGAGCAGGTTCTCACAGAGCTGTGGGAACCTCTCTCTGTATGATCTTGGGAAAGTTACTTTGAGCATCAGTTGAACTAGGTTTCACATCCCTCCCAGTTCAAAGGAAATAATTCAGATTCTAACATAATAGTTTTTTAAAAATATTTTTTATTGATTTCAGAGAGGAAGGGAGAGGGAGCGTTAGAAACATCAATGATGAGAGAGAACCACTGATTGGCTTCTCCTGCACGCTCCCCCCCCACCCCCCCAACATGGGGATGGAGCCCGCAACTCGGGCATATGCCCTTGACTGGAATCGAACCTGGGACCCTTAGTCCGCAGGCTGACACTCTATCCACTGAGCCAAACCAGCTAGGGCCGTAATTGTTTTTATTTTTTTATCTGAAAAATGATGGGGTTGGTTAGATTGATTAGGGCCAACCCCTTTGCCCCAAAAGCAATAGAAAAAGCAGAATTCTCACTCAAACATAAGCCTTAAAGAAGCCCTAGCTACTGCCAAGCTTCTCTAGTTGAAGGGACGGTGGAGGACCTGGAAATGTAATCTTTGTGTTTCTTTTAAGATCTCACATTTTATGATTCATGTATATTTTAAGTTATTTAGAGACTATACACTTTTTTTTACAATTTTAAGTTTTTTGCTTTACAATAAATACAGTTAAAAAAAAATCAAATAGTAATAAAAAAACCCCTGCAGAACCTTGCCCCAGGCCCTTCCTACCACTAATTCCCACAACCTACAGGTAAAACTTTAGTAATTTTTTTGTGATATTTAACATGGTTTTTCTTAATTTGATTTCTTAATTTTAATTTTTAGACATTATTTATTTCCTGGTATTGAAGATAAACATGTATCTGTTTTATAGTGTCTCCCCACTTCTCCTGAATATAGTTATATTATATTGTTGGTTAAGTTCATATTCAATGTTTAATTCATTCTAATTATGTGAATATTACCGGCAGCTGAGCCATGTAGCATACTGCATTTATATGTCCTGCACACCTTTGTGTTTTCCCTTGAGTTGCTAACTGCCTCATTTCATTTTCCCAGTTCTAACGTTTGTATTATGAATCTAGCTTCACACTTTTCTGCAGATAATCTGCAGGTCTCTTTCCTCCTGTTTCAGTCTGGACTGGCTGAGCTTTAGGCCTGCCACACAGCTGGTCTGGAAAAACCATTCTGACTTCCATTGCTTTTATTTTAAGTTATATCTTTGGTTTTTTGAATTCTGTGTCTTCTTGTTCTGCATTTTCTATAGACTACATCAGGGAGTGGTTTCCTGAGAGAAGACATGTGGGAGATAATTTTTCTTTAATCATTGAATGTCTGAAGATGTCTTTATTCTACTCTTACATGCTGATTGATAGGCTCCATATCTAATGTGGGGATTTTAAAGACATTGATCCATTATCTTCTAGCTTCTAGTGTTGCTATTGATAAATCCAATGCCATTCTGATGCCTGCTCCTTTGTATTCGAGGTACACTGTCTTTTTCTCTAGAGGATTTTAAAAATTCTTTTTATCCCTGGTGTTCCCAGATGTTGTGATTCATTGAGCTGGGGACTGTTTAATCTGAGAGCTCATGTTCCTCATTTCTGGGAAATTTTCTTGTATTATTTATTTTTTCTTTTTTAAAATTTCTTTATTGATTAAGTTATTACATATGTGTCCTTATTCCCACATTACCTCCCATCCCCCCCCCACTCATGCCCTCACCCCCCTGTTGTCTGTGTTCATTGGTTAGGCCTATATGCTTGCATGTAAGTCCTTTGGTTGATCTCTCCCCCTTACCCCCACCCTCCCCTACCTTCCCTCTGAGGTTTGACGGTCTGATTGATGCTTCTCTGTCTCTGGATCTGTTTTTGTTCATCAGTTTATGTTGTTCACTATATTCCATAAATGAGTGAGGTCATGTGATATTTATCTTTCTCTGTCTGGCTTATTGCACTTAGCATAATGCTCTCCAGTTCCATCCATGCTGTTGCAAATGGTAAGAATTCCTTCTTTTTTTACCACAACATAGTATTCCATTGTGTAGATGTACCACAGTTTTTTAATCCCCTCATCTACTGATGGGCACTTAGGCTGTTTCCAAATCTTAGCTATGGTGAATTGTGCTACTACGAACATAGGGATACATATCCTTTCTAATTGGTGTTTCTAGTTTCTTGGGATATATTCCTAGGAGTGGGATCAATGGGTTAAATGGAAGTTACATTTTTAATTTTTTGAGGAAACTCCATACTGTTCTCCACAGTGGCTGCACCAGTCTGCATTCCCACCAGCAGTGCACGAGGGTTCCTTTTTCTCCACATCCTTGCCAGCACTTGTCATTTGTTGATTTGTTGAAGATAGCCATTCTGACAGGTGTGAGATGGTACCACATTGTCATTTTGATTTGCATCTCTGGGATGATTAGAGACTTTGAGCATGTTTTCATATGTCTTTTGGCGTTTATTTTGTCTTCTTTCGAAAAGTATCTAGGTCCATTGCCCATTTTTTGATTGGGTTGTTTATCTTCTTTTTGTTAAGTTGTATGAGTTCCCTGTAAATGTTGGAGATTAAACCCTTATCGGAGATAACATTTGCAAATATGTGCAGTGGGCTTTTGTTGTTTTGTTGATGGTTTCCTTTGCTGTGCAGAAGCTTTTTATTTTGACATAGTCCCATTTGTTTATTATATTATTTCTTTGATATTTTTCCCATTCATTATCTTGGTTCTCTCTATAATGCCTTCTATTCAGATGTTAACTCCTGGATTGACCTTCTATCTTATCTTTCTTCTTTTGTTTCCCATCTCTGTGTCATTTTCTTTAGCTTTCTAGGGAATTTTTTCAGCCTTACCTTAAAGCACTTGTATTGCATTCTTTACTCTGCCCTTAGATTTTAAATTTCCAAGTGCTCTTTCTGTTCTCTAAACATGTCTTTTAATAGCTTTCTGTTTTGGTTTTATGACTACACTATCTTATCTAATATTATCTTTGTACAAGTTTTTTATTTTATTTTATGCTCCCTACATTGTCTCTGTTATCTCTGATTTATTTATTTTTCCTGATTTGTTTTGTATGTTTTGGTCTCCGTAGTTCACATTGAGAGGCTTCCTTCAATGTCCGCGGATCCTTGGCTGGCCATTTGAATTTAAGAGTGAAGTGCTAAGTTGGAAGCTCTTTGTGTAAATGCCTGTGATTTGTGGGGCCTCATTTTAGTTTCCCGTGGGAGCTCTAGGTCTTTCCTTGTGGGCTTCTAGCTTCTTTAGATGGGAACCCTTCAGGTCCCTGACTGGGGGATATAAACGCAGTGTTCTAAGATCTAAGGGTCTCACGACTCCTCATGCAGCACCTCACTACCCTGTCCTCCTCTCTGGTGTCTCCATGCCCACTGTCTTCTGGTTCAAACTTTCTGGAGAGAATCAAGCTCTTGGCTGCTGCCGGTGAAGGCCAGTCACCTGGCTTTATGGCCCAGGCCAATAGATCTGAGTGTCCTTACACAGACTTTTTACCAGTTCCTGTTCAATACAGCCTCTGTAATGGGGTGCAGAAGCACCCAGTGGCCCCGGTTCCTAAGCGTTTCTGGTTCCTGCAGTGAGGATCGACTTGTTTCTGACTGGCAGCTAGGTTTCAGCTTTCCCTCTCCCTGTCAAGCCAGGTTCCACCATGCATTTGCTTTCTATTACGCTGAATGTTGATATGTTCTTGCTTCCTTTACCGTTTTCCTCCATGTGTTTATAACTTTTTTCCCTATACTTTTAAACTGACTTCGGAAAGGAGTGGAAATGATTGCGTGTGCTTGGTCTGATATGTTTGGCTAGAAGTGGCCAGTGGTAAATCCACACAAACATTCCAGAAGCTTGGTGGTTGTCAGTGTGGCATACCTTTCCTTTCCACTTCCCACTGCTGCTTAGCTGTCTGGAATTCACTCTCGCCCTTTGGGATCCTGGCCTCCCACAGGTCTTCAGGGACCGCCTGATTGCCAAGGCGAGGCATCAAGTCTCACACTCGCTCTTAAACTCTGCAGCCTTTGGGTCAAGGAGCATTTTCTCCCTTCAAAACACCTTCCCCTGGTGCTTTCTGAGACACCGGGCTGCCTGGTTTTCCATCTGCCGGCGGTGACTTTTGTAATAACCCTTCTTTCTCTCCCCCTGTGAAGATGCTCCCAGGGGTCCCCCGTTCTCTCCTCTGTCCTTTACTCTTCATTGTAACTACTGTCTGTAACCAGATGAGTCACAAATCTGATTCCTAACTCAGCCCCATCCCCACCTTTCCCATCAGATTTTTCTTATATTCCGGCAGCAATTCCACGTCAGTGGTTGTGTAAACGACTAGCCCTTGGCTAAAAGTTGCCCTATATCCAAGTGCCCTGTCTAGGTAGTTGGAAGAATGGCGGCACCATTAGTATAAGCAGGTCAGGAGGAAGAGATGGTTTTGAAGATGGGTTTGCCTAGAGTGTAATGAGTTTGCTATTCTCATTTCAGCCTCAGAAATATGGCTAAGCCTCATGGGAAGTATTCCAAGGAAGTGTAATTTGGGAGAAAAAAAAATATGGCTTGGGTGACTGAAGTGGAATGAAGCTTTAAGAGCCTACCTGAATATAAAGGATTATTTGTTTTAAAATTTCTGAGAAAGCCCCTAATTGTAGCCTTAAATTTGGGGTTTTCTCAGTTTCTAGGTCTCTGGATTCTTGCTCGCAGTGACTGGTGAGCTGAAAGGTGGAGTCATATTCTACTCTTGAAGGATGCTAAGTTTTTGCTACAAATAAACAACAAAACCCCCAGAGAAGTGTTTTGTTTTGTTTTAGTTCAGAGTCCAGCTGATACAGGTAGCTGAGGTCATGGGCCTGAGGCCCTTATAGCATTCTCCCCCAGGTGAGTGGGCTCACCAGGAGGGCAGAGAAGAAAGAGCAGTGTGGGGATGCTGGAGATGATCTTTGCTGGCTCCCCCCACCCCCTGCCGCCTTCCTCCCGTCCCTCCAGTATGCCCAGCATGGTGCCTCTGGATGGTAGTGCTGCTAGGCCTGCAGACTTCACTCTACGCTTTGTAGATGGAGAACAGACCCTCAGAAAGCCCAAAACCAGATTTTTGTGGTCACACAGTTAGAACCCAGGACCCAAGACTCCATCACACCAGCTGCTGCCTCCTGGGCGTCTCCTCCCTGCCCACCACCACCAGGTGCATTGCAAACTGAGAACACAGTCCAGGGGCGTAGCCCCTGCGGGCCAGGCACTGTCAGCATTGGGGGCCTGGGAGGGGAGGAAGACGGGATCAGTCCCAGACTGCTCCTGGGCCAGCATCCACCCTTGTCCCAGCAGTCCCTGGATGGGGCATGGTGGGGGGTTGCCCACGTAACCACAGGCACAGGGAAATCAACCGCGGACGGCTAATCGCCTATCCAAACATTGCTGGTAATCTGCATCCCTAAAATAAACCCTTGAAAGATGGAAAGATGTTAGTAATTTCTGGCCAGATGTGCCTCCTCCTTCCCTACTTTCCCCACCTCAAAAAAAGAAAGTGAGCCAAATGGCAAGGAATAAAGAGCCTAATGCAGAACACATTTCCATCATTTGATTTCCCCTCTCCCCGTGCCGTCCCCCCACTTATGTAAACTAAATTCCTTTACACGGTCATGGCAAAGGACCATTAATTTTTGATTTGAGTTGTGATTAAAGGCAATACAGTCAAAAGAGTGAGATAATTTCCACTGAAGCAATGCCATTTGAAACCCAGTCATGGTAGAGTAGGAAAGAGCGGGGGTCTTTGGGGTTAGGCTGGATTCTACTTCTGATTCTCTCTCTTACAAATGGAGGCCACGTGTTTTATTACTTAACCCGAGTCCTCTCCCCGATTGTAAAAAATAATAATGCAGATTCTACGCATGGATGCTGTGAGCACTGTCAGGAGCCACACTGACAGCAGCTGTCCTGTGCTCCCAGGGCAGCATGTGGTGAGAACTTAAGAAAGGATGGCGCCCTAACTGGTTTGGCTCAGTGGATAGAGCGTCAGCCTGCAGACTGAAAGAAAGGATGGCTCACGTCTGTGTAGCAGAGAGGGCATGCATTGTCAGCGGGGCATGCATTCATCTCTCCTGGTGATGGAATTGATCACTCACTCCGATGGCAACGCTTGGTTCCCAGCCTTCGACATTGGGAAGTAGCTTGAGACTCCTCTAACGCATGGGGCCACCTTTTGAAGGAGAATAGTTCCGACTGCCTTGCCTCCCTGCAATATTCTTGGCTGCCTTTCTGTGTGGTTTCTCCTAGTCCCATTTACTCACTTTGACTTAGCCTGGGCCTGAGTAGTGTGTCTCCTCTGGCTGGTTCCTCACTCAACCCCTCTGAGAACCTTTCTGATTTAGCCAGCCACAGACTAGAACAGTCGAGGTCTTTTCTCAAGTGAGCCCCAGGTACAGGGGCTGTAAGTCTACAAGAGAAGCTTAGCCAGGTGTGGGCCTGTTCGGGCCTGTCTGGGGTGAGGTCCTGGAGGGAGGGTTTCTGCTGCTTTCTGTTCTGCACTCCCCCCTGCTGGTCCCACTACACTGTCCATGGTGCGGGTGGGCGTCACACATAATCGGTGGCCCTGGGCAATGGCTGGTTCAGGCTGAGGGGAGAGCTAAAGGAAGGAACTCCCTCCCATGTGTGTGGGGAAGCCTGGACCAGTCTGTGAGGTCGATGCTAATCCTCAGGGAGAGAGCATTCTGCTGCCGGGTGCCCAGTTCCTGAACCTTCTGCCACCCTTGGGAGTGAGGCATTTCATAAGCGACACCGGGTCTAGGGTATTGTATGGGGTTGAGTAGGCTGCAAGGTCTGGAACCCTTTTGTAAGAAAAAGAAAGCAGTGGGGCCATGTGTAATTTACTGACTTTGACTCATTCATATTAAAGATTGTTCCTAGGACAATTTCTTCTCTCCTCCTTATTCTTGGGTTAGGCCAAGGGTGTGCTTTCTAATCAACTAAATATTAACTTATAAAGCTGCCACGAATGCAGTGTTTCCTTTGCCACAACAGTCTCTTTCAACTGGGAGGAACCCTTACCATTTCTTAAGTAGGTTATTTTGAAATGTGGGTGAAACTGGAAAAGGAGTCTGAGTTGCTCCCCCTTATTTTCTTGGCCCATTTAATCAGTATCTAAGTTTTGGGTTCATTATGAAGAATTTTGCAACCATAGAGCCAGCATGGGCAGCACAGTGATTCAAAGTGCACATTCAGACATGGATTAAAATCTAGGATTAGTGACTGTGGGCAAGGTAACGCCTTATGCCTCATTTTTTCTCATCTGTTAGTTGGGGGAAATAATGGCACCTTCCTCATGGAGTTGTTAGGTTTAATTGAGGAAATGCATGGAAATGCTCAGCACACTCGTAGGCATGCCATATGCTTTCATAATTGTTAGCTATTGTTATTTAGTTCAGATTCTAGTCATTCCTCATGGCTTGTGGGTGGGAGCTTTGTGTTATTAAAAGGAGGGGGCTGAGTAATTTTGAACTCAGAAGAATTCAGAGGATGTACAAATTGTCTGGTGACTAGCATCTAGAAAATGATTTCCAGCTCCTTTGGGAATACCGGGGCTGGCTGGCCTCCGAGGGGAGTGGACTATAACAGCCATGCTGTGTTAACGCACTGACCGCTTAGAGCAGTGATGGCGAACCTTTTGAGCTCGGCGTGTCAGCATTTTGAAAAACCCTAACTTAACTCTGGTGCCATGTCACATATACAAATTTTTTGATATTTGCAACCATAGTTAAACAAAGACTTATATTTTTGATATTTATTTTATATATTTAAATGCCATTTAACAAAGAAAAATCAACCAAAAAAATGAGTTCGCGTGTCACCTCTGACACGCGTGTCATAGGTTCGCCATCACTGGCTTAGAGAATGCCGTCACACTGATTTGTCTTCATCCAGAGACCCTGTGCAGCCATCACTAAAGTATCTGGTCCACACGTTAGCATTAACATAGTGTTAACTCAGGGTCTATAATGACAAAGAAGAGAGAAGGCCAAGGTGATGGACTCTCCCTTTCTGCAGGGGGATGTGCTGAGAACAGAAGCAGCCCATGTAGCAGATTAGACTTGAGAGTATCATTACTTTGACTTATCTATGGGGACTCCACCAGGACTTGCTCTGCTCTACCAGGAGTTTGGTTCTGTGTGGGTCTACTCAATGGATAGATGCTGGAAGCTGATTAGTGGTTGACAAAACCTCAGCGGTACCTGCTGTCAAAACTTCTTCTTTTTTTTTTTTTTTTTAAATATTTTATTGATTTTTTACAGAGAGGAAGGGAGAGAGATAGAGAGAGCTAGAAACATCGATGAGAGAGAAACATCGATCAGCTGCCTCCCGCACATCTCCCACTGGAGATGTGCCCGCAACCCAGGTACATGCCCCCGACCGGAATCGAACCCAGGACCCCTCAGTCCGCAGGCCGACGCTCTATCCACTGAGCCAAACCGGCTTTGGCAGTCAAAACTTCTTAAAAGGCACGCTGGTGGTGGCCCTGATCTCCCCAGTGCTGAAGTTGGACATTGATGTTGAATGCACTTGAGCATGACAGGTTGAAGCACTTTTCCTTGTTGGGTGTGCACACATAGATTCTATCTGTCTTATTCAGAGGACACAACTTTTGAGGAATTTTATGACCCATGGATGTTTAAAAAAAACTAAATCAATAGCATAAAAACAACAACACAACCTCAGGGTTTCTCTTTAACTCCAGAGTCTAAAGCATTAGATTATATGGATTATATTGGATTACGTGATCCCCCCTCTTTCTCAAAGCTTTGTGTGATATTCTGAGTCACCGAGTTTTAAAAAAGAGAAATGTGTTTTGGTTTTGAAAATGTATTTGAGATTCATAACACCTTGCAGCAACTGGTAGGCACCACAAAACTAGGGGGACAGAATCAGTTCACTGAGCCGTTGGTACTTACTTATAAAACTGTCTCCTTCTGCCTGCTATTTGCCTTTCATTCCACCCTCCTCTTCAGCCATAGGTTTGGGTTATTGTTGTACATGAAAAGCTGTGTTCTAAAATTCTCTCTCCCCTTCTCTCCTCCCCCCTCCCTGCCCTCACCCACTCTAGCACTGAGGATGAAAATAAAAGAAGTAAAGAAAGAAAATGGCGACAAAAAAATCATCCCCAAGAAGAAGAAGCCCCTGAAGTTGGGGCCCATCAAGAAGAAGGAGCTGAAGAAGCTTGTCCTGTACCTGAAGAACGGGGCCGACTGCCCCTGCCACCAGCTGGACAACCTGAGCCACCACTTCCTCATCATGGGCCGCAAGGTGAAGAGCCAGTACCTGCTGACGGCCATCCACAAGTGGGACAAGAAAAACAAGGAGTTCAAAAACTTCATGAAGAAAATGAAAAATCACGAGTGTCCCACTTTCCAGTCGGTCTTTAAGTGAAGCTCACGGGCAGGGCGGGTTGGGGCGGGAGCCCTGGGTTGGGTGAGGGATGGGGCTGAGCAGGCAACGCTGAAACTCACTGCTTCTGTGGGTAGAGAACGTTGTAATCCCGTTGGCTTTCCTCTTGCAGCATCCCTACTCTTCCCTCCACACCCCCCTCCAGCCCCAGTATAGCCAGTATTTAAAGCCGCACGCCCAGGTAGGGAAACCCTGTTAGATTAGGAAGTCTTGTCTGATCTCCAGTCTGGAGCTGCATGTCACTGAGTATAAGGAGGTGCAAAACCATTCAACTAGAGACACAGTCCACCAGAGACACACTCACTAAAAAATGAAAAATTTCCACACCACAAAAGAGATTAGGCAAAACCTAAGAGACAGCAGCAAGCACTAAGCCCCACGACTTTCTTTGTGTCATCACAAATCACTTGTGAGTCAATCAGCTAATCGATTCCTTTGGAACTAGGAAATTCTAACTATTGGGAAGACATGTTGCTTTCTGTTCCAGGGGAATTTCTCTTGCTGTCTGGTTTAGGCAGACACAGACACCCACCACACGTACAACTTCAGATCAGTTCCAGGGAGCAGGAGGTGCAGGGAAGAGAAGCACAGCACAGTATGTAACAGTGAAAACAAAGGGAGGCCATGCCTGCCCTGCTTCCCCAAGGATTGCCTTTCGCTACGAATCAACCAGTCTCAGATGCCATGAGAGTGACAGCTGACATCCGCCTCAGTCAGGATCGAACCCTCACGCATGGGGAGGGCAGCACATGCCGGCCTTTGTGTGAGGAAGGGAAACACCGTGGCAGCAGGGATGATGATTTTCAGACCCCAGAGGCCTTGGTTAGTGGTTTTTAAAAAGCATACTTAGGAAGAGAAAAATTTAGAACAGTCCAGCAAATTGTAGTCCCGGTGACTGTAATTGGGTGAAGAGGTTAGTATTCTAATGTCATCTATTTGTTCATTTCACATTTTCTTAAAGAAGAACAACTAGAAAAACCCCACTTTTCAAGGATTATTTTTTTTTTTTTAAGTCTACACTGAGCATTTGAAAGGTATGCTAAGACCAGGGTCTCTTGTGGCTACTTTCCTGAGGCTGCTTTCCGGGGAAGCGGTGCTATGGCTCGGCATTTTGGGTGGGAGGTGGACGTAGCTGGTGCATAGCCGTGGGTCCTCCCTCCCAAGGAGTCCTGGATCGCTCTGGCCCCAACACAACGCAATTCAAAACTCACAGTGCTTCCCATTCCTTTCTTGCCTGTGAAGAAATGGATTCCTTTTAACAGGTCAAAGACACTCAGAACAGCCAGGCTGCCTGTGCTCCTGCATTAACAAATTTTTATTTTTATTTCTGCAGAGGGAGAGTTAGGCCACACGTGTCTCCCCACTCAAGGAGAGAGTTTCAAAGGCAACATACCTCTGCAGTTTTTTCTGACTCCCCTCGGTATTTCTCAGAGCCTTCTGTTTAATAAGTGATGTACATAAACCTGTTCACTTAAGCAACTTCATTCCCCTTGTTCAGTGTATAGGAAGCAATTCTAAACAATCAACGCTAATTTCTTCCCCAAGCCCGATTCCTAATTCTCTGTAACACCTCGGCGACTTTAGCAATTGTCCCTCTGGGCGAGTGGTTGCACCCAACGTGGGTGCTGAAGAGAGGCCGGCAAGTGTGGCCCTCGCCACACAGGAACAGTGGAACATGCTCTTAACGTCCGAAGACTCCAGACTGAAAAATCTGCCTGCCACCTTCGCTACCTACCTGAGGGTTGTCCTGATGTAATTAACCTCTCACAATTAGGGATCCCGTCATTTTGATACCTTTTTTTGGTTGTCTCCAAACTTTAATCGTCAAGTGTTGGGGGGGCATCTTAAATGATTTGCTTGTAATTGTGGATAGTTTTTAAAAATGTGTGTATATATATTAGTTAATTAGAAATATTCTACTTTCCTATTGTCAACTGAAATTCGGAGCAATTTCATGAGTGCATGGATCTGGGTCTTAGATTTGGTTGATTAGCTCAAGAGTTCATTGAACGTATGTATCTGACGTATCTGCTCGTTCTGACAGAGCATCATGCAACAGGCCCCTCATTCCGAGGCAGCGGCCTTGGGAGAGGGGTCTGTGTGGGGTATTAGCAGTTACAGCAGAGAGATTATGGAAGAATAATAGATGGCCGTTCTGTGCAACCCTCTAAATGGGAATTCTCAGGTAGAAGGTGATATTTTTAGAAAAAGTTCAAAGTAAATTGGAAATATGAATTGCAGCTGGATTTACCCCAACCACAGTGTCCTAGGACTTTGAGGTTTACTGTGGATTTGAGACACCCAGCAGCTCTGTGTACAACAGCGATTTCAGGACGCAAAGGGAGGCTGTGGGCCCAAGTCTGCATTGTTATCCCAAACCTTTGATTTGCTCAACAAAGGCCATAACAAAACCAATGTGCAGACTCATTGGCTTGGTCATCGGTTCCCAAAAGAGGAGGTGTGTGTGTGATTTGGTAATTATTGCTAATGCAAAGGTCCTGTTTTGTGAAGGTTTCAGATAATCATTCTGGGTAGAATCCTGTGAGGTCATTGGCAGAACTCAGCTCAATCTTTGAAAAATATTAGTAATTATCTTAGAGGATAGGAAGGGAGGTGAGAATTCCAGGAACATTTTGCTTTTAGAATATCGGGTAGGACACTTGGCTCTCAGTGCCACTGAATTAGCACCAAGGTGGAGTCCAATTAGAGCTCCGGTTTTCATTTCCATCTGTAAATTACAGAAGCACCTTTTCCCAAACCTAGAGGCCGCGCTTCTCCTCAGACTGCAGGTAACTGGTTGCCCTATTGTAACTGTCCAGGTGTGGTGGGCTCAGACGATCTGTTTAGAAGCACACCTTCGGAAACTCCCATGGAATAACGTACTGGCCGCCCCGACCTGTCACCTGCAGATACATAGGACACACAAAATTTGTTTCCTCTAGTTCCTTCCTGTAGCACTCCTCTTTTAGAGTCTAAATCTTTTACAAAAGCTTTGAATACTGTGAAAATGTTTTACATTCCATTTCATTTGTGTTGTGTTTTTTTTAAACTGCATTTTTACCAGATGTTTTGATGTTATCACTTATGTTAATAGTAATTCCCGTATGTGTTCATTTTATTTTCATGCTTTTCCTGCCATGTATCAATATTCACTTGACTAAAATCACTCAATTATCAGTGATCATGTGGGTTGTGACTTTTTCCCCCCAATAGTACACCACTCACCGTCTTCCACTGCACACTTACCACTCCTGATTTTTTCAGTGATGTTTTCTGGCCTCAGTGTAATGACTTGCAAGGAGTAGCTGGGAGTGGGTGGGCTGGAGAAGCTCCTGGGGGCACCGCGGGCCGCCCTCACCCCTGTTCCCCGTTTACCATCTGCTCCCATGAATAACTTCCAGGAGTGTTTCTCCTGGTTGTGTGTGTTTCAGATCAGAAAGAAGGTCAAATACTTGCTCTACTACAAGAATGTATTTTTCAGCCCTGCCTGAGTTTCTTTTTCTGGTTTCAGATGCTCTTGCCCCTCAGACCAATTCCCAATGTTAAAATTACCAACTAAAATTTGAAAACTCTGGTTATCTGGAATCTTGACCTTAGAGCAGTGGTTCTCAACTTTCTGGCCCTTTAAATACAGTTCCTCATGTTGTGACCCAACCATAAAATTATTTTCGTTGCTACTTCATAACTGTAATGTTGCTACTGTTATGAATCGTAATGTAAATATCTGATATGCAGGATGGTCTTAGGCGACCCCTGTGAAAGGGTCGTTTGACCGCCAAAGGGGTCGCGACCCACAGGTTGAGAACCGCTGCCTTAGAGGGACGATTTTAATGTATAGATGGAGAAGCTAAGATGAGACATGGCTAGGATTCCCTAAGAGTTTGGGCGTTGCTAGAATTAGAATCCAGGGCTCCCAAGTCCTAGTCCTGTGGGAACAACACTTGACTCACCACTGAACTTCCCTTTGGACCCACAGTATGGCCCTGGCCTGGCCCATGCTGTTTCATATTAGGTTATATGCTTCTTGCGTAAGGAGTTGTTCAGTGCAACTTCTTATTCTGTAAGCAATTACAATGACAGCTTCAGTTGATGTCATCCCCTGATTAACAAGACACTTCCAAACCTCAGACAGCTGGCAATTTTACCTACAAGTGAGCAAATACTCCACACAAAACCACACCTAAACACAGAGACACCATTTTCTGGGCATGGTATGGGGGCTTGTAAAAATTCCACTAAAGTTAAGCTCCAGTATGGAAAGATTTTATCATCTAGTGTACCTGACTGGTGAACTAGTGATACGCTAGCCCAGCCAAGGCAAATACTGGCATTTCCTTTCAGTTCCCCTGTGGTTAATAAGGAAAATGTCTTTTGGGCTGGGTGTGTATGGCCCATGGTTTCCCATTGCTGCTTGCATTTTTTTTTTGTAAAACAAATCAGCAAAAGAGTGAAGTTGCCCAGGAGTTTGGGGTGTCCAAGAGGTGCTGGAACCTTGTGTCTAAGATGCTGGACCCACCTAAACAGCAGCCTTACCCTCAATCTCTATAGCACCTACATCTCTTCAAGGAATCACACCGGTGCTCTCCTACTTAGGGGCAGAAAGAGGTGAAGGGCCAGTCACTATATTATCCAACTTAGGCTGGTCTCACTTCTAAAGCCATCTCCCCACCATGAATCCAGAGGTGCCAACATTTCACGTTTGTTCCTGAGAAAGGGAGATCCGTACCTATCATCCAATAGTAATCAAAGGACGTAGGGAGAATCATTCTTAAATCTTAGTATGTATCATCGAGGGGAACTTGCTAACATGCAATTTCTGGCTCCCACCCTCCAGATGTTCGGGTTTGAGGTTTGCCATGGGGCCCTGGACTCTGCACTTAGAACTAGCACTCTAGGTTATCCACGTGCCTGAAGTCCACTGGGTCTTACTTTGTAAAACATGCCAGTAGGACATAAGTGGCTGGGGATGAAAGATTTTTGGGGGGCATTTCCCTTTTCTTTATCTGCACACTTCATATTACTGCAGCCCATTCTGAAGTTTTCTGAGCTACTCTTACTAAGTATTAGTTAATAGAAATCAGATAGACAAGGGAGAGATTGAGCCTAAATCCTTTATCGCTGGGTATATCTGGCTCGCCAACGAGTGCTTCGCAAACTTTAATATGCATGTGAGTCCTCTGGAGACCTGGTTACAATGCAGGTTCCCCTCCATAGGTCTGAGGTGGGGCTGGAGTTCTGCATTTCTTTCTTTTTTTTAAAAAAAATATTTTTAATTGATTTCAGAGAGGAAGGGAGAGAGAGAGTAAGAGAGAGATAGAAACATCAATGATGAGAAAAAAAATCATTGATCAGCTGCCTCCTGCATGCCCCCTACTGGGGATTGAGCCCACAACCCTATCATGTGCCCTGATCGAGAATCGAACCATGACCTCAAACCGTGACATGCTCAGACACTGAGCCATGCCAGCCAGGCTGGAGTTCTGCATTTCAGATGGGCTCCTGCTGTGGGGAGAGGCTGACCCCACCAGGTTCATTCGAAGAGCACACTTTGAGTAGCAGTCTCTAAGGGACAAGCAAGAAGGGCTGCCAAGGCTCAGTAGTGTTCTTGCTCCCTGTTGTAATAAAGCCATTTCCAGAGTGCCCACATAGGGCCCATCTCCTAGGGAGTCAAAATATTCACCATGTTTTGGGTTGGAAAGAAGATCAAACTGTGGAAGAGTTACTGGAGAGATAAGCCCTCGGTTCTTGTCTTCTTGAAGGAAATATTTCAATCAAGAGACAAAGTGCAGGAAAGCAAGCAAGAACTTATTGGCCAACAAACATAGGAGAGTAAAACAAGGATGGGCTTAGCATAGAGGAAGCAACAGGTGAGCCTAGGCTGGGCAGCATTGGCTCACGAGGAAGTCAGAGAAAAGAGGGCCTTGGAAACAGGGTTAGTAGGTTAGCCTGGGACGAGCTGCCACTGCCCATTGCTCCCCTGGTTTCAAATCTCTTTGGGACCCTTCGATGGAAAAAGTGTGGAGAGGAAATGGCCCAGTGTGCTCCCCGGCAAGGAGAGCGTGCACTGGATCCTTTGCTTTGAGGGTATTTCTCTCTCTCTCTTGCAGGCGGGACTTTTAGGGGTTGTTCTCAATAGAATATTCATCAGCTCTCCAGGTGCGTTCTTTCAGGGTCGTGGTCTCACTGATTGGTTAGAGTCAGGGCACGGGATTATTAGTCAACGCAGCTGGTCCGGAGGCAGCCACGGCGTCATTTGTCTGGTTTTGTTGCTTTTCTGGGCCTGGGGCTGCAATACAACTGAGGCCTAGATGTTATCTTTAGGGAGGAAAAGGTCAGGAAGTCCAAACTGCATGACCAGCGATATGAAAGGTAAGGAAATCAAAACCGCATAACCAGCGTTATGCTAGGGGAGGAAATGTTACCCTGGGAGCAACATCCTTATTTTTCCAGTTTTGCCCCTTGCTTGGTGCCCGGGGCTTTTGGCCTTGGTGAGCTTCTGCGTTGGTCGTTGCTCTGCTCATGTGTCTCTAACTGCCCATTACAGAAGAGTCCTGGTTAGAGACCCAAAGCTGGGGTTCATCTTCTCAACCCACCCATTAGCTTTCACTTTTGTCCACGGCCAGGAGGGTTGGTTCTTTTTCCTCCGTTTATGTTGGAAACTCACAGATCCCTTCCATTTAGAATCAGGCCTGTGCCCTTTACCGAACTCTCCCAGCCCCCTGTCCTGGACCACCAGGGGTCTTTGGTGTTAACCAACTGGTGGTTTTTACCTCGACCGTTAAAGTAATATCAGACTTTGACAAGAGAATTGGGACTTTTCATGTTCCATTTGTTCACATCTGGGCAGTTTCAAGCTCAGGTTATGGGAGAGGCCGAGACAAGGGGGGTGGGGAACTGAAGTATTTGGAGGGGAAATCCCACCTCTTTGATAAATTGAGGACAGCCTGCCAAGCAAGGCTGATTTACCGGGGGAACAGGCGTCAGGAATTTCTGTCAGCGAAGGTGGGGAAGGCTGCCTTTTGGAGGCTTGGAGAAGATGGGTACCAGAACCGGCTCCAACGAGGAGCAGAAAGCTCCTGTGTCTTTATACATCTGTGGACTATTTAGATAAGCAGGGGCTGTACTTAATCATGGAGGGAGTTGTTTGCTTAAATGAAGGGAGGGAAAGTTGCATGTGTGTGCTTAAGAGGAGAGAAAGAGGAGGCGGGAGGAAGGAGAAAGGACCCAGCCATTTTCCACAGCTGAAACCCCACTGCGTGGTTTTAATTAGGGTGACTTTCCCATCACCTGGATACCAGAATTCGTGGGTGGGAGGCTGGGGGGAAGGATTTGGAATTCTCACGGTTCTGTCTGTGGGGCTCAGCTTGGCTCTGCTGTGGGCATCCGTGAGCTCCAAGGAAAGGGTCCTACTGGTTCTTACTTCCCTTCCCTGGCGTGCCTGCGTCCTGGGCTCTTGGACCACGCGCATGCGGGCGGCCTGTTCCTTGGCTAGCCAGGTGGGGGTCCTGGGCCAGTGCTTCTCTGAGATCCCATAGATGTTCAGACTTGAAGAGAAAGCAGTCGAAACCCAGAACTTCACATTAGATTTCCTTTAAAAAGATAAAACAGGACAAGGATTCCCTGCTGAAATGTGTGGGACATGATCCCATCTCTGTGGCACTGTTCACTAATTTTTCACCAGAATCACCTGTCACTGTTTGGACCTGCGGATGGATTGGTGGTGGGAGGTGGTTTAAGGGCCTCAGTTTCCACTTTCGCTGTCTAGTTCTCTGGAAAGTTCACGCAGAGCATGGCAATTTTGACTCTTTGCCTAGAAGACGAAGCCCATAATCGGAAGGAATAAAGGCGTAACAGGCCGAAACCCAAGTGCCTATTTCACAATGTGGCCCCGGGACAGCCAGGGTGGGTTCCGCAGAATTAACTGGATTCCTCTGGGGTCAGCATTGCCTCCCAAGGCTGGCAGCTCGGGCCACCTGGAACCTGAATTTGGCTGCTGGTCTTGGCCAGTGAAGCAGTGACTTTCAGCAGCAGTATGTCCCTCCAGCATGGCCAAGCCGGTCCTGACCAGGGCCAGGCCTGGGCAAGGCCCCCGTGCCCCTGCAGAGGAGAGGGAGGAGAGGGAGAGGAAGTGGAGGAGGGAAGGAGGGGGAGGAGGCAGCTTGTGGTTGGCTAGAGGAAAAATGAGCACCAGCCTGTAAACTGCAATTAATGTCAGCACGAATCCTTCCTAGCTCTGCCCCCGACTTGCCAACCAGCTCGTGTAAGCTCTGCGTCCTCTCACAGTTCTCTCCAGTTGTCTCCTCACTGCAGTGCCAGGACTGCCAGCTCCTGTGACATGGAGACTGGACTGGTGATGCAGGCATCCCAGGGTGGAGTCAAGGGAGGCACTGCTTAGATGTGCACCAGAACCCAGACTAGCATTAATTTTTATCCACGAGCTGGCAAGAAAGAGTCACCTTTAAAACCCTCGGAACTGGCTTGACCACGCCGTGCATCTTGACGATGGGAAAGGACAGCTGGTGTGTCCCGTTCAGCGTGGCTCCTAGCAAACGTCGCATCCGAGACCCTCCTCATTTCCATGCAAGCTCTCGCGCTGAGCTGGAGAGCACAGCAGCCCGCTGGGGACTGTTCTCCGTTCTCTGTGGGTCTGGACATTTCCCAGCAAGCTTCACACCGGGCCTTCAGCAGGCCTTGAGAAAATCCTCTCCTCTCTTCTGACTCACTGTTTCCTCCCCGCCTAGTGGATGGAAATGTGTTTGTTCAGGAGAAGTGGTTTCAACTGCAGGGGAAAGGGATCCAGCTTTCAATCAAGTCAAATGAAATTCATGTGTTTCATAAGGCACAGACACGCGTGTGCATGCGTACACACAAGGTCACATTCGTGCCCAGGCAGGGTCACGGCTCCGCCCCAGGAGGACTCTTTTGAGCAGACTACTCGCTCGGGGTCGGCACTGGTTGCTCTCGTCTTCACAATCACTGTTCTGTGTTCGGATGATTGTGAATGGCGTGGGGCATGTTTGTTCTCATGTAATTGCTTGTTTCCTACTGAAATTTCCATGTCAGACCCTCTCATTGTTCTCATTATCGCTTGCCTCATATCCCGCCTGCCAGGGAAGGCCCATCACAGCGCCTCTGGCACGGTTGGTATCGATTAGGGGGCCCAGGGCGGGTTCCCCTCGCAGGCGGGCCCTCGGGAGGCTGGGCTGTCAGGAGCCCGCCACAGGGATACGGGGCTGTGAGCTGCAGCTCCCTCTTGACCAGCTGGGGTTCCTGGTTGCTGGGCCAAATATCAGGACAAGGGAGACTTGACAAGGGCCTGGCCTGCCTCCTGATTCGGGATTAGGCTAAACGCGGACTGCATTTTGCATCCCCATTCCAAGTATTTCAGAGGAAATGTGACCCTTGTGTTTCTGATTCATGTGCACTCAGCTCACTAAAATGTTGATTTACAAAGGGCGAGTGATGTCCAAACAATCCTCCAGGGCCTCTATTCCGAGCCAGCCTTTCTTCTTCTTCTTTCTTATGGCTTGTTTGTGAGTAGGGTAGGTGGGAAGAAGAAGTCAATGATTTTGCCTTTGAACTGGGGAGTTGCATTCCGTCAGGAATAAAACTTGGACAGAGAGGACAGGAGCACAGACCTTTGGAATCAATTGGGTTCTATATTGGACAAGTCATGTGCTTCTAGACCTAATCAGAACCACCTGGACTTCCTCACGGCCCAGTCACTTTCCAGGCAGCACAAAGCATTTGAACTTGACCTGAGCTGAAAATGAGCCAGAGTACATAAAAAGAAAGACCATCGTCTGTTTACAGGAATAAACGTGTGTCTACACAGAGCTCTTGGAATTCTGGGATAAACACCCCATGTTGCCTTGTCGCTTCTTCACCGGAAATTCCAGTGACTGCCTCCCATGGACACTGTTACTCTTTCAAAAACTCAACCTTTCCAGGAACTTGGGGTGCATGCATTTTCTTATGGGCTGCACATAAAACCTGTTTGGAATCGGGCAAAAGGATGATGACATACTATAAATTAAGTCATAAGTGCCTTCATGGGCCACCAAACATTTTTAGGAAGCCCTGGTCTTTTGCCCATTTCTTATTTATTTCAGGAGAGAGACAAAAAAAATTGTATCCCTGGACTTGAGTGCCAGGACCACATCTTTTTCCAGGGTGTAGGTGTATGTCAGGGTCAGCGTGTGTAGGTGTTGGCATTGGGGTGTGTGTGTTTGAGTTTGTGTCAGTATCTGTGTGTGTAATCCGGCTCCAAAATTAGGCCCCTCTGCTGCAAGCACCCGCCATATGTGATGTACAGTGGGATGTTAAAATGTTAAATCATGTGGTGCCAAGTCTGTCTTGTATGGATCACTCTTTTTTCTGGGATGCTTTAATCACTTCAGCCTGTTTGTAGACACTATGAGATACATTATACATGAGAATACCTTATGCTAGTCCTGGCTGGTTTGACTCAGTGGATAGAGCATCGGCCTGTGGACTGAAGGATCGCAGGTTCAATCGGTGAAGGGTATATGCCCAGGTTGTGCGCTTGATCCCCGGTGGGGGGCATGCAGGAGGCAGCCAGTCAATGGATTCTCTCTCATCATTGATGTTTCCATCTCTTTCTTCCTCTCCCTTCCTCTCTCTGAAATCAATACAAAGATCTCTATATATAAAGAGTCAGGGGCCGTCACATCCGAAACAACCAAACGGATGACCTAACAGGCTGAGTGGGGTGACAAGGCCGGCAGGGGGGTTAGTGAGGGACAACCAAACAACTGAACACCAGGATGCATAGGGCGACCAGACTGGCAGGGGGGTTAGTGAGGGATGACCAAACGACTGAGCAGCAGGCTGCGTGGGGCGACCAGGCCAGCAGGGGGGGCTGTGAGGGGCAACCAAGCCGGCAGGGGGGGCAGTTGGGGGCGACCAGGCCAGCAGGGGGGGCAGTTGGGGGTGACCAGGCCAGCAGGCAGAGACAGGGGTGATCAGGCTGGCATGGGGGCCAGTTACGGGTGATCAGGCAGTCAGGCAGATGAGCAGTTAGGAGCCAGTGGTCCTGGATTGTGAGAGGGATGTCCCAGATTGGAGAGGGTGCAGGCTGGGCTGAGGGGACCCCCCCCCTCCCCCTGTGCACGAATTTCATGCACCGGGCCTCTAGTATTTAAATAAGCGGTTCTCAACCTGTGGGTTGCGATCCCTTTGGTGGTCGAACGACCCTTTCACAGGGGTCACCTAAGACCATCCTGCATATCAGATATTTACATTACGATTCATAACAGTAGCAACATTACAGTTATGAAGTAGCAACGAAAGTAATTTTATGGTTGGGTCACAACATGAGGAACTGTATTTAAAGGGCCAGAAGGTTGAGAACCACTGATTTAAATAAAAGAATAGGAACATTAAAAAATAGAATACTTCATGCTAATGTTATACCTGTGTACTGCTAGTTCTGTGTGTCACCCTGTCACCACTGCGATTGCCCTCAGCATTCTGCCTTGCAAGGGGCTTGTACTTGAGTAACTTGTGTTAGGAAAGGGATGGGTGGGAACAACTAGACTTCAAAGTCTTGCCTATCGGAGCCTCTGTAAGGCCCTCCAGGAGAAAGGAAAGTTACTCTGAAGGGTGAAGAGGTTGGGCAGCATTCCTGTAGCTTTGCTGTCCCTGCCGGGTGCCCCTTCCTCACCTCCTATTGGTACTGTCGGGTTGAAGGTGTCGTCAATGAAACAACCTTTGTTTTTTCCATTATAAGGGGAAAATGGTGAATTCATGCCAGTAGATTCGAATGTGTTAAAGGTTGGTCTGACTTCACAGACGGTGTCCATCAGCTGCTGACATACCAGGGAAATTAGGGAAAAGCTGGTTTTCCAGTATTTCTTTGGCAGAGGACCCAGCAACTGACAGTGGATCGGAACGAGGGCTCATAAAGCCCAGGGCCAGGACCCGGACGATGAGCTCTTTCTCATCAGACGCTTTCAACTCTTATCTTTCTGAACAGTTAAATGTCTGCATTTGGCTCACTCCCCTCAGCACCATTTATTGACTTTTTAGAATGATCCCTTCTGGTACAAGTAGTAAAGATCTGAGCTGGCCAGAAAATCTGGGACATTTTCCCCTGAATAAGTGGTTCATTTTGGTTCTTTTATGTGGTTCTTAACTCTTCAAGATTCCTTGTGTAGGACTTGAAAAAACATATTCAGAAGGCAGGAAAAAAACACTACCAGCATCAAAACAAAACCCAACCAGCACCAACAAAACAGTGAAGCTAAAAATAAAATTCTGCCCTGGCTGGTGTCACTCAGTGTTAGAGCATCAGCCCGTGCACCGAAGGGTCACAGGTTCAATTACCGGTCCAGGGCACGTACCTGGGTTGCAGGTTCCATCTCCCATCCTGGTCAAGGAGTGTGCGGGAGACAACCAGTCAATGTGTGCTTCTCACATTGATGTTTCTCTCTCTTCCCTTCCCTCCCTGCCTTTCACTCTCCCTAAAAACCAATGGAAAAAAATATTCTCGGGCGAGGATTAACAACAACAAAAAATCCTAAATTTAACTTGGCCTGCAAAGAGAGGATTTCTGATAACCTCCTACATAAACTCAGACACAGAAAGTAACAGAAAAAAAGGGTTCATTTAAGCTGGCCATGCCTGTTCCCAGTGCTGGTCTGAGAGACTGGGATGCACATTGTATTAATTGGTGTGGAGTTTTAACTATCACTTAATGGCCATCTGGAGAAGAGCCATAGTATTGACATTGGCTTAAAATACTGTTTCTTTCAGGAACCATTTAAAAAAGATAAATTAGACATCATCAAAATGAAAAACTTATGCATCAAATAATGCAATTAACAGACCTGAAAGGCAACCCATGAAATAGAATTTACAAATCATGTATGTGATAAAGGATTCATATCCGGAATGTATAAAGAATCCCTACAACTGAAAAAACCCCACCCAGAAACCAACAACCCTATTAAAAAGTGGGCAAAGGATTTGAGTAGACATTTATCCAAAGAAGATACAGAAATGGCCATGAAGCACATGAAATGACGCTCAGCATCAGTCATCATTAGGGAAATACAAATCAAAACTACAGTGAGATACCACCTCACACCCCTAGGATGGCTCCTATAAAAATACTCCCTGAAACAAAGCAACACCCCCAAAAGACCCCCAGAAAACAGTAATAGCTGGCAGAGATGTGGAGAAATTGGAAGCCCTGTGCACTATTGGTGGGAATGTTAAATAGTATAGCTGGTATGGAAAATAATATGATAGTTCCTCAAAAATTAAGAATAGAATTACCACCTGACCCAGGAATTCCACTTCTGGGTATATACTAAAAAGAATTGAGGGCAAGATCTTGAAGAGCTATTTGCACACCCATGTTCCTAGCAGCATTTTTCACAATAAACAAAAGCTAGATGAGTGGATAAACAAAGCATAGTCTATTCATAAAATAGAATGTTATTCAGCCTTAAAAAAGAGGGAAATCCTGACACATGTTACAACATGCATGAAAGCTGAGGACATTATACGAAGTGAAATAAGCCAGTCACCAAAAGACAAACACAGTATGATTATAGGAGGTACGTAGAGTAGTCAAATTTATAGAGACATAAAGTAGAGTGGTGGCTGCCAGGAGCTTGGGCAGGGGGAGTGGAGAATTGCTTAATGGTTATAGTTTCAAGGTTGGAAGATGAAAAGAGAACGAGAGATCGGTTGCACAGCTGTGCACTTAAAAATGGTTAAGATGGTAAATTTTGTTTTGTCTATTTACCACGATTATAAATATTGTCCCTTTTATCCTGGGCATTTCTGGGACAGAAGAGGTTTTCCAAAGTTCAGGAAGATGTGAGTTGGAAGCTCTGTGTGCAGCAGACCCTCATTTCTGAATTACTTCTGCAGCTTAGGCCTTCTAAATGGAAAAAACCCTCACGGAGTGCTTTTTCCACCCCCTTCAGCTCACCACACTGGGGAGCATGAGGGGAAAACAGCTACACCGAATCCACAGCCCAATCCACAGTGATCAGAACTCTTGCAGTGGCAAGATTTTCCAACCCCAGCAGGCAAGCTTCTCATCCCTCCCTCAACTAACTCTCTCTCTCTCTCTCTCTCTCTCTCTCTCTCTCTCTCTCTCTCTCTCTCTCTCTCTCTCTCTCTCTCTCTCATCACTGGGCAGTACGAGAGTTGAAAGGAACTGTCCTGCCTGACAGGAACAGGGACCATTTAGCAACCAACCATTTTTCCTTCGTGCTGTTGGGATTTCCCTGGTCCATCAGGACCTTTACCGTCCTGGCCCCTGAGGTAGGAAGAGCAGGTAAATAGCTGTTTACCTCTGCCCAGCCTGCTCCATACAGACTCAGGGGGTGGGTTCTGCTGCTTGTGAGCATTGGGAAAAGTTAGCTTTACTGGGCAGCCATGTGCCAGCTGTGATGAAGGCGGCAAAGAGCAAGTGGAAATAAATCCACCCCTAAGTCCTTTAGAATCTCACAGGGAAGGTAACACGGGCATCAGTGACCACAGCGCTGGGCAGGGAGTGACGTGTGCTGGAGAAGTACGATGACTCCCGAGAGGTCCTGGGAAGATTGCAGGTGGGAAACCTCCTGGGAATCACCGTACTTTCATCCAGGAGGATCAAACAGTGGGGCAGGTGGCACTGCAGTTGGGAGAATAGTTAGGCCTGGGTATGCCAAGGCACGGAGAGGGCATCCCCGGCTGAGGGAACGGCAGGAGCACTGAGGGAGTTCAGAGCTGGTGCTGGGTGCCCACTGAAGGTTGATGTTCAGGAGACCAACCAAATCAGAACTTGCTTCCAGGAGACTGGAGAGCCAGCAGGGACCACAGCCTGGGTCTTAAATGCCTGTGGGTTTTAATCACCGGCTACTTCGAAAGTGCAGCGGCTGCCGCTAATTGACCCCAGCTCATACTCCTCAGAGCATGATCCACAGCCCGGCTGCCACTGATACACAATGAAATAAGTACAGAAATTGCAATTTAATGGAATAACTTTGTCAAATCTAATAATACAAGTTTTGAGCTTGTTGCATGTTTTGCTTTTATTCAATATTTTCTAATAATTTGCTTTCATTGTATTTTATAAAATGCAGTAGTTTTGTGACAGATTGGAAAGAAAAAACAAAAAAACCCCCACACAGCTACAGTAGTTTTTCATGTCAGAGAGGTTGTCCCTGCTGTTCTTCCTGGGACAGGCTCCATGTCCCTCAGTGACACGTGTTTGAACCTCACAGGGTTTGCTGAGGTCCATGTGGGGTCTGGCGCCTCATCTGTTCCCTGTCCGCAGGGACCACAGCTAGCATGTGCCATGTCTGCACAGCTGTGTGGGAGTTCCACAAGGAAGGGCAGGGGTGCAGCTCTACGGTGTCTGTGGAAGCAGCGCTGACATTTCGGACCTCTCCCCCGTGGTGGGCGCTCATGGGTGGTGAGGCAGATCTGGACCGAAGACCTGCCATTAGCCTGCAGGAAAGGCCACCAGTGTGGACCCAGGGGAGGCCAGCAGCAGCCTGTTCTTTGTCTGAACCTCAGGAGTCCCATCTCTTTCCCATAAACTATCTCATAAGCTATCTTCATGTGATTATATATATATATATATATATATATATATATATATATATATATATATATATATTCAGAGAGAGAGAGAGAGAGAGAGAGAGAGAGAGAGAGAGAGAGAGAGAAACATCAATGATGAGAGAGAATCATTGGCTGTCTCATACACATCCCACACTGGGGATTTACTGTAGCCCATAACCCAGGCATGTGCCCTTGACCAGAATCAAACCCAGGACCCTTCCGTCCGCAGGCCGATGCTCTATCTACTGAGCCAAACTGGCCAGGGCTCATGTTTACTATTTGTAACTGGTTTAGTGAATGAACTGGACTTGGCCTGCAATACTAGAATAATGTTCTGTTTTCCACCATTGCCTTTCCCACCTGCTCCATTGAATCCCTATCCTAGGAACTCATCTAGATTCCTTAGCTTCCTGGTCCCTTGCAGATACTAAGGAATGGTATTATTTTCATGTACCAAATAGTCCAGACTAAGCTAAAAAATTTTAAGTTCTTGTTTTGTTGTTGCTAATCCTCACCCAAGGATATTTTTCCATTGATTTTTAGGGAGAGTAGAAGAGAGAGGGAAAGACAGAGAGAAACATTGATGTGAGAGAAACACATTGATTGGTTGCCTCTTGCACGAGCCCTGACTAGGGCCCGGGCCAGGGAGGAGCTTGGGACCAAGGTGTTTAACCTAACAGGAGTTGAACCTGGGACCCTTTGGCCTGCAGCCCAATGCTCTATCCACTGAGCCAAACTGACTAGGGCAAAACTTTTAAGTTCTTATTCAAGTTAACCTCCCCCTCCTCAAGCCACAGAAACCTACAGTGGGAAAAGGACAGGTGGTCTTTTCCTCTCCTGTTCTGCCTCCTCCCCTTGGTTCTCTTGGTTGTTGGAGAGTGGAGGGAGGTGGGGCAGAGAAGCCCCAAACGGGTGAGGTTCTTATCTTTGGCTAATGGGGAGTAGTCTGGAGTAGATGTCCTCTAATTTGGCTGATGCCCAAAGCGGGGCTCTTGCCCTCATGGGGACTTTTATGAATTATTGGAAACCCTCTCCTTTTCCCATGGAGACCTCTCATTGTCCAGCTGACAAGATCCCCCCATTTTTGGAGGTATGTCCCATAGCTGCCTGTCAGGGTCACTTCATCCTAGAGGGAAGTCTCATGAGGCTAGCCCTTTGGAGGGTGCAGCCCGGCCACCATTTCTGGCTCAGGAAAACCAATCTCTCACTATGACCCTGCCAGGCAGGTCCTGGAAGGCCACTCCCAGAGCAGCCTTCTTGTCATGCTGCTTTTCCTAATAACTACCCACCCTCCACCCTCAGCGGTCTCCTGCTGAGACCCAGCACCTGCCCTGGCACCTCCTAACTCCAGGGGACACTGTTTATGTTCCCCTAGGACTTTCCTACTGACCTCTGCTCCAGTCCTAGGGCGCTCTGCTGGAGGCAGGGAGGGAGGAGCACATCTGTATCTACTGGACCCACCACCAACCCTCTTCCAAGAAATGCATTCTCACCAGCCCTCTCCTTCTGTCTCTTTTCCTTACCCTTTTAAACTGAAGGAAGGTGATTACTCCTGGCAAGAGACAGAAAACACATTATTTTAATAGAGGGGATATAATATAAATAATTCTCAACAATACAATTCTATAATTGTATTGGAGAACTGAAAAGGCAGAACCAACTGCTAAGGTATTATTGAAGTTGTAACTTAGGGAAGAAATAGGAATTATGAAAATTTTGAAGCATTCCCCACGACACATGGTAAAAGGGCCTATCATAGCTAGAAAACTGGATGAAACGGGGGAAATGGCTATTGTCAGACACTGGGTAGCAGGGCTGTGATCTCTGAGAGAAGCAGAATGAAAGAGATAAGCTCTACAACAGCCCTGGCTCTCTGCTGGGGGTTAATTTTGGAGCCATGGTAGCGGGAGAGGGAACCCAAACAGAACCCAGAGTCCTGTAGAGTTCAGGAGACAGAGATTGGGGTTTAGGGAGGATGAGGTAGCTGGAATTTGTGAAGTAGAAAACCAGAAAGAGTTAGAAACTCCGGAAATGTGCTTGGGGATCCCCATTGTGTCTTTGGCTGAGCAGGATGACAATCCAAAAGACTGGGAGAGGAACAATGACTAAGGAAAGAAGAATTACTGGGGAGCTGTTGGCTGAAATATTCCCAGAGCTCACAGAGGACTAGGAGCATTCAGTTATACCAGACAAGGTGGAGAAACCTTGTTCAATACCACAGAAGGGATGTACCTTAATAATAGGATTTAGTTAATCTAGAATAAAGGTTTCTCTAGACCTGCCTGAAAAAAAGGTGTCATAAAAGCCCAAAAGATGAAAATGATATGCAAATAATTTATCTGACAGCCAGATTAAAGTCCAACACTCTCTTTAAAGAAATGTAACAAAATCCAGCATTCAGGAAGGTGAAATTCACAAAATCACTAGATTTGCACAGAAGCAGGGAAATGTAACCCATAACTAGGACACACACACAAAATTATCCAAAAGAAACAAACCCAGAAATAGACATGATGGAAATATCAAAAAATACTTAAATGTTCCCTGCCTCACCCCCATGAGTGTGGCTGAACTTAGTAACTCACTTCCAAAGAATAGAGTATGGACTAGGAAAAACAGTAATTTTATAGCAAGAGACCTGGCATATATTACCTTTATCAAGTCATCAAGGTTCATATCACCAGTGATATGTTAATATCTTTGACCTCCTGATATGATATCACGAACAGGGCACTTCATCTCTTCCAAAAAAAAAAAAAAAAACACCTCCATATAACCCCAGTCTAAACATAAGAAACACGAATGGAGGTACATTCTATAAAATATTTGACCAATACTCTTTAAAACTGTCCCAATCGTGACAGTGAAGAAAGAGTGAGAAATAGTCACAGCCCAGAGGAACTGAGGAGTGGTGGTGACTAAATGCAGTGTGATATCCTGCATTAGATTCTGGAATAGAAAAGGACATTAGTGGAAAAACTGGCAAAATCCAAGTAAAGTCTGGAGTTTAGTTCATAGTAATGTATCAATGTTAATCTTTAAGTTTTAACAAATGTGCCATAGTTATGTAAAATGTTAGTATTAGGGTAAACGGGGGTTAGGTATACAGGAACTTTTACGATCTTTTCAACTTTTCTATAAATGTAAACTTGTTCCAAAATTAAAAGTTAATTTAAATAAAACAGCTATTATAAATATGCTCAATATGCTCAAAGGTCTAGTAGAAGATAATGAGGAGAATAGAAAACATAGAAAAGAGCTAAATAGAACTAGAGTAGAAAAGTACAATATTTGAAATGACAAATTCACTGAAGGGTAGGGCAGCAGATTATATACTGCAGAAGAAAAGACCAGTGAACTCAAAGACACAGCAGTAGAAACAATCTCACTGTAGCACAAAGAGAAAAACGGGTGAGAAAATTGAACAGAATTTCAATGCTGTGTAGAACAATGAATATCAATTGGTCAACATACATGTAATTGGAGCCCCGGGAAGGGAGGAAGACCTTATTTGGAATTATACTGTTCATTGCCAGTATAATTAGTTAAGATGAGGTCCTACGGGCGTAGAATGGGCCTGTAATCCAATATGACTGGTGACCTATAAAAAGAATATCATGGGAACACACACGCACACATAGTTGAGACCTGAACATGAAGGCAGAGATGGAGGTGATGCAGCTACAAGCCAGGGAGGCTCAAAGATTCCCAGAAAACCACCAGAAGCCAGGAGGAAGGCCTAGAGCAGATTCTTCCTCACAGCCTTCAGAAGAAACCAAGCCTGCCCACACCTTGGTCTTGGACTTTCAGCCTCCAGAGCTGCAAGACAGTTTCTGTTGTTCTAAGCCACTCAGTCCATGGTACTTTGTTATATCAGCCCAAGCAAACCAGTAATACAATGGTGGTAGCTGGAGTGGTCCCAAGAGACCTAAGCATGTTCATGCCAATGAGGAAACTGGAGCCCAGAGAGGTTAAGTGGTTGTACAAGGTCACCCAGCTAGTTAATGGGAGAGCTGAGACTGAAACCCAGGTCTCTGACTTGCTGACAGATTCTGTTCACCAGACTGATGCTCAGTCCACTAAGCAGTCAGCAGCCTTGGGTGCACCTTTCAAACAGCCCTTCCCAGAGTCCTCCCAGAACCAGAAATTTATCTTCCTTGAGTGGATGTTTTGAATTTGAAAAGTTATGGCTGTGGCCTGCCGTTTCTGGGGGCTGAGCCAACAAGGGGCCAGAACGTTGGGAATTAACAGTGTTTAAGGAGGAGGGGTGTAGGCACTTGAGTTGAGTGAGAGGCAAGAGCACGTCGTAACTCTCACATCCATTCTTGTCCAGAGCTGGGGCGCCTATTATCTCTGCACAAAGCCCCTCAAACCATAGCCTTAAGGGGCTGTAGACCAAGTTCCTGCTGCGTTGCTAGGATGACAAGCTCCCTAGTGCCGATTTTGCACACTTATTCAGCGTGTATTTGCTGAACAAACTGCTGAGTGGATGGTTGTCACAACAAATTTGTGAGCTAACGAGAGGGAAGGGACCATGCTGTCCTTGGCAAGGCTCGGCTCTGCTGCAGAGCTCGGCCTAGAGTGGGAGCCCATTCTTTCTTGTCCTGTGTTCCCTGTTTCTATCAGGACACCACATCCTTCGTGTTGCCCAGATGCAAAACCCCATATTTATACTCGATGCAGTGCCTCTCCCAGGATTGTGCACATTTAACCAGCCTATGTGTTCTACCTGGGCGACCACCTCTTTACTCTCTCTCCACACCTTAAATCCGATGTTTATCATTCTCATACTATTTTACACACACACACGCTCATTAGCTGGCATCTGGACTACTAGGAAACAGGATCATCTTCCTCTTGTTGCCTAGAAAGCAACACAAATGCAAGTGACAGCAGGGGATTTTGTCTGGTCACTGATATGTCCAAAGCACCTGTAACAGTGCTTGACACATAACCGTCACTCAATAAATATGAAGTGAATGAACCTTCCCCCCATTACTGCTGTAAGATTATCTCTTAAACTGATGCTCTGATCAAGTAACTCATGTTTGAAAACTTTCAATTATTTTCTACAAATACAGTGTATTTATCTATAGAGTTTGACCTCCCACTAGGTGACCTCTATCTTGAATTTGGTGTTTATTATTCTCACATTATTTTATATACACACATACACAGATACACACACATGGACTGTTTCTACATAGTATGGATTCACACCATAATAATGATAATGGCATAATTTTGCAATTTTTAAAATAAATGGCATTATATATATATAATCTTCACAAAAAACCGAGGAAACAAGGCACTGAGAACTGAAGTAACTTGCCCAAGTTTCCACAGAAAATGGGAGAGCTAGAATTTAAACTTGACCTCCTAATGCCTGGATCTGTGAGGGAAAGTGTGGTCCAATGGCTTAGGGCATGGTTTTTCCAGTCAGATTGCAAACTCAAGCTTTAAAACATGTGCCTATCCAATGACGCAGCAATTCCATTCCCAAGTGAAATGAAATCCTATGTTTAAACAAATACTTTTACGAGAATATTCATATCAGCGATTCCAGCCCTGACTGGAAACAACCCAAATGCTCAGAAATAAGAGAATGGATAAACACACTACAGTATATTCATACAGTGAAATACTATTTAGAAATAAAAAGCATGAACTACTTATAGACCAATAACATAGTTGAATCTCAAACATTTTATACTTAGTTATGAAGGGAGTCATGAAAAACAAATACTCATTCTATGATTCCACTTTTATAAAATCCCAATATAATCAAATACAGTCTGTAGTAAAGCTATCAAATAGGAAATGTTCTGTATCTTGGATTTTGGATGGTGGTTACAAGAGTATATACAAGATCAAAACTTATCAAATTGAATACTTAAGATCTGTGGATTTTATTGTATGCTAATTATACTTTAATAAAAAATAAAATCTTGGCTACTTACTGGCTGTGTCATCTGGTTTTTGAGCTGCTTTATGTCTTAAACTTGTGTTTTCTCATTTATAAAGTAAAAAACACTGATAGCTTTTCTTTTTTAAAAATTTTCTCTATGTTTTTTAAAAAATATAGTTTTATTGATTTCAGAGAGGGAGAGAGAGATAGAAACATCAATGTTGAGAGAGAATCATTGATACGTTACCTACTGCATGCCCTCTACTGGGGATTGATTGAGCCTGCAACCGGGCATGTGCCCTTGACTGGAATTGAACCTGGGACCCTTCAGTATGCAGGCCAATGCTCTATCCACTGAGCCAAACCAGGTAGGGCAAGCTTTTCTAATTGTTATATGTTTTTACTTTATACATCTTCTTAATTATCTAAAAAAAAATACAAGAGAATATTGAACTGATCTTGGGATGGGCAGAGCTATCTATAATAATAAAAGGGTAATATGCTAATTAGACCGGACATCATTCCGGATGTCCTTCCAGATGAAGCCAGGGCTGGAGCAAAGCCCAGGTCCTGTGTGCCTGCCAACGGCCGGAGGAGGAAAACCTGGGTCCTGGGTGTCAGAGGGAAGCCAGTGCCGGCAGCTGGGGGAAGGAAGGACTAGTCTTGCACAAATTTTCATGTATCGGGCCTCTAGTATAAGTATAAAGTCCTAAGATGAATCACAAAGAAAATTGTTGTTAGACTTAACTACATAGACCCCCCCCCCCAAATTATCTATATTGAAAAAGAATCCCTCTATATAAAATTAAAAATAAAATTTAAAAATGGCAAAAATATTTGCAATGAATATGGCAAAGTATAAACAGCTTTAATTATATCAAGTCAATAAAAAGATACTAACACCCTGATTTAAAAATGACCAAAGAAAATGAACAAGCAACTCATAGAAGAAATCCAAATGGCCAACAAACCTAAGAATTGGTCAATAGAGCCGGCCGGTGTGGCTCAGTTGGTTAAGTATCATCCTCTGTACTGACAGGTTGCTGGTTTGATTCCTGGTTAGGGCACACACCTGGGTTGTGGGCTTGATTCCCTCAGGGCATGTATGGTACAGAAGGCAACTGATCAACGTTTCTCTCTCACATGGATGTTTCTCTCTCTCTTTCTCTCTCCTCCCCCCTTCCTTTTTTCCAAGCATGCCCTCGGGTAAGGATTATAAAATAAATAAATAAAAGTGAAAAAAGAATTGCTCAATCGAACCATTAATTAAAGAAATATGAATCAAAATAATGAGATACCATTTCCTCCCATTAGTCTGAAAAACATTGAGAAATACTGACTTGTTTTTGCAGTGCTTTTGTGCTGACATTGCTGATAGGATTATAAATTAGTACCTTTCTGGAAACATTTTGGCAGTAAGAATTTTCTTAAAAATGTTTTTGTCATTTGTCGGTTATCCCACTTTTAAGTATCTCCTAAGAAAAATAATCAGATATGTGATAAAAGACTTATGTATAAGGTTGCTCATCATAGTCCTATATATAATAGTAAACAATTATAAACAACCTGAATGTCTAAAAAATATTATTTTGCTATAAATATGGTGTTTTGAAAGAGTACTTAATGCCATAAAATAGAAAACATTAAGAGAACAAAGCAGAGTAATAAAACACACCATGAGATTCACTTCATTAAAAAATAGTTTATATTTATTATCCACAGAGAAAAACTTAAAAAGAAATGTTAGCATAGTTATCTTGGGGAGGAGAAGCGAGACCTTGGTGACAATTATTTTCTTCTTAAATTTCTCAGTATGTTTATGTCTCCCAATTTTCTATAATAAACATGTTACTCTTCTATTTATTTATTTTTAATGAAGGAGTATTATTATTATTTTTATAATTAGAGAACAAAACTTTTTTTTCCTTTGCCAGATTTGGAGGCACAGGCATGGCCAGGAGTGCCTCTGAGGGCATGGGGCAGTAAGGGGTGGCAGCCTGGTGCTTCCCTGGTGAGCAAGACTGGTTGCAGTTGGACGTACTGTTAACATCTCCAGTCATCAAGCCAGGTGAGTCCTTGGGGGAGCATCACCCTGATCCTGGGCCTGGAGGTTCCGCAGGCTGGCTATTGTGAGCAGAAGCTTGTGGCTTCCTTACACCCATGACTTGGGCCATTCTATTTGTAGCTGAGTTACATTCCCCTAATAATATCCTCTAACTTAAATACTGAGATATAAGGTTAACTACTATTAACACAGCTTAAATGGTAAAGAATTGGAAGAAGAGTATAAGAAAGAAAAAGATTGGTTGCTGTGTTACAGAAATGTATTCTTATCAAAATAAGAAAAATATTCATAACTATTACAGTCCTCATTCTTTAATTGTTCACATGGTTGTAGCTATGATTTATAAATATGTTCTTGCATTCCTCAATCCATATTTATTCCTTTTGTTGTTAGCAAGCAACTTGGCTGGTCATATTTTCCTCCCTGGTAGGGTAACCCACATCTTCATTCCTGAAGTGTCTGGGCCATTAATAGAACTGTCTGTAGTTTTCCATTACTTTATTCTCTTATAATTATAAGTCCATTATAATTAATTCTATTAATTTAATCACATGCCCCTGGAGTACTAAAGGTACTCTGTTATTGGTTGAATTGTGTCTTCCAAAAAAGATATGTAGAATTTCTAACCTTCAGTCCTCATGGATGTGACTTTATTTGGAAATAGGATCTTTCCAGATGTCATCAAGTCAAGATGAAGTCACTAGGTTGGGCCTTAATCCAATGTGACTGGTGGCCTTAGAGGGAGAGGGAATTTTGGACTCAGACATGTGCAAACAGAATACCATGTGAGACAAGACTCAGAAGGAAGATAGCAATGTGATGTGGAGATAAAGACTGGAATTATGCTATCACCATAGCATAGCTAAGGAGTGCCCGGGGCTACGGAAATTGGAAGAGGTAAGGAAGGCTCCTTCCTTGAAGGATTCAGAGTGAGCATCTTGGTTTTAGACTTCTGGCCTCCAGAACTGAGAGAAAACAAGTTCCAGTTGTTTCAAGCCACTCAGTTTGTGGTACTTTGATACAGCAGCCCTGGAAACCTAATACACACCCCCAGGGAACCTCCTGCATTCCGTTATAATCTTGCTTGCCCCCATTGTACAGTAATAATCTGATTTCCCACTAGTCATCAGGATCAGTCACCCCAGCCAGCAGAGTTACTCCTGCTTGGCCTGCTGATTTCCTGGCACAAGGAACTCAAAGTGTCCAAACAGCAGTATCAACTTCCATGTTAATGGAACCATTGCTTTGTCCCCTGTTGAAAGCAATTCCTCTCACAGGGACTAAGACTTCTAGACAAGCAGAGCCCAAAGTTGCAGGGTCAGAAAGCAAAACACTTCACTAGTGACTCAGTAGGAATAATAGAGGGAGGATCTATTTTCATGTCACTCCTTGGTTTCTGGACCTGTGAATCCTGATGATGCGAGAATCAGCATCATCTATTTAGAGCCTATCTTACACCGAGGAGGACATTATGCCCATCCTGCAAGGTGTTGCCCTCCAGCCGGTGCTGTAACTGAGCCTTTGAAGGCTGTTTCACCTTTATATCAGGCCAGCTGCTTCAGGGTGGTGGGAACATAGTAAGACCAGTGAATTTCATTAGCCCATTTGCTAGAAGACAAATTCGTCGGTAAAAAGTACAATGCAGTATTGTGTACCATGGCAGTGAATAAAGCAAAGTCTTCTTTTATTTTGGACTCCACTTAAAGCTGCAGCTTTTTGGGTTCCTCGGTAAATATTTAATAGTACCCAAATGAGGTATATGTTGCCTTAAAATCCAAAGACTCCACTAAGCACAGTGCCTCTTTCTTGGTGGTAGAGGGGGCTGGATTCAGCAACTTGTCCTTCAATTCGGAAGGGATATTTCAACATGCTCCAGACCACTGGAATCCAAGAAGTTTCACCAAGGTGGAAGGCCTCTGAATTTTTGTGGGGAATTTGTTTTCTATACTCTGGCATTCATGTGTCTTATCAATATGTCTAGTGCCATTGCTACTTGCTGTTCACCAGGCCCAATTAGCATAATGTCATCAATGTAATGGATCCACATGATATCTTATAGAATGGAGAGACTAATCAAAGTCCCTATGGCATAGTGATGATGACATAGGGCTGCAGGGTTGATTAGTGCTGAGATAGGACAGTGAAGGTGAATCGCTGGTCCTGCAAGCTGAAAGCAAACTGCTTCTGGTGGTCCTTAGTAACAGGTATTGCATTGCCCTGGGTTGAGTATTCCCTTCATACCTCCTACCAAATTCATGTCTACCACAATCTCAGACTGTGACCTGTTTTTGGAAATAGGGTCTTTGTGATATATTAAGGTGAGTTGGACCTTAAATTTAATAAGACTGGTATCTTTATAAGAAGAGAAGAGGAAACACAGGGGGTAATACCATGTGAAGGTGGAGGTAGAGATTGGAGTGATGCATCTACAAGTCAAGGAACCTCAAGAATGGCCAGCAACCACCAGAAGCTACTTCAGATATCTAGCTTCCAGATTGTGAAAGAATAAATTTCTGTTGTTTTCAGCTGCCCAATTTGTGGTACTCTGTTACCACCCAATTTGTAGTATTTTGTTATAGCAGCCCTAGGAAACAAATACAGGGTATACCAAAAAAAAAAAATTTACTATGTTAATAGCTGCATACAGATCCAACTGGATTTATTGATTTCCGCCATCGATTAAAAAGCCTCAGGTTTTTCAACAGCAGCTGAATTGGAATTGCCATCTAATTAGGTTTATGGTAATCCTCTGTCATTTCCATCTTTACTCCACATAGGTCAAATAACTGAGTTAAAAGGGATATCCTTACACCTTTCAAGGTAGTAGGTGTGGTATTATAATCTCTTTGGTCCCTCTAGAAATTGGTATTGTTTCTGGTTTAATATTTTAGTAGATAAAGGCAGTTGTGGTGACTTCTACTTGACTTTTTCTATCATAATAGCTCTCACTCTGTGGGTCTGGGAGGAATTCTGCCAGTTGCTAGAATAGGGAATTAACCTCAGAATGGGTTTGGGGTTTGAGGACCCATTGTGCGGTGGACATGAGCCAAAACTCCTTTGATTTTCCAACCACCATAAGCTTCTACACGGACTAGTAGACCCTTGTGGTGTTTTGGGTGTCTAGGAATTAGTGTTAGCTCAAAGTCACTGTCAAGTAATGTCCTCAAATTCTGATTATTTCCCTTTTCCTGAAGCCCAGTCACTCGGGCAAAGGGTGCCTTTGGAGGAGACTAAGAGGAAGATACACAATGCAGCTTTTTGGTTGTGTGGCAGGTCCCTCCTCAAGAACAGCTGGCGCGCTTCTCATTCAAGGGTCTCTGGGACTGTGAACTGACTTCAATAGGGAATGAACTCAGTGGCCATGACTGTCTACTGTGACTAAGTCAGACCTACAACTTTTAGCTTATAGAGATCAAGGAAGACTCTAGTAGGTTGCTCATCTTTTTTTTTTTTTAATATTTTTTATTGATTAAGATATTACATATGTGTACCCTCTACCCCCCCCCCCCCCCCGCTCATCCCCTCACCCCCCCGTTGTCCGTGTCCATTGGTTAGGCCTATATGCTTGCATATAAGTCCTTTGGTTGATCTTTCCCCCTTGCCCCCACCCTCCCCTACCTTCCCTCCAAGGCCCGACAGTCCAATCAATGCCTCTCCGTCTCTGGATCAGTCCTTGTTCATCAGTTTATGTTGTTCATTATATTCCACAAATGAGTGAGATCCTGTGGTATTTATCAGCTCTCCAGTTCCATCCATGCTGTGGCAAATGGTAAGAGTTCCTTTTTCTTCTTCCTCTTCTTAAAGAATACCTTTCAGCATTTCATATAATGCTGGTTTGGTGATGATGAACTCCTTTAGCTTTTTCTTATCCGTGAAGCTCTTTATCTGACCTTCCATTCTGAATGATAGCTTTGCTGGATAAAGTAATCTTGGTTGCAGGTTCTTGCTATTCATCTCTTTGAATATTTCTTGCCACTCTCTTCTGGCCTGCATGGTTTCTGTTGAGAAATCAGCTGACAGTCGAATGGGTACTCCCTTGTAGGTAACTGACTGTCTTTCTCTTGCTGCTTTTAAGATTCTCTCTTTATCTTTTGCTCTTGGCATTTTAATTATGATGTGTCTTGGTGTGGTCCTCTTTGGATTCCTTTTGTTTGGGGTTCTCTGCGCTTCCTGGACTTGTAAGTCCATTTCTTTCACCAGGTAGGGGAAGTTTTCTGTCATTATTTCTTCAAAAAGGTTTTCAATATCTTGCCCTCTCTCTCCTTCTGGTACCCCTATAATTCTGATGTTGGTACGCTTGAAGTTGTCCCAGAGGTTCCTTACACTATCTTCATATTTTTTGAATCTCTTTTCTTTTTTCTTTTTCGGTTGGGTATTTTTTGTTTCTTTGTATTTCAAATCTTTGACTTGATTCTTGGGATCCTCTTGTCTGCTGTTGGATCTCTGTAAATTATTCTTTATTTCAGACAGTGTATGCTTAATTTCTAGTTGGTCCTTTTTCATGTCCTCCATGGTCTCACTATACTCCTTGAGGGATTCATTAAATTTATCGGCGGTTTCCATAAAATTCTTGAACAACCTTATAAACGTGGCCTTGAACTCTATATCCAGTCGTTTGCTTTCCTCCGTTTCTGCCATTTGTGACCTTTTTCTTTGTCTCCGCATTTTGGCTGCTTCCCTGTGTTGATAGAGTGGCCCTGCGCGCCAGGTGTCCTGTAGGGCCCAGTGGCTCAGCCTCCCCAGTTACCTGGGGTAGACACTCTTGGTGCACTCTTGGTGCCTTGGTTGTTGTAGGATCACTGGGAGGAATTGACCTCCAGGCCAATTGGCTGTGGGAATCAGCTGTGTCTGAAGTGGGAGAATGGTCCCCCTCTGACCACTGGGTACAGTGGCTCCTGGATCTAAGGAGGTGCTAATTCAGCCCCTGCCTGAGGCCACACAGCAGGAGCCACGAAGAGGCTCAGCTGTGAAGCAATGCAAGCCGCTGCGGGGCCTTGGGCCTTCTCTTGGAAGTTCCGGGTCTGCCTGGCTGGGCTGCAGTTAGGTACATTCACATGCAAAAGCCTCTGCCGCAGCCTGGGTGGGGCGGGGTCTCAGGGAGTTGAAGGGCAGTGAAAGCAGCTATGGTGATTCTCCGCGCCCGGAGCCGCGCGTCTCAGTGTCCCGGTAACGGCTGCAAGCACCTCTGAGGGAAAGCCGCCCTCAAGTTCGCCTGCTGCCGCCTGACAGACCAGCCTCTCCCCGTATGAGCCCTGGGTCCCCAGAGACCCGCTGGAACCGGAGTTCAGAGCAGTCAGGAGCTTGTGATTCAAAAAGACAGCCGGGTCCTCAGGCGCCACCCCCTTCCCGCGCGCACGCGAGCCGCCGCTGTACCTCTGCACTTCACCTCCGCAGCTCCGCTGGCTCTCAGCGTGCCCCTGTTTTCTTCTAGTTGTAGAAATTACACTCAGCCAGCCTTCCTGTTGTTCTGGACGATGTTTGCTCTGACCCTTGCGGCATTCTTCAATTGTTGTGTGAGGCAACAATTTCCCGGTGTTTATCTATGCCGCCATCTTAGTTTCTCCCGGTTGCTCATCTTCATCACTTCTAGAGGCTCCAGGAGCTCTGGGGTTCCTAACAGCAACTGGGTCAGTTACCGTTCTCTACACTCTGCCAAGGAAATTTTGGCATTTTACCCACATTTATGTGGTCCACCTTTTGATCCAGGTTTCTGCCAACCAACCAAGTAAATTGTTAGAGTCACTACCAGCCCATTGAATCTGAAATCTCTGCTTAATGGCTCATATCAATAAGTTTGGCTTGATCCAACTTTATTTTTATTTTTTAAAATATATTTTATTGATTTTTAGAGAGAGGAAGAGAGAGGGAAAGAGAGATAGAAACATTGATTAGAGAGAAGTATTGCTTGGCTGTCTCCTGCATGCTCCCTAGTGGGGATCAAGCAACTCGGGCATGTGCCCTCCTTGTTCATGGCCCAACGCTCAATAACTGAGCCACACCGGCCAGGCGATCCAACTCTATTTTCCTTCCAGTTTGATCCCACACCATTAGGAGCCATTCCACACATGTTTCCCAGGCTTTTGTCCACATAAATTGGCAAAAGTATGCAATTCTTTTGGTGTACATCATACTTCCTCATGGATCGTACTTTGTACTTTATCCTCTGGGGCCTGTGGACGTGTGTCTGGCTATAAATCTAGAAGCATTGAGAGATGGTGAAAGGCAGCCGCTTCAGGTGAAGTCATTGTAGATTCTTTGGCCAAGGGAAGACTAACCTCCTCATTGATGGGTGGAAATACTAGCAAGGAGGTGCGGCCCAACTGAGGGGTTAGAACCTACCCGTATGTCTCTGCCCCAATTTTCAGGGTCTCACTCCTTCAAAATCAATGCCCTAACTAATGTAAGAAACTCTCTGAGGTTGATAATGCAATCTGTGGTGCAATTTAACTCCCCGCAGAGCTAGGCTTTGGGATTAGTTTTGGTGTTAGAAATCCCAACCTGGTGGCTCCAGGAGGTAGATAGATTTATTTTAGGGCCATAATTGAAGCTTTCAAATCCCTTTTATGAACATTGAGCTGGACATTGAAAACCTCGATCTCATCATTTTTTTCTCATGACTTCTCCAATGCATTTAGAAACAATTATCCAGTTCTACTGTATTTCTTAGTTTCACTAATTTTTTTAAAAAAATATATTTTATTGATTTTTTACAGAGAGGAAGGGAGAGGGGTAGAGAGTTAGAAACATCGATGAGAGAGAAACATCGATCAGCTGCCTCCTGAACACCCCCCACTGGGGATGTGCCCGCAACCAAGGTACATGCCCTTGACCGGAATCAAACCCAGGACCCCTCAGTCCGCAGGCTGATGCTCTATCCACAGCCAAACCAGTCAGGCTCACTAAAATTTGTACTGGCTGCCAATTCTTGGTTACTAAAAACCTTGCCTTCTATAGGCACTTGATTATAAGTATCTGCAAGTGACAATTTAGGTAACTATTTTGCCACTGAATACCATACACTACCAGTGTTCCTTTACCCCTAGAAATAGGATCACTAATACTTTAAATCTAAGTCAGATCAGAAAGTCAATTCCAGAAAAGCCAGACCCAATTCAGAGAACCCATTAAAAAAGTTTTATTTATTTTTAGCAAGAGAGAGAAAGAGAGGGATAGAGAGATAGAAACATCAATGATGAGAGAGAATCATTGATCAACTGCCTCCTGCACACCCCCTACTGGGGATCAAGCTCACAACCTGGGCATGTGCCCTGACCGGAATCCAACCGTGACCTCCTAGTTTATGAGTCTACACTCAACCACTGAGCCACGCCGGCTGGGCCAGAGAACCCATTTTTAAGGTCTGTTACTCTGGATCCTTCTGATCCCACATCTTGTCTCAGGCAAGGTTCTATCAGAGAAGAAGAACCATCCATGGATATTCACAAGGGATTTAGTATGGGAATTTGGCCTCAGGCTATTGTGGATGCTCCAGGAGAGGTGGCTGCTTCGGAAACTCATAGTGGATCCTGAAGCCAGCAGGGCAGGCTGTCTGGAAAGATGGTGGTGAATTGGGGGAATCAAGGATAAACTGGAACTTAGATCGACTAGAACCCACACTGGTCTCTCACCAGCCGAGCCTGTAACTTTGGTGACAGGTGTTCTGCAGGAGGAACTGGTGCCCTTGGTCACATAGCTAAAACACACCTGGCCAAACTGTGGAAGATGCTGGGGGAGGAGATCTGGCAGGATTTGAGTTGCCGAGGGCCTGGCTGCTTCCCCAAGTCGACAAGGTGAGCTGCAGGCAAGTGAGGATGTACACAAGCTGACAGGCAGCACTTGGTATGCTGTCCTGACCTCCTGCGTGTCAAAGGAATCTGACTTCTGCTTTACATCCAGTTTCATCAAGTCAAATCCACCGCCGTGGTGAAGCTTGGGAAAGTGCTCTTCCCGAGGCTCCACTGTTCTTTTAAACACTGACACCTTGAGAGGGAACTTCCTGGCCGTGTTTCGGAGACTGAAAACACGCTGCTTTGCTCTGGGCTGATGCTGGCATCCAGGAATCCAGCAGGAAAACTGCCCCCCGCCCCTGCTCTACTGTGTGAGGGGTGCTCTAGGTTCAGAGTCCAAAATAGTCAGGCCTGTTCTCCCTCTGTCTTCCCACACTGAGGTCTTTATAGCACTTTGTGGAGGGTTCTGGGCACCCAGACAAAAATCCCTAATATTCGCTCTAACTTTGAAAAGTGCTTTCACACATACATATTTTCTCCTTAGCTTCTCACAGAAACTGAAGTCAAAAGAGGTTGACTTGTCTCAGTCATCTGCAAAAGAGGCACGGTGACATGGGAGGCCTGCCTTACAGATTCAGGATCATTTTTACCTTCAGAGAATCTTCTTGTTCAGGGCGAAGAGCCATTATGCTGTTATTGATGATCTCCTGGGCAACGTGGACAGAAAATTTGCAGAACTGAGAACCAATCTTGTTAATTACTTACCACTTCAGCTGCTAGGAAAACAATCATGCTTTGACACAAATGCCGCGGGCCCTCCACAGGTGGCTGGGTCTCCTGAGGAGCTATTTGAAAATGCACATGCTGGGGAGAGGGGCTATCATCTTTTCAGAGGCCTGCTTGAGGTGGGAAGGTGTAGCATGCTCTGTGGGTTCCTGATACCCACTTCTCCAGTTGAGATCTACTCTTCTGTTCTTGACACTCAGCATAATGCCTGGAGATGATTATTCTAATTTATGTTGCCCAGCAAATGGGCCTATCTACTTACAACGATATGCAATTATTAGTTGAAGACCTTAGAAAATAGACTTAATTCTGAAGTTGACACTAATTCAGGAGATGGTATATCTAGGCGCTTACATAGGTCCTTTTGGACTCTGTACAACGAGACTAGGTCCATATTCAATCAGATGACTCAGAAAGAGTACTGCATTGTTGATCTTGTTATAGTAAATTCCCCTCAAAGAACAACTTGGGTCTTCTCCAAGAAAAAGTCATTTTGTATAATGGAAATACTGACGATGTGCTTGCACTGTGGTGTGCAAGAAGAGAGAGGTGAAGTGGCCAAGTCTTTTGGACTTCTCCCTGGTCTGCCATTACCTCTCTCTATTCCATTCTTTTGCATTGCTAACATGCCAAGAAACTAAATCAATGTCTCAAATTAAAAGCTAAGATCAAATGGCCTCTGAATTCCAAATCTTGGAGAAGAAATTTATTTATATAAATCATCCATGTCCTCTTTTGAATTCAGAAAACTTTTCCCCCCTGGTTAATTCATTTTCCAGCAAATGGACTCAGCTCTTTTCCATGGCCAACCCCTGCCAAATAGGTCAGCAGGGTGCAGAATGTCTTCAGCTGGACAATATTGTTTTATAACCAGTCCAATATGCATGCTGGTTTCCTAAAGGCAGCAACCTCTTCCTCTTGACATCGCCTATGATTAATATAGTGTCTAGCACATAGTAATTGCTCAATAAGTAGTTGTAGCTTAGGGTGATGAGGGATGTTACCCCAATCAGATAGGAGGCTTCCAATTCAATCATGGAATAGTATGGTATTCTTAGTTATTGGAACCTGCTGTAATATTAAAATAATTAATTTCTGAAAACAGAAAAATTTTTAAGGGTTAATACTGGTGTCTTGCCCCCCCCTACCCCTTTCTCCCACCCTACTCCCTGAAATGCAGTTTTCATCTTCTGTTGAAATCTATAATATTATGGAAAGGAGAATAGGTGAAAAATAAATTAATAGCAAGTTTTTTTTGAATACTTACTATTATCTTGAGTATCACACTTGAGCTCATGTCAGTAGTGAAAATAAGGCATGATCTATGCTCTCAAGGGACTTGTGGCCCATTTGGGGAGAGATTAACCTATAGAACCAATGGTTCTATAGAGTAAATGGCATGGTTCAAGTATATGGTGACTAAGGAGGTTAGCGTAGGCAGGGAAGGTATCTAGGGGAGCTGATTCCTGGACCAGGTCTTTGAATAATGGGTAGGATTTACATGAGGGCCACAGAGAGAGACTGAGAGTGAAGCAGGGTTCCCTGAGCTGGCATATCACTACTTCATAACTTTTAGGAGAGAACTGTGATGGTTGTGTCTGTGGAGTCCTTCTCATTTCTGGATTTTCCCTAAACAACAGGCCAACTTCAGTCCAGTGCCAGTATTAACCACAGTGGGCACATCTCATGACCCATCTCTGGTCCTTTCCAGCAAGTGGTCTTTCTGTCCTTAAGCCAGGGGTACTTCTGTGCTCAGTAGGTTTCTTCTCTCCCATCCTGTGTGCTCGGCCAATGTGTATGACTAGATTGTTGTGTTAATTCTGCAATATGTGGTCTCACTCACATGCTAAACATCCAAACACGCAGTCAAGTTCTTTCCTGGGAGCCAGATTGTGTTGCCTATAATCCCAGCAGCCTGCTGTAAACCAGAGGGACCACCAGATAACACACTGCAACTATTCACCTGCCCCCTTGCACACCACTTCCTGGGACTTAACTGAAGGGCCATGCCCCACTCCTGGCTCTTTAGGATCCATCTTTGTACAGCTCAAGTTTACCATGACTCAGTGGGTCCTAGATTATTATGCACATGGGACTAAAATTGTGCACCTGTGATTTTGCTGTGTTTTTAACCCCCAAAACACAGAGAGGCATAAATTATTTCCCCCTTATAGTGGGTTGAATTGTGTCTCCAAAAAGGTATGTTCAAATCCTAACTCCCTGTCAAAGTAGCCTTATTTGGAAATAGGGTGTTTGTTGATATAATCAAAGTAAGATGAAATCCTGCTGAGTTAGGGTGGGCTCTAGACCCAGTGCTGGTGTCTTTATATGAGAAAGGAGAGGGAGATTCAGATACAGAGACACAGGCATGAGAAAAAGGCCCTGTGATGATGGGAGCTCAGGTTACAGCGATGCAGCCACAAGCCAAGGATTGCCAGTGGTAACCAGAAACTAGGACTCCCCCCTAGAGCCTGCGAGTGAGAATGGCCCTGATGACACCTTGATTTTGGACTTCCAGCCTCCAGAACACATTTCTGTTGTTTGAAGTCACCCAGTTTGTGGTATTTTGTTATGGAAGCTCCTAGGAAACAGTGTGTGTGTGTGTGTGTGTGTGTGTGTGTGTGTGTTTACAGGTATGAAAACACTGAGAGAGTCAGTAATGTGCCCAAGTGCACACAGATGCAAGTGGCAGGACTAGATTTTGAGCCCACAGGCTCTCTCCTGCAGACCTTAGCCCAGGAGCTGCAGCCTCCCATTCACACACAGCGGGCCTCACTGCTAACCGGCTGCTCTCCCAACTCCCCTCTCCCAGTGATTTGTGGAGCTCAGTTCCTAACCTGGGAACTTCTTCAGTATTGTGGAAAACATGCATATGGAGAGGGCCTCACACATGAAATGTGTCATTGGATTAAAACAAAAAGAGTTAGAGATCCCAGCCCAGGGAAGCAAACGCACATGTTCTGGCTTCAGCGAGGCCCTGCCAGCAGTTGTAATCACACAAATGGTGTGTTCTTTGAGTCCCACTATACTACAAAAATAGCTTAGATTTGGAGAAGCTCAACCCTTGTTTGTGGAAGTTGGTAACTGATTCAATATGTCATGGCGAATGCTGTTTTAAAGTTCTTTTCCTTTTCTCGGTGTCACTGGGTTTAGTTCAACACAACAAAAATGAGGTCCAAGTTTGATTTCGGAGGTAAAAGTGGAAGCTGTTCCCCATCTGGACAGGCGCCGGGGTTTGGTGAAAGCTCCTGCCCCCCTGGGGCATGTTTGCTTAGTCTTTGGAAGGGGCCATCCAGCGAGAGCCAAGCCGAGCTGCCCGCACGGTGGCAGTGATCACCGCCTGCCTGGCTTAATCACGAAAGGACAGATGTTCCTTTCCTGACCAACGCACATGCTCTCGTGCGCCAGGTGGCAAAGAAACAGCAGCTGTGGTCTCTGGTTCCAAGGCTTTAGGATCTTAACGAAGAGTCAAGACTGATTTCCTCAGCACGGAGGGAGGCAGCCAACCTCCTGGCTTGAAAAGGCCAGAGAGATTCAGGGGGAGGTGTCCCTGTGGCCAACAGTGGGCAAGGGAGTCTTCATGAAGAGCAAGGTGGAGAGGGCCTTGAGGGAGGGCAGCAATGTGGGAAACCGGCGGAGGAGGAAGGGAAGTCTCCATGAGGTGAGCCAGAGCTGGGATGCTGCAAAAACTTGGAGCAGGGTGACAAGGGTGAGAGAGGGCAAAGAACAAGATGCTGGCTGACTTGTAAAGGCAGATGGAGGGGCAGCTTGGGCACTGGCAGCTACTTCTTTCCAACTACTGAATGGGGAGCCTCAGGGCAGCTTTGGAGATGGAGGTGGTAGGGGAGCTGGGGGCATGGGATGAGTCTATTAATCCAGAGAATGGCCTAGTCTGTCATTGAGGCACCGAGAAGGACGCTGCTAGATGCATCTGGTCTGTTGATGTTTCTCTTGCATTTATTGAATTATTATTCATTAACTTGCCTGACTTAGCTTTGCTATGTTAAGTTCTTAAGTACTCCAGTTACTAGATCTAGAAGGTACAGTTGAAGGCCCCTTGGTGGGAGGTGGGCCTGTGTGGTCTCTGGTGTTCAGCCATCCTAGCTGTTCATGGAGGGGTTAGTGTGTGTGTGTGTGTGTGTGTATGTGAGTGTTAGACACACTCACTAACCTTATGCCTATGTTTTCTGTTTGTGGGAAATAAGGAAATCTAAAAAGCAAGGAGAGTATTAGCCAACTTGAGCCCCCATGGCAGAAACAAGGGAAGACTTCCAAGTTCTCTGCTGATGGTGAGGTTACCAGAACTCACCCCTGCACCTGGTGGGCTGGCTACCCTTCCTCTGACTCAGCTTGCTCTCCACTGCCCTTTCCCTGGGTTGATTGAAGCCATGTGAGAAATTAATCCCCCGCAAATTAGCCACTGAGAACTCTCAGAGAGGCAAAGAGGACCAGCAGACACTGTTTGCCTGAAGCTGTCAAGGTCTGTGATATCTGCCATCAGAGTCCTCTTCACTCTAGTGATTGCTCCTGTCACTTTGGGCTTGGCTTTCCAATGCTCCTTCTCTCACAGTCTTCATTCTCCCTTGAGTTACCTTTGAGAGGGGCTGGTGTGAGCCTCTCATGGTACTTCATGGAAATGTAGAGTGGTGGTGTGGAAAGAGTGGGCTCTGAAGAAGCATGGATTGGGGTTTCAACTCTGGCTCTGCCACTCACTATGTGACTTTCATCTCTTTCAGCCTCAGTTTCCCCCTTTGTAAAAAGACTTAGGTCATAGGGATTGTTTTGAAGCTTAAATAAGGTGTTTGGCACTCAGTGGGGCCCATTGGGTCCAAATGCTGGTTTCTTTGTTGCTTATTCCAGTTGAGGTGTCTTGGCGGGTGAGGCCCTTAGGTGTGGTCCTGGGACCATTTCAGACCTAGGTGCTGCTTAGCATTGTAGGGCATGAATATCAGATTCAAACCTTTTGAGACAAAGAGAAATGATTCCTTTCCTTTGCATGCTTGATGACTGGTACTCCATCTTACAAAGGATAATTTAATTTTAAGCATCAGATAGCTTTACTCAGGCCACTCCTAGCACCCTCATAGCCTTATGATCAGATGAGGATGGAAGAAAGAGAAAGCCTTCCCCGCCCACAGAAAGTGTTTATACTTTCCTTTCCACTTTATATCCTGCCCTCTCAGTCATCCTAAATGTTTATTTAACGATGCTCAAAGACCTTTTAGGCTTCCTTGGTTTAATGTTTGCTAAACACCCTGTCACTTCCACTTCTACTGATAATTTCCTGCTTGCTGCAAAATGGCCCATGCTTACGCACTGTCTGGAAACTCTTAATAGGATGACTAAAGGCTTGGTCCCTCGGCAATGGGCTCCACAAGTGTGTGGGCAGCCCATGAGGTCAGGATGTTCTCTGGGCAGAGAAAATGAAGAGGGGCTGTGAAGTTGGGAACTCACTTGAAATTCAGGTGTTTCTAATATTTTTGGTTACATTTTCAAATAGATGGTGGCAATGATCAGAATCTGAGGCAAAAGCAATCTGGTTCATCTTAGGTGGCCCCTAGGTCCTTGGTTTGGCCTAAAGCCTTGCCCAGAGTTTCTTCATCATGAGGAGGGAGTGAAGGGTAGGACCAGATGGCAGGCGGTGGTTCAATGTGATTCCTGGCACATGGACCATGGATGAAGTGCCGAGGAGCAGAAACTGGCTCTTTCTCAGGCCCCAGGCTGAATGTTCAACCCAACTCAGAGTTCATCTCATCTTCTGCGTGACCTCCCTTTCTTTGCTAGTGGCCATAACTGGACAGCTCTAAAAAGATGGGCCTTTGGTCACCATGGCAACAGGAAGTTGCACAGTATAGCCAAATGTGGTTGTGTGGGTTCTGCACTGAGCAACTCTAGGGGGCTAAGTCCCATTGTGGTCTAAGTGACTGGCACTCTCTAGAGCGGTGCAGTGACACAGATGAGCTATAGACCCGAAGCAACCTGGGCAGTTCTGTGTCAGGGAACTGGCACAAGGCTGAAAGTGATATGTACAAGGCCAGAGCAAGGGCTCTTAAGCAGAAACCTCTTCACCATGCCAGCTCCAACTGCATCCTACCCCAGAGCAGCAGTTCCAGATTGTGAAGCTGCTCAGAGGTTGGTAATTAAGTCTAGAGTCCATTCATTTATAAAAATGATATTTTGAAAAGTGCAAAGGGTTTCTTTCTCCCCTTCAAAGCTTATAGTCCAGGGGTGGGCAACCCCTGGCACACGTTCCAAACATGGCACGCCAGTAACTTTTGCTGGCACGTGAAACCCTCTCTTATAATCTTCCATTTACAATTTTTTTCTTAATATAGACTTTTTTATTTTTCATATAAATTCAGTGTAGGTGCATCTTAGATAAATAATTTTACATAACTATACATTAAAAAATAAATGTATTTCTCATCATCATATACTGTGTTTTTGTCGCTCGAATGAATTTTATTATTTCTTCAAGGTTCTTCACATACGTACACCTTAAGAGATACCAAGTAGGCGTAACATGTTCTCAAAAAATTAGGGTTGGCACGCAGAAGAATTTTGAGTCGGAGATTTTGCTGGTTTTGGCACGCATTCACGAAAAGGTTGCCCACCCCTGTTATAGTCTAATGGAAGTCATAAAACTGTCAAACACAGGCTACATCAGGACTTCAGGTTCCTCCAATAGGGGTACCAAACAGCAAGGACTAGAGTACTTCAGAGCAGAGGTAGATTAGTGTCAGCTGGATGGTTAGGGAACACTTCTTGGGAGAGCTGGGTCTTATGTGGCTTGCAGGATGGGTTGGTTTGGATGGGGGTGGAGGCCAAGGAGGAGAGTTCACATGTGCAGTGAGTGGGGGTGAGGGCAAGAAGGATGGGAGCCTGTGAACATCGGCCTGGACTGAGGTATGAGCAGGGGTGAGGAAGCATGCTAGCTGAGATCACTTTTGTGCCCAATGCTGGCAGACATGTTGGGATGGTCAGGTAGGGCCAGATTTGAGAGGCTTTAATCCAGGGAGCAGTTGGAATACATTCTGTTAGGGAGCCATAGAGGGCTTCTGAGTGAAACATGCTTATGAAGTGAGAAGGGTGCTTATAGGAACTCCCCCTCCACCTTCTCCACCCAAGCCTCTTCCAGCATAGGGAGAGCTCTGGAGACACTAAAGGGAGACCCTAATGGGAGACTTAACCGTATTCAGCTCAGGCCTCCCAGCCAAGTTTCTGTTTCTCTGGCCCTTGATAGAGACATCCATGGGGACAGTGGGTGGCTGCCTTTCCTGGACGCACAGTCAGTCTCTAACAATGACTAGGGCACCATGGGGAAGCGGGGCCAGATTCCCTCTTGCTATCTCTCATTGTTCATGGCTGGCTGCTTCTCAATGACTGGGAAATCCTGGCATTTTGGGAGCTCTGCAAAGGCCTTTCCTGACCACTATGGGGGTAGGAAACCCATGTAGGAAGAATCTTAGTGAACCCCAGGGGAAGAGATCAGCTAATCAGAGGCTGCTGCCATACTGTCATCCCTCTCAGGGTATCAATATCCAATTGCACATCCATAAGTTGTCACTTGGGTGACAGTCACAAGAAAAAATATGTATTTGAGATGTAGCCGTACGAGAAGGCTGCAGGCAGTGTGATTACTTCAGTCCCAAAGATCTCAGCTAGTTTTAGGAGCAGGTCCTCTACATCAGTTAGCTTTGCTCTCAAGAACTCCTCTCCAGTCTGAGCCTTTGGAGAGCTTGCATCCCTCTGGCTGAGGCTGAGGCTGAGGCTGAGGCTGAGGCTGAGGCTGAGGCTGAGGCCCCCCTGAGAATTGACTCACCCCTGGGCTTCTTTCTGCTTTGTACCTCCCTGACAAGCTCCTATTCTCCATCTGAGAGCTAATTGATGATGCACAAGAGCAGTGGGAACGTCCTGCTTCTATTTAGCCTGTCAGTGAGCGAAGTCATCTGTTCCCAATTACAGCTTGGAGGTTGAGCAATGGATTGACAGGGTTGACTTCTAAGCTGATAGAAAAACCCCATCGATCTGTAACTTCCTCAGAAAAGCATCACTCATCTCCTTATCAGCCTGGGGGAGCTAGCTGTTTGGTGCCCACTGATCTTTGATGGTGGCTGTCATCTGGTAGATCCAGGCCCTACAAAGAGAGAACAGAAAAAAGTGTTTCCATTCCAGCAGCCCTCAATTCTGACTCATGAGGCCTGTTTTAAAACCGAGGAGGATTTGCTGTTCAAAACAATGGGAAAGCAGGCCAGCAGTGCCAATCCATTGTTTCTGTGACTTCAGCATGTGACAGGGGTCCTCGTGAAGACAACATGTAGTCCCATTTCAGATCGAAGAAAGGCACTCCAAGATGTCAGAGCCTTGCCAGGCTGTCTGGGTGACTGAGATGGTAGTACTGTGGAAGGTCCTAGAAGATAAAGCCTTTCTTGACTCCTTGAGTTAGGAGGCCTCTACTCTTTTCTGTTCCTTGGAGAACGGTATTTAAATTTCTCCCCTAGTGGCCTTATACCAGATCACGAGGCAGTGAGCAATTCTCTTTCCCTTCCATTTGAGAGGCCTGAGTCACTGTTGTATCAGTCATAGACTTTCAGAGTTGGGGTGAATCTTACAGAGCTTTGTGTATACCCTCTGGACTTCTACCTGAAGAAACCAAAGCCCAGGAGGTGGAGGGATGTAGCTAGTGAAGGAGGACCTGGACTTTGGAACCTGATCTCACTTCCAGCCCAATGTTCTTTCCACCCCACCACACTGCCTTCCACTGTTGGAATGTTTATCTCTCCACCAGTGCCAGGAAAGAGGTGAGGATTCCATCTTTTGGGCTCTGACAAAGGCATCTTAAATCCATCATCCTCCACATGGCTTTATTAGGAAGGGAATGCGCATGTAGGTCGTGTGTGTGTGTGTGTGTGTGTGTGTGTGTGTGTGTGTGTGTGTGTTTTGGCAAAGCACTTTCTTAGGCAGCCCTGGCGCTCTCATTCACTTTTGTCGACCTTTTAGTGGTGATTAGCGTCAATGTAAGAAATGTCCAAACTTGTAGAGAATTTTTATGTTTATTTGGGCCAAACTGATGACAATTGATGGGAAGCAAAACCTCAATGGATTGAGAAAATACTCTGGAGACTGGCAGTTTTGCAGCTTATTTTATACATTAGCACAAAAGAAGTAAGTATAAGGAGTGTTACATGAAATCCACTGGTGGTAGATTAAGGGGGCTGGAGCCAGCAAAGGGGAGCAGGGAATCTCTGGGATTGGGTAGAAACCAAAATGGAGAGACACATACCTATTTTACATTGGTGGTACACGATAGTTAATAATGAACACGTACAGCACATGGAGATGGTATTTGGGGAACAAGATAACAATGAGGAGTTCTGTGGGTTTGTGCTCTGGTGTAGTAGGTGTGACTCAAGGGGTCTGGAAAATGAGATTACTCTGACATTCCAAAGGTATGTTATCCTAGATGCAAAAAGACAATCTATAGGCTCAGTTTCGGTAAAGAATGACCTTTGTGAAAGAAGCTACAAGCCTAGGACTCAAGTACCTGTGATGTGGTTGCCTACAGTCTCTGAGTTTGTAAGACACATCATGTTGCCTTCCCCTGAGCTTGTCAGGTTTTAATGTGGCCTCTTTTTCATCCACATTAGTATTTTCAAGTGATCATCTCATCTTTGGAAATGAATTGCTCTGTAGAACAAGAAGATTATTATGGCCCCAAATCTCTCCATCTCTCCATGCAAGGTCTGGGGCAGAGAAGATGCGAAGGTAGTGAGTTCTCCTAAAGATGACTCACTGACGTGGAAAGGATTCAGCCTGAAAGAATGCAACTCCCCTGGGTGGTGAGGCTTGGAGGGGATGTTGGCAGAATTTCCTCACTTTTTACAAAAGTTGAGTTCAGAAATGTGGAAGAACTTTTAGGAAATGATACACCTCTTGGCCTCAGGGCAGTGGAAGGAGAGCTGACACACACTTTGAGGACAGAGAAATGGAAGCCAAGTTCCAGAAAATCCTGTGTCTAAGTCAGGATGCAAGAGGGAGACTGTGACCTGGAGAAAACAACTACTTTTCTTTATAAGAATTATAAAGAAATTCTGATTTTTCACATTGGAAAGATCATTGCTGCCTGAACAAATGACCCCCATGCATCTGGTTAGCATAGTTTCTTTCTGAAAGGCCCACACTCCCCTCCAGAGCCTGGGGGATCCCTTGTCAGCAGGTCTGGGCTCTTCAGTGGGTGTGTCTGTGTACTGTCACCCATCTCTGTCCTGTTCTTAGTGAGTGCCTTCTCCCTGGTGGACACAGGGGCTCTTCCTAAGGACACAGGGAGTGTCCTCGCTTCCTGTTTGGGAGCTGCCCTGCAGAGTACTGCTCCCGTCACAGCCATAATCAAATCAGCCCTGACTTTTGGATAATCCCTTCATAGTGTACAAAGTGCTTACCCTGGGCCATCTCATTCAAGCATCTCACAGCAGCCTTGAGCAAAGGGCATGCGTTCATCACGCAGAGTCCACAGACATGAATGGACAGACGGCTGGGCCCTGCCAGTTTGCTCCTGAGCGTGTTCCCAGCTCCGAGCATAGGGTCTGGCCTACAGTGGATACTCAATGAATGGGCGCATAGATGAAAGCTGCTAGTTAAGCATTATGTTCTCTCTGCGCAGAAGGAGTGAGGGGCAGAGAAGTGGCCTGAGGACCAGACTGGCCTGGCTTGTCTCAGGGCACCCAGCTCAGGCAGGGGGGATGCAGGCCTTTGTGCCTCCACACCCCCTCCCTTGCCTCTCTACAGGCCTCCTGTCAACAGCCTGGGGTAGTGTGGCTGCAGAGGCTCCACTCTCTCCCCGTGAGCAGCTCCAAGGAAGCAGGCCTGAGGCACCAGTGTACTTCCAGAGCACCCTGGGTACTCAGGGGAGCCAAAACAGAGAGTACCCAGGATGCTCCAGGAACTCTGAGCCTCTTCCCAGAACACCTCCATCTGAGACAATGCACCTCCCCGCTGGATCCACCTGCCTGGGGGATGCAGCTGGCTGGTAGGCCCAGAGCTTTCTGGGTAAGCTCTCTCCTCAGACAGCAGCTGCCCACCCTTCGCGGTGCCCAGACCTTGGGGCACTCGAAGAGCAGGGAGGGTGTGTCTTGGGTGATGGCACCTTCAGGAAATGAAGCTTCCTCCTGCAGACAGCTTCCTGGGGAGGCTGCTGGTGCAGCGGTTGGCTGCAGAGTGGCCTGGCCCAGCAGCCTGTTAGTGAGAAGCTCTGCAGAGCAGTCCTGAGGGAAGAGAATGTGGTGACTAAGGGAGACATGTCCCAGCAAATGGGCAGGTAGGCCTGGCACAGGCTGGGCTCCCTGCTCACACAACACAGGCTCACAGCTTGGGCTGGCTGTGGCCACTGAGAGGACAGGGGTGCAGGCTCCCTGTGGGCGGGCACTCAGAAGGGGCACCACCTAGTTGGGGACTGATCAGACAGGCACCTACTCCTTCCTGCTGCAATGGTTGGAGAGGAGGCAAGGCACAGAGCAGAGTGAAGGAAGTGCTGAGCTGGTGGGACAAAAAGCCTGAAGGGTCTGCACTAGTGCTGTCCCTGGCATGGCAGAGGACACTGATGCAGTGGGAGTGCCCCAGTCTATAAACTGGGATGGGGGGTAAAATCCTCCATGTCACCGCTGGGCTGTTTGACATGAAGTAAGTTTCTGCATCGTTCTGAGTTGCAGATTATATTATATTATATTATATTATATTATATTATATTATATTATATTGTATTGTATTATATTATATCATTATATTAATTATATTATATTATACTAGTGGCCTGGTGCACAAAATTCGTGCACATTAAAAGGGAATTAATTAGAAGAAATATTTTACTATTGCTATTTGCCCTTTCTCTATAATAGAAGTGTCAGAGATGAAATAAAATTAGTAAAATGTATATTAAAATCTCATTCCTGTCAGAGTCTGAGTTGCACCGTGGGACTCAGAGTCAAGTCCCCGCCCACCCGGGCATGCCTCGTAATCGTGAGACCCAGATCCGGCTGGCCCCACCCCTGTCAAGCTCCGCAGGGCAAGAGGCACAGCCTCAGGTCCCTCATCAAGCTCCGCCAGGTTGGGGGTGCAGCCTCAGGTCCCTGGCCTACCCGGCACTGGCCCAGTGCTGAGGTGGGGGGCGCAGCCTCAGGTCCTCCGGCCCGGTGCTGGGGTTGGGGGTGTGGCCTCAGGTCCCCCGTTAAGCCTCGCCAGGCAAGGGGCACAGCCTCATGTCCCCCAGAGCAGCCTCAGGTCCCCTGGTGTGGCCTCAGGTCCCCCCACCCTGGTGTGGTGGGAGGGTGTGAGGGCATGATGACCATTTGCATATTAGCTCTTTATTTTATAGGATTATATTATATTAATTATGTTATGTTATATGATACTACATTACATTATATAACATCCTTATATTATAAATTAATTATATTCTATAATATATAATTGTATATTTACCATCAAGGGTATAATATGCTTGATTGGCTCCTTATATCTCAGGGTTGCTGTGAAGATCAAATGAGGTCATGCACATACAAATAACTCAGCGGATTGAGAGATGTCTTGTGGCCATCGGGGTTTTGTGTTTCTGCCCACGGGCCGGTAGCAGGCAGGGTGCAGGACAGAGGTATTGCTCACTGAATATTGTCAAGCTTAGTGCCGGCTCAGGCTTAGAATATGTCTTATGTCCTCTCAAGAGTTTTTCCCGGTGACTATTCCCCTTGTCCCTCCAACATATCATGCCTGGCACCCCCATCTTTGTGGCTGTACCTGTCCCCAGCCCCATGCCATCCAGAACTTGGGAGACGGTCCACTTGCCCCATCAGTTCCTGTTGTGTGACTTCAAACAGGACACTGACTTCTGCAGAAACTCAACTTACACTTCCCACAATCCAGGGCTTTAATATGCTGTGTGCTTTAGAGGGTTTAAGTGAGATGCTGTACAAGAAAGTGCTGGAAAGTTGTACAAATACACTTTTTTCTCATTGCCATTGACAATCACTCTTCCTCAAACCAGTGTGCCGTTGGCAGCAGGACCGCTTCTGCGAGCCGCACTCCTATGTGTGGAGGGTGCTTTTTTCTCCCTCCTTCTTCCCGTCCCTTGTCCCTGGGTGAGTCCAGGAGCACAGCACAGTGACTTTGTTGTTTTATAATTCAGAACTGGGGGATAAGGGAGGGGGTCCCCCCTGCTTTCATGGCCTTCCCAGCTCCCCCAGATTATCTTGTAATGCAGCCTCCATGAATACAGACAGGAGCCCCCAGCACTCATCTGGGCGCAGGCAGGCAGACTCCAAAGGAGGCCAGGATGACAGACACTTCCCAACGAAAATAAGCCAAACCAGCGGTGCCCTTCTCCTATGACCTGCAGCCCCCGGGGGCAGGCTTTCCTGAGCTATTTCCTCTGTTCACTGACCTGCCATCTAAAGGTTTCTGAGATGCTGGCCACCCTGATACTGAGAAAAAAACTCTCAATAGGGAGAGTGGGGTGTGGGGGAGGAGAAAAAAACGAGGAAGATTTCTGTATGAGAAAGTCAGGGGTCTAGGATTAAGAAGCACAAACTGCCGGTTACTAAATTAGTCACGGAGATGTAAAGTACGCATAGGGAATAAAGTCAATAATATTGTAATAGCTATGTGTGGAGCCAGAAGAGCACTAGACTTATTGTGAGGGTCCATTCGCATAAGGCATATACATGTCGAATCACTCTGCTGTACACCTGAAACTAATATAATATTGTGTGTCAACTATAATTTTTTTTTAAAAAAGAATCTGTTTCTTAGAAACAGCATGCACCGCTTGCAGGAGATTTTAGGAGATGGTGAGATGTGCAGTGCTGTAAAACCAGGCATCAGCTGTCTCGTCTGTGGGTGAAGATGGGAAGGTCTGCGTGTGAGGTAGTGAAGCACACTGAGTGCTTGTACTGGAATGAGGGCTGTACGACGACACCGCCATTCACAAGTGGAATGGGAGGTACTCGATTTTATAGTGATGATTGTGCCTTTCTCTTTTGTCTTGCTGACATTGTGGCAGGATAGTAAGAAGTTAGGGAAATTTCTTGGCAAGTGGAATAAGGGAAACTGCGACAAAATAATTAAAGAAGGCCAAACAATTTGAGCAATTTAAAGCCAGCTAATGAATCACAAGGTTTTATCTTCCCTAACCAAGGATACTTAGGAGCAAATGGTTTATACATTCCAGACCATCCCGGGAGAAAATGGCCTCGGTCCAGGTCCCTCTTCAATGACATTTTTGATGATGTTCTATAAAAATGAAACTAACCAGAAATTAACCCCCGACCCCTCTATACACACATTTTAATGAATCGACATATTGAAGGACACATCTGAAAAGCTAATGAATATTCTGTTAAGACTCTCCCTTAAGAGCTTCCCTAGGATTCCTGTTGGCCAAAGAGATAAAAAGCCTCAAGACAAAGGAGTCACAGTGTGCTCTTGCTAGGGCACACCCACACCTTGTATCTCTGCTGTTTTTCTCCTAAACTCTAAGGGACCCCACGAGACTTGCAACCAGGGGAGCAATGGGAGCGGCAGCCCGTCCCAGGCTAACCCTCCTCAACCTGTCTCCAAGGCCCCCATTTTTTCCTGTCTTTCTCTCTCCTGTTTCTTCTACCATAAGCCCTTCCTTCGTTTCACTGTCCACTGCTTTAATAATCATACTCTAAAAATCACGAAGTCAAGAACCCACACACTAGTTGGCCCAAGAAAGATCTGCTCCATGCCCCTTTCCGGTCACGATATGAATCCTTGACTCAAGTTCTGCGCTGTCCAATATAGTAGTCACTGGCCCCAGGTGGCTATTTAAGTGTAAATTAATTAAAATGAAATAAATTAAAAAGTCAGTTTCTCAGGCCCCCTAGCCACATTTCAAGTGTTCCGTAGCCACATCTGGCCAGTAGCTTCTGTTTTGCAGAGCACAGATGTGGAGTGTTTTCATCATTGCACAATGTTCTTTTGGACCGCCCGTCTCTAATCTGCCCAAACATTCTCCTGTTTGGGGATGGGAGGCCACAGAGGAAATGAGAAAAGCTGTTGAAGGAATGCGAAGAGGAAGAACAACTTTATATTCAGCTGTTGACATTCAGAATCTGATCCTTTAACAATAAAATCGCTGTGCAAGTCGGACCATTGTCTTGGAAAACAAATAGTCACACCTCTTTACCTCCCCCCCCCCCATTTAAAAATTAAAAAAAAAAGATTTTAGAGAGGGGAAGGGAGAGGGAGAGAAACATTAGTGAGAGAGAAACATCGATTAGCTACCTCCTGCAAACCTCCTATTGGGGATCAAGCCTGCCACCTGGGCATGTGCCCTGACTGGGAATCGAACTGGCAACCTCATGGTGCATGGGGTGATGCTCAACCACTGAGCCACACTGGCCAGGGCAGCATCCTTCTTTTTTTTTTTTGAAGATGCAACTGAGCTTGGACAACTTGCTTGGACGTTTCCCCACAGCAGAGAGGAGAGCCAGGCTTAGCTGGAGTTGGTGGAGAGGGAGTGATCAGGGAGAAGCAAACTACAAATCAGAGCATGTCTTTTCTGAAGTACAGGCAGAGTATGTGTTCTGCTTGAAAAATGTAGACAGGAGAAGAAAAGGAGTGAGGACAGGCACACAGCTGAGCCTATGTTGGCTGGACTGTGTTTTCCAGGCTTACACTTGGGTGGGGGGTCAGGCAGGATGAGTACCACATTGAAAACAGAGTTTGCCACAGACCAGCCTAGGACACAGCCATGTTAAAGTCAACCTGTGGCACAGGTGGCCTTAGGAGGCTCTGTAGGCTTGCTTTCTCAAGTTACCTTTGGTCATCAGGTGTGGACACTGAGCTGGCAGCCAGGGGCCTGCCATGGCATCCACTATGGCAAATGGAGATGGTCACCCATTGTAGAGACTAGCATTGGATTTTCAGGGCACTGAACTAGATGGTGGGTGGGCAAAGGTGCAGTACCTGTCACTAGTGGTAGCCAAGGTGATGCCAGGGCAATCTGAGGTGGATGCTAATTCTGACCAAGATAAACAAGACCTGGGAGAGATCTGCTCTGTAGATTTCTCCTGGGTAGAAAAAGGATAGTATCCAGACACTGGAGGGGGTTGAGAATGCCAAAACCAAGGCCTCTGATATATTTACTTCGACATACAGGTGAGCAAGCTCCCTTCCTCTCATGCATCCAGAGATCATCTTATGGAGAGAAGCAGGAGAAGGGGAAGTGCTGTGTTAGCAACTGAGAATTTTTGTTAAATGAGTTTGTGTATTCCTAAAGAAACTGTATGGTTGATTGGATCAGAGTAAGTTTAAACTGGGTTTAGTTAATTTTTCTTGCTAACCGTTGGGTGGAAACTCCAGAGGGGAAAGATCAGATTAGCTGTTGGCAAACTAGACACATTACATTTTCTCTGTCTACCTGGGTTGTGGTGAGAGTTGAATCTAGAAGTCCCAATATGTAAGCAAAGACTGAGTAATGATCAAGAACAAACACCCCACAGAAGATGAGACCAAGTAGAATAAGAGCAATGTGAGACCCAGAGAAAGGGACCCAAATGGATGTTCAGGGGGATGTTGGCCACACTAGCTCAGAATCATCTTCTTTGTCCTAGTGAGGAATGGAGCCTGATGTCAGAACCTACTGGGTAAGTCCTCATACTTGTCGTAGATGGTTGGTTGTGTCATGCCATATCAGTTGAGATACTGCAAATGACACAAAACCTAACTCAAATGAGTGAAAAAGGGAGCTTATTCTGTCCCAGCTTCAGCTATGCTTAGATGCAGGGCCCAAATGATGCCATCAACTCTTATTCTACACTCTTTCCTCAACTCTTCTGTTCTTCATCTTGGCTTCATTGTGAAGTAATTCCATGGTGGCAATGTGGAAGCTAGCAGCTCCACACACCCAACAGGAATAGCTCAGGCCTTCTCCTCCAAGCCCCATGAACTGTCACAATGCTTTCCATTGGCCCTGAATGTGTCTGACATCCATCTTTTACCCAATTTCTGTTGCTTGAAGAATTCAGCGCATTCATTGGCCAGGCTCAGTTCTCATGTCTGCCTGGAGGCAGGGGTGGAGTTAACTCCCCTGCCACTCATAAGCTACTGGAGGAGGAGGGATGCTAAGCAGCCCAAAAAGCTTGTGAAGTAAACTGTGTCTGGTAGTTTTTATACAGGGTGTTGGATTTAATTATTTTAAAAAAATTATTTTGTTGCCATTAGACTTTAGTAATTGTTGGACGATTGTAGATAGAGGTCTACTTGTACCGACTTGACTTATGTCAGTATCATGGTCAAGATTCTGATGGCTGAAGTAGACTAAAGGGTGTGTTCTCTTACAGAGCGAGTCAGAACACACTGTGTGCTATGATGGGAAACTGTGCAGTGCCTGTGTTCCTGAGTCTGTGGGAAATATTGTGGCCAAAGGGGTCATTAATGTCTAACCTCCTGTTTTATTTTTGTGGTAATTCTAAAGCCCAGACTATTGGTGTTCCCTGGAATTTACCCTTGGGTCATGGCAAACTTTAAGATATTATTGAGAAAGTGCATATCTGCATAAACGTTCAAGGTGAAATATTTTTAGTGTTTTTCTTGTGCCTGCCATTTGATCTTCTTTTCCTTAACTACCATTAATTCAAAACCCTTAAATCTGGAGAGGACGAAAGAAAACCTAAACCTGGGGGGAATGCAGTAATGGAGACTGTGAGAGAAATCCAGAGCTCTGGTCAAAGCGTCCCCAATATTATGCCCCCCAGACTTCATTTATAGGGGAGGTAGTGGATTGAATATTGTTTCCCTAAAATTCATGTCCACCTGGAAACTTAAAATGTGACTTTATTTGGATATAGAGTTTTTGCAGACATAATTAGTTAAGATGAGGTCCTACTGGACTAGGGTGGGCCCTACACTTAATGACTGCTGTCCTTATGAAGAGAGGAGAGGTCATACAGAGACACATGCAGGGAGGAAGGCCATGAAGATGAGGCAGAGATTGAAACTACAAGCAATCTTGGCAGCTACAAGCCAGGGAATGCCAAGGAATGCTGGGAGCCACCAGAAGCTGGAGAGAAAAGGAAGGATTCTTCCCTGGAGCCTTCAGAGGGAACATGGCCCTGTTGACCATTGATTTCAGACGTCTGGCCTCCAGAGCTGCGAGATAACATTTCTGTTGTTTTAAGCCACCCAGTTTGTGGTACTTTGTTACAATAGCCCTAGGAAACAAAATACAGAAGCTTTTAAAAAACCTAAGGCCTGGAGCAAAACGCAAGTCAGAGACCAGAAATGCTGACATAGAGGTCCCCTTGGTGGCCCCTTGACAGGGCCTATGTGAAGGATTAATTTCTGCTTTGAGACAAAGTCGGCCTGCCCCTACTGCATTCTTCTATAAGGCCAGCAAGTTCGCTTCTGCAGGTTGCATAGCCCAGGGGGTGAGAAGGGACTGTAATCCTGTCTGTGCTCTGTCAGCAGAGCCTGGCTGCTGAGGCAAAGCTACACTCCCCTGGGAGAGGTTTTCTTTTCTTCTCTGCTGTGTCTGTTCCCCAGGCTGTGTGCTGTGGGGCTGAGGTTGCCCAGAGGGGGCGCCACATGAAAGCAGCTTATAGACTAGCAGTGGCCCTGATCCAGCTGCACACAGGCCCAACATGGCTCAAACTCAGAGTTCCGAGTTCTTTCCATAAAGTGCGCGCGCGCGCGCGCACACACACACACACACACACACGCGCGCGCGCACACACACACACACACACTCTTTCAGTATTTGGTTGATCCTTGTTATGTGCAGATTCTGTGTTTGTGAATCTATATACTCGCTAAAATGTATTTGTCAACCAAAATCAATACTCGCTGTGGACATAGGTGGATACTAGCAGACATTTATGGACATGCCGCAGTGAAATACTTTGATTGTCTGTTGTTCCCCGCTGAGGTCAAGCAAGGTGACCTCTGCCTTCTGGTTTGATACTGTAAACAGATATCCTTTCTGTGATCTTTTTAGTGCCACATTTTTCTGCATTTCTGTTGGCGACTTTGCTGTTTAAAGTGGCCCCCAAGTGTGGAGCTGGAGAGCTGTCTGTTGTTCCCAAGCACAGGAAAGCTGTGATGTACCTTTCGGAGAAGAGACGAGTTAGATAAGCCTCATTTGGGGTGAGTTACCATGCTTTTGACCATGAGTTATACTAATCAATTAACTGTCAGTATTTAAAAAGGTGCTTTTACACTGAACCAAATATAAAATGAGGTCATATATGAATTGGTTGATGAAAATGTTGTGACCAGAGGCTTTCAGGAATCCACCCCAGAATTTCCCCTCGGAACAGTGGTTCCGTACTCACTGGTTCAGTGTTTGCAGTGACTTTATAGAACATAACTACCATGAATAGCAAGAATCCACTATATAGTTTCCAGCTGGGCCTTGCAAAGGGAATGACAACAAATGAATCAGCATCCTTGCCTCCAAGTGCTTCTTTTTGTATTACAAAATGAAGAAAGCTCTAGCACTGAGCTGTAGAAAATCCTAGGTTCACAAGTGTGATTATGTCTCTCACTTGGCAAACATCTTCAGAACACCCAGGACCTGGGCGCGGAGCGATGCCAGTGTGGGGGAGGGGTTCACCCTTTAGAGTTGAGCACGTTCTCTACAGTAGTGATTTACTTAGCAACCCTCCCTGGCCCCAAACAAAGCAAGGCAAACTAAAACAAAATAAAACAAATACATTTAAAAAATCTACTTAAAATAGGAAACAGAAAATGTAAATACTAAAAGCAAACCGTTACCTAACAATAGGCATTGCATAGGAAGCAATTATTTACTACTGGACCAGGTCAGTTATATCACCCCAGTTTAAAGTGGCCCCTCAGTGTGGAGAAATTTCAGGAAAGAAGTAATAAAGAAATTCATTCACTTGTCTGTTAAAGGTATATTGGAGTCACTTTAAGTCTTTTGATCCTCATTAAAAAACAAAACAGCAAAAACCAAAACCAAAAAAAAAAGGTGGGGGGAAGATAAAATGTCTCCCTGTTTATCATACTAACTAGAGGCCCGATGCACGAAATTCATTCAAGAGTTGGCCCTTTTTCACCTGCCTGTCGGCACTGGCTTCCCTCTGGCTTCCCGCTGGCACCTGGGACCAGGGTTTTTCTTGCAGCCCCAGCTTCGTCTGGAAGGTTGTCCAGTCTAATTAGTATATTATGCTCTTATTATTATAGATTAGTCTAAGGGCTTCAGAGCAGCTGTAAAAATTATAAGACTGGAAACACTGGCATAGGTGAGCTGGCTTAAAGGAATAGATAGAATTCACCTACCAGTAATTCTCAATTTGAATATTTAGAGGATCAAGGCTGAAGTTTAACCTGAAACTCACCTGAAGTAATTTAACCTTAAGAAATGACTCATAATGCAAATTAATTTTGGAAAATTATTTACTTAAGGGGAATGTTAAAACTATGAAGGAGAACAAACTTAAAGTTAGCCTCAGGCAATTGGGGGCCAACGAACATATATTTGTGGTATTTTTAGTGCTTTTGCATGCAAAGTACTCTGTAGTTTCCCAACTTACAACCAACTTTTGCCCCTGAGTAACCTTGGGGGAGTTACTTCAAACTACCTTTGAGGCCTAGGTTCTTTACATGAAAATTTCTAAGTTGTTGGGTCCTTGTGAAGGTCAGATGACAATTCACAGGAAAGAGCTACAGAAATTATAAAGGTCCATGCAAATGGTAGTCATTATCATTATTGGAGCCACCTGAGTGTCAGCACAGGCTCATTTCCCACCTCACTCTTCACTGGCTCTGTGTTCCAGTCGAGCCGACCACCAGATGTTCCAGATGTTTCTTTCTGGCTTGGCCCAGGCATTTCTCTTCCTTCTTTGGGTATGCAAATGCTACCATTTTCTCAAGACCCACTTCATATTTTATTGCAGCTACGGGAACTTCTTTTGATCCCTCCAGCTAGATGAAACCTCTCTCTCCTGTGAACTTTCATAGCATGTTGTGTGCACATAGCTTATGCCATGGGCCATGTGATGCCTTATATGGCAGCCATGGTGTGTAAAAGTGTTGTAGTCTTCATTGTCCTGCAGGCTCCTTGAGAACTAGGACTGTACCTTATGTATGCCTCTCTCCCACTTCAGCCCAGCAACTTCCACATAGCATGTTGAATGCATTACACATTTTCCAGGCTAATCAACCCAGCCAACCTTCTTTGCATGGGCTCTAACTTTCAAGGGTTCTTTGAAAAGTATGATTGTTTCAGGACACTCAATTCTACAGATGTGATCCACCTGAGTGTTTTAGGAAGGACTCTACAGCATCAGAGTGTAGGGTGGAGCCAAGATGGGCTGAAGGCAAGTGCAGAACAGTAGCTCTCATGAATTTGGGCTAATAAGGGTCAGAATCAGAGTAGTGGAAAATATCAAGGAAGAGCTTAAGGTGACAGTTCTTGCAAGTAATAAATTGTCCAAAATTGTGTTTTTTTAAGTGTTGAAGATATCAAAAATTGTTTGTAGGTTGTACTGGTAGGTGTTATAGATCACATTTGTTCTCTACCAGCCTCTACCACTCACATTTGTTTTGCTCTTGAGGGAGGAATTTATGGCAGAAGAAGAAACCCCTCTACCATCTAACCCTCCACTCTGAAAAAAAGTGGAGGGTGGATGGGTGTCAGGGAATCTGTTTCCTGTCAGCCCTGTGGAGTCAGTTGGATCTTTACAGACTGGCCGTTAGGACTAGTTGCTGATAGAAATATTTGAGAGATTATGAGACTCTGAGCTGCTTTAGGATCAGGGAGACAAATGCATCATGGAGCAGGGTTGCTGGCTCTTCTGCCTTGCCAGGGACCAGGCCTCCAGGGAAAGGAGATGTTGGGAGAAACAGACAATGGCAGGGTTGAGGTAAGCCTACTCCAAGAGGCCTTCTTGGAGGGAGCCTGGGCGGGTGGGAGGATGAGTGGGAGCAAAAGCATGGATGCAGACTGGTTTGAAAGGCACCTCTAGAGCTTTCAGAAATGACGGGACACCTGGGGGCACTGAGTCCCTGCAACTGCTTGGGGGGTGACTGTGGAGCTGGCAGAAATTTGGGTGCCATCTTACTTCCACAGGGATTTGGTGAGGCTGCAGAGCACAATACAAGTGCCACTTATTATCAACAATTGGGGCACTTGATTAAAATGTTTTATTTATTTTGATGATCAAAATTCAAATGGTACAAAATGGCACACAGTGAAAAGTCTGCATCTAATCCCCCTTTCCCAGACATCCAGTTTGCTTCACTAGAAACAATCAAGGTTAAATTTCTTGTGTATCCTTGGGGATATTTTTTTCTTTATTGATTAAGGTATTACATATGTGACCTTATCCCCCCATTGGCCCTCCACCCGCCTCACTCATGCCCTCACCCCCCTGGTGTCTGTGTCTGTTGGTTAGGCTTATATGCATGCATACAAGTCCTTTGGTTGATCTCTCTCCCTTTCCCCCACCCTCTCCTACCTTCCCTCTGAGGTTTGACGGTCTGATCAATGCCTCTCTGTCTTTGGATCTGTTTTTGTTCATCAGTTTATGTTGTTCATTATATTCCACAAATGAGTGGGATCATGTGATATTTATCTTTTTCTGACTAGTTTATTTCGCTTAGCATAATGCTCTCCAGGTCCATCCATGCTGTTGCAAATGGTAAGAATTTCTTCTTTTTTACTGCAGTGTAGTATTCTATTGTGTAGATGCACCACTGTTTTTTAATCCACTCATCTGCTGATGGGCACTTAGGCTGTTTCCAAATCTTAGCTATGGTAAATTGTGCTGCTATGAACAGAGGGGTGCATATGTCCTTTCTGATTGGTGTTTCTAGTTTCTTGGGATATATTCCTAGAAGTGAGATCACTGGGTCAAATGGGAGTTACATTTTTAGGTTTTTGAGGAAACTCTATACTGTTTTCCACAGTGGCTGCAGCAGTCTGCATTTCCTTGGAGATATTTTATGCATATAAAAGTACTTATATATATATCCCTGCTTTGGGGTGCAGATGACAACAATATATGTTATATATTGTCCTGCACTTTGCTCTTTTTCACTTAACATGATAGCCTTAATAGTTCATAAAAAGTTTCCCTAAGAGTTAGTCTCTCTTTTTTATAGCAACATTATATTCCACTAGAGGCCTGGTGCATGAAATTCGTGCCCTGGGTGAGGGGAGGTTCCTCAGCCCAGCCTGCACCCTCTTGCAGTCCGGGAGCCCTTGGGGGATGTCTGACTGATGGCTTAGGTGGGGAGCTGGCCTAAGCCATCAGTTGGACATCCTTAGCGCTGCTGCAGAGGTGGGAGGCTCCCACCACTGCCACTGTGCTTGCCATGGCTTCTGGCTGAGCAGTGCTCCCCCTGTGGGAGTGTACTGACCACCAGGGGGCAGCTCCTGAGTTGAGCATCTGTCCCCCGGTGGTCAGTGTGCATCATAGCAATCGGTTGTTCTGCCGTTTGGTCAATTTGCATATTAGCCTTTTATTATATAGGAGGATTATATGGATATACCATAATTTACTTAAGCAATGTTCCCTATTTAGGTTCTTTTTCCAATTCCCTGCTATTATAAACAGTGATACAATGAATAATCTTGTCCTATATTATCTCACGTGTATGTGAGAATACATGTGTTTGGCAATTTCTTGCAAGTGGAGTTGCTAGGTCAAAGGTATTTATAGTTGAAATTTTTATGAATATAGTCAACTTACATATTAGAGAGGTTGTACCAATTCATATCCCAGCAACTTATGAGCTTGCATTTTCCCACACCCTTGTCCACAAAGTTGCCAACAAGGTATGTTGATCAAATTTTTTTATCTGCGCCTATCAGGCAAAAAACTGTAGATGGCATCATTTTAAGTTGCTTTTCGCTTATTATGAATGAGGTTGAGTCCACTTTCTTATATTTAAGATCCATTTTTATTTCTTTTTCTGTGACCTCTCTATTCCTACCCTTTGCACATTTTTCTGTTGTGGTTTGATCTCTTAATTTTGCAATGCTTTTTGTATATTAGGAAAATCTGAATTGCAAATTTTCCCATAAATTCATTAGTTGTTATATATCATTCTCAATAACTTAGTAAAACATAGAATTGACCTAGTTTAGCTATTTATTTACTTGAAAGTATCTAATTACATTTCTGAACAAGAATATGCACAAATTAAACACTCATGATTGTGGAGACTTCCCTTTCCAGAGGCAGAGCACCCTAATAAATACTGATTGAAATAGTCAAGAAACACAGAGCACCTGTGCTTGGCACTCTGGGAGTCACAAACAAGTAGATTTAAGAGTCCGTGATTAAGTCAGAAGTGAACGACCAGTAAAATGGTGGGAACTGGGGAAAGAGGTGTGGGCAGAGTGAGTTTGAGCAGAGTGGGGACTGGGATGAGAGTTCTTTTTTCTTCCTGGATGAGAACACTGCATGGAGCCGGTGAGAATTCAGGGGTCCTTGAGAGGACAGGAGCAGTGCAGTGATCTGGGGGCTGTGCCAGCCACAAGGCAAGGCCTTAGAGAGGCCAAGTCAGCACCCGATGTACCCAGTGCTAACAAAGGCATTAAGGCCCCATGTCTGGAAGAATTGGTTTTCTCAACAGCAAACTTCCTTTGTCTCATCTGTGGCTGGAGCCATCAATAAATTTGTGATCTTTTTTCTTGCTGTTCCCAATCCAAACCATTGCCTGGAGCTCCCAGACTAAGTTTCTAGAAGCCCCAAACCAGTACCAAAAATGTAGGTCTTGCCCTAACCAGTTTGGCTCAGTGGATAGAGCGTCGGCCTGAGGACTGAAGGGTCCCAGGTTCGATTCCGGTCAAGGGCATGTACCTTGGTTGCGGGCACATCCCCAGTGGGGGGCGTGCAGGAGGCAGCTGATCGATGTTTCTCTCTCATCGATGTTTCTAACTCTCTATCCCTCTCCCTTCCTCTCTGTAAAAAATCAATAAAATATATTTAAAAAAGAAAATGTAGGTCTAAGCCAGCCTGGAGGTAGGTGGTACAGCTTCAGGCTGCCCCACTGCCCTCCTCAGTTCCTGCCTTGGGTCGCATTCCTCTGTTACAAATACTAAGAGAAAGGAAAGAAGAAACAAATGAAGTTGTTTGTCTCTAAAGAATAAGACTAACTGGCAGAACTCAGGCTTGCTAGGCTTGGTGGGGTAAGACACCAACAGAGCTTACAGGGCCAATGCCAAACATAAAACGCATGTGTGATCTCAAGCAGTAGTAATGAACCAATGTTTTTTGATGGCTATTATACTTATAACTCAGTAAACACTTTATTATTAATTAGCTTGGTTAAATCATCTGGCCCATTCATATTCTAGCCCTGCAGAATTTCTCTGGTCAGACCTAAAATGTTTGAAATCTGCCTTTTTTAAGGTCTAGGAATGCATCCTTCCCCATTTCTCACTTTCTGTATTTCCTATGCTTGTCTAACTTTCACAAATTTGGATACAAATGCAGATAAGATTCAAGTTTCGATGCATAGAGCATTAGAATAGTCAAAGTCATCTTTCAAGTGTTGTCTCAAGATCTTTCATATGGAAAGTGTTTCCATAACAACATGGTGATGGCCTACTAATCAACTATTTGTACCAGACACTGTGCATAAATTCTCTCGAAGTCTGCCAACTGTCCAAGGTAGGTACAACACTCTCTGTTTCATAGATGAACTGAACTGAGAAAGGTTAAGTAATTGCCTGAGATCATACAGCTAGTAAGTGACAGCTGGAATTTGAACCCAGTGCTGTCTAAACCCAGAGCCTGAACACTCGCTACTACCCTTCACTATATTCTCCACTGCCAATCTTTCTTTACTAAACCATCAGCTTTAGAGCTCTATCGCACTTCAGGATTATTCCAATTTTCTAAACTAGGTATTGATCAAAATGATAAATATTGTTCTAAAGATGCTGGTGACTTCACACAAAAGAGAATAATTACCTCAATGCAACTATGCAACTGGAGAGCAATTACACACACACACACACACACACACACACACACACACACTATTGCTGGATCATAGGTTATTGATGGCAAGGATATTAGAAGCTTAGAGAGGAGATGCATTTTTAGAATTTTGTTCACTTGGAGTAACAAACAGTAATGACACAAATTTAATAGCTGTGCTCTACTGATGACCCTGTGACCCTACACCACCTCCTCTCCAGTGTTCCTGGGAGTTCCTAGGGTTGTCTCCAAAGTGCTCATGAATGAGTGTACCCCTGCTTGGTTTCTCCATGCCCTGCCCATGGGTCTTCTTACCACCACTGGCTGTTGTTCTGTGACCTGGGCAAGCCCATCCTCACAGTGCTCCACACTTCTGACCACCCAGCCTGTTGTGCCTGGCTGCATCTTCCCTTACAACTTCCTGAAAGAACTAAAGCAGGGCTGTGAGGGAGGGGATGGACTGGGTTCTCCCAGGATGTTGCTTAGCTCCCGTGCAGTGGTTTCTCTGAGCCTTCTTTGTCATTTTGCCAGAAATGCCTGTTCTGACACCCAAGTGGGCCATCCATACGATGTGGAACCTGGAGCTCAGAGTCACCAATGAGTTCAGGAGTGGGGATGGAGAGGAGGCTGGAAAGGCTTCCAGGACTAATGGGAAAGACCGCCGAAAAGATCAGGCAAGGTCTTCAGTGCCTACCCAGCGAGTCTATTTCCCCCGACAAGTTAGTGTTTCATCGAGAGTGGACTGGTTTATATTAGCCTCTGTGTTGCATAGGGAGTTGGCTCAAATTTCAGTTTGGGGGCTCTCTCTGAATCAGAAGCCCTGGGAAGAGGGGCTTGGGAAACTGGCGGTTTTAACTAGTGCTCCTTCTATGGTAGTTTGAAAATCCACACACATTCCTGTAATTGGGTTCACATGCCATCTCTTTAGGTACATTAGAGGCTAATGGTGTAGATGCTGCGGGTGAAGTTTTTCTTGCCTCTGCACGAGCATAGGCATGTGGTTGGTGTACAGTATAGACTGACTGAAATTGAGCAGAAGGACACAATGCAGAATGACTATGCTTATCAACTGCCCCTCAAATAAGACATTTGACACTCATTTCTTTTTTTAAAAAAATACTTTTTATTGATTTCCAAGAGAAAGAGAAAGACAGAAACATCAATGATAAAAATCATTGATTTGTTGCCTCCTGCACGCTCCCTACTGGGGATTGAGCCCACAACCAGGGCATATGCCCTGATGGGGAATCAAAAATTTGCACCAGACACTGTGCATAAATTGGTTCATAGATTGATGCTCAATCCCCTGAGCCACACCAGCTGGATGACACTAATTTCTTTATTACTCTTTCACTCTGTAAATAAACATAGTGCTATCTCTCTGCTATGCACTATGCTGGGTGCTGAGTCACAAGAGAAAGTGACAGAGAGGCCAGGGCCTTGGGAAGGAAGCAAGTGGTATGCAATGATGGGGTAAGACTTTTCAGAAGAAAAAGCTGCCCTCAGAACAGGGAAAGTGAAAATCCTAGGATTTTTTAAGGAGGCTTTTCTTAGGAGTTCTATTTCTGCATTGTTCTGTCTCCCCAAATAAAGAAAGACACCTCAATTCCTTCTTAATTCCCCAGCTTCGGGGCATGGCGGGCAGTTTGAAGACTCTTGGAGTCAGGAGATAAAGGGAAGCATTATGTTTCATTGGGTCCCGTTTGATCTTTATACCATCAACACAGGGGCCCTGAGCTTCCCTGTTTCCCCTTTCCTCCAAGTTCACCCAGAAGGCCATGGGCTCTTTGATGTTCAAAGATAGTTTGAACGATGTGCCTGGTCCTTTGTGCCTGAGCGAGCTGCTGGCAGACATTTCTGACTCAAGTTAGGGCAGATGAGAATTCCTCATCTCTTTTGGAGGCAGATTTCAAAGCTCTTAGGAGGAGGAAGGGCATGTTTTATAATAAATTCCCTTTTTTCTGGGTCTCCAATGGAGTTTTGGACCCTTGCTCATTTCCCTTCTCTGAACCTTATTCCTGACCAGAAGATCCTCTTCTTAATTTTGGCTGTATCAGAGCAGCAAGGAAGACTCAGGAGGCAAGCAGACCTTCAAGAATAGCTATGCATTCATTCAGGCAAAACTCAGAAGGGCCTGCAGAGCATACAATTTCAGGAACCTCAAAGGAACGAATGCCCACAATCCCAGAAAGAAACAGAAAGCAAAATGGGGAACCACCCATCCCTTTTCCATTAGTTAAATCTTTTGACACTGTTTTGAGGCTGTCTCTGTGTTGTATGAAAATGCCAGCTATCTGCATCTTTAGCAGCTGTGACCAGAGGTCTCCTCTTGGATGCCAGTGAGTCTCAGGACTCAGCCAGCTTAGGAGAAGAGTAGGAGCAGAAGACCACTCTGAGGTTGCTCAAGACAGAGAGGAACACGATGTTAGGGAAAGAGGGTGTATATTAGTTTGCCTCCTTTGGTCAGTTAGTGACTCCAGGAATGGGGATTTAGAGCAAGGATGCAGTAAGGGAGACACAACTGTCATGATGTCTCTGGAAAGAGCCATATGCTGACCCCAGAGACCTAGGAACATAGTTTGGGAACTGGAAAGAAGCAGTTATAGTCACTAGGTAATCTTCTACCCTTTCCTCTCAAGGCTTGGCTTTTTTTGGTGCCCTACAATTATGGTGACTCAGAATGACTTAGTCTCTGCTTCTAGCAGCCAGGTGACTACCAATCACCAGTCTCCTCCTCCACTCATTATGTATGTTTGTTTCTGTTGACGCAGATCTTTGGCTTATTCACTGATTCTGCTCACTCTTGGACGTTCATGGCTTGTCTTCTTTCGATGTTTTCTCTCTGTATGTTTTTTAAGTGCTCTCCCTTTCTCCCCAGACTAGCTATTGATTCTCTCTTCCTATATCTCTTGCTAAAATTCAAGAAAAAGAGAATTTGCTTGGGTCAAGTGAATCATCACTATTCTTTCTGTGCAATGCTCTTTGGTTTGAGATACTTGATAGGCCACCTTTCAACATACAGACTGGCCAACCTGGCTGGCCAAGGGGCAGGACTAACCCCTGCTTCAATCAGCTTGGCCAGAGGTACCAACAACCTGTTCACAGTACGGCAACATATAAGAAAGTATCAAAGGTTTATTCCTTAAATGGGTGCAGTGGGTTGAGAAGTTTCCTCAAAAGGGGGCTATGGGTATATATTTCAAAGACTGTTATGCTTAGTGCAATGAGTTTTGGGGGAAGATAGACCTGTGTTTGGATTGTAATCCTACTTTAGTAGCTGGTTGACGTTGGGTAAGTAACTTAATCTTTCTAAGCTCATTTCCTTACCTTGTACATATGGAGATGAAAAGACTATATTGTTGTGATGTGTAGATTAGAGAGAAATTATCTAAATGGTGGGTGCTCAGGGCTCCACAAATAGCTTTTATTGTGACAACGCTGCATTGGTCTGATTATGGATTTTGCATGTCACTGACTTTGACATAATTTTGGTGGCAGGAGCCCACGTCTTGATTCATTTCCCATGGTTCCTACAATGCCAATATTGGTGGTAAAAATGAGAATACAATAGGTGCAGAAAGAGTGTCATTAAGCAGCATTCAGAATATATTCTTGATTGTGTTGTAACGTGTCATCTGACTGGAAATAACAGGCGAGATTTGAGATGCTTCCTCTTCAATAATTCAGCAAGTATGACTACAGTTGTTAAATCTGAAATGAGAAACCAGACACGTTTTCTTGGCTAGTCCCCTTCAACAAATCATTAGAGAATATCCGTAATACCTTTGTACTAAGACAGTGTGAGTAAAGACTTTAAGAAGGAATGGAGACAGTTCAGAGATGCATCCGTAAGATAAATGCAGATCCCAAGTCAGAAACCACCATGTCTGGTTGTCACTGGCTTAGTGATTGATATGGCAGGAGCTATACTCAACCACATAAAGGAGCCATCTGCAAAAGAAGCAGATCAAAACCAAGACATCCTTCCTCAGTTATCCCTGAGGAAAAAAAATATAGGTGATTGCCCAGGCTTCTTGATCACATCCTTTGGCTAGTTTGCTACATGTTTCACTCTTCTGCTTTCTTCTCAATTTCAGGATTAAATCCTGGCCACCAGACAGAGCTTCTCGCCAGTTCTTTCATGTGGAGAATTCCTGGATAAGCTGCATGCAGCATAGCCAAGCCTTCTGAGTATCTGTGTGATTCCTCTGCTTTGCAGGCATAGCTCATGTTGATCACTTATGAATGGTTTGAATTTCACCAGACAGCTTTTCTCTGTACCCAGGATGAGACACTGGGACCAGGGATTTTGTGCAACTAACTGCAATTGGTCATCCTGAAGGACTGGGTCAAGGGGGCCTTCTAGCACCAGTGTCCTCACTGAAGTTTCCTGATTGTGACTTGGGATCTGTAGTGCCACAAGGCCCAACTATCAGGATCCCACACTATTCATTCAGTTTTGTTGGCAAATATGGCATTAGAAGTACTTGCACCTGGTGGCATAATTAAGGACATATAATGATATTAAATTTTAGAAACTGTGGTTAGGTTGGTGTAGATATATTTTGGTGAAAAATCTTTTTTCAGTAGGTGATGAAGATGACTGTTTTAAAAGAAAGTTTTTTTTTTTTTTCTTTCCCCCCCAGAAGGCTGTAGAGGCTGTTTTTGGTAGGAATAAAGTGAGGCAGAAAAACGAGTAGCTGTAAGAAAGCTCCTTTACACGTTGCAATTGAAGAGATAAATCACAAATTGCTAGACCTTGAGGAGGTGAATCCCAGACTGTACTAGCCTAAGAGACAGCACTGAAAGTTCTTTCGAATGTTCTCCTTTCCAACTAAGACTTATGATGGATAGAGGGATGTGGGAATGTCTTTCTGCGAGCTTGTCTACTTTCACATTGATTTACTGATTCAGTAAATATTTACTGAGCAATACTATGTGCCAGGCACTATTCTAAGTGTCGAGAATTTAGTAGCACACAAGACAGATTTCTTGAAAATTTGGACTGTATCCAGTTTTTCCAGTTACAAACAGTGCTTTTAGAAATGTTTTGCACTTTGAGCACATAGAGAAACTTGTGTAACAACTTTCCCAAGATATATTCTTAGAAATGGAGTAGCTGGGTTGCAGAGTATGCACATCTTCAACTTGACTGTATGTTGTTAGGTCAATCTATCAAGTGGTTCAAATTAAACTCCTGAAAGCAGAACATCGTTTTTCATAATTTTGCCAATTTATCATATTGTCAGACATTGATTTTTGCAAACTTATAAGTATACTAGAGGCCCGGTGCACGAAATTCGTGCAGGCGGTGGCAGGCAGGGAGGTCCCTCAGCCTTACCTGCACCCTCTCCAATTCGGGAGATGTGCTACTGATGGCTTGGGCCCACTCCCCGTGGTTCTCTGCTCTCTGCGGAGCCTGCCTGCTCCACACCACAGGGATGGACAAGCAGGCCCTGCTGGGTGCTGCCTGCGGCCCTGCTTGCCTACTCTCCAGTCGCTGCCACCACCACCAAGCAAGCCCTGCTGGGTGCTGCCTGCGGGCCTCACTTGCCTGCTAGTGGGTCGCCGCAGCCACTGCCTAGCAGGCCTTGCTGGGTGCTGCCTGCACCCTGCTTGCCTGCTTGCGGGTCACCACTGCCACCACCCAGCAGGCCCTGCTGGGTGCTGCGGTGGCCCCCCTTGCCTGCTGGGCTCACGTTGCCAGGGTGACACCACCAGCGTCCTACCCAGCCACTATGGGTGCCACCATCTTTGTCGTGGAGTGATGGTTAATTTGCATATTACTCTTTTATTAGATAGGATAATGGTTTTTCACTATGGTTTTAATTTTTATTTCCTTGACTACTGGCGTGGTTGGGCGTTTTCCATATACTTATTGGTCATTTGGATTTCCTTTTCCCAGATTCTTCAGGATTTTGGTCCATTTTGTTTATCTTTTCCTATTTTCTGAAGGCTGAATACTCACTGTCATATAACAAGATTCCATATTTATCTGGGGCTGCCTCTTTATTGTCTAATCTCTTCTACACCTCTCTATTCCTGTATCAACACATCTCTTTCTTAATTAATATATTTTAAAATAGATTTTCACAACTGTAAGTCAATCCCATTCTCACTTTGTTATTTAAATTTTCCTTGACTATTCTTGAATACTAGTTCTTCCATATATTGTTTATAATTAGCTTTTTACGTCCATTAAAACAACCTATTAATATTTAGACTGGTATTTCATTGACTCTATAAAATAATTTGGGTTGAATTAGCATATTTAATGTATTGATGTTATAAGCCATTATCATGGTGGAACATTCTCTTACTGTCCTTTTCTTTAGATGCAGTTTCCTTTAGTTTGTTTTGAATATATTTGTAATGACTGATTTAAAGTCTTTGTCTATTAAGTTCTATGTTTGGGGTCCCTCAGGGACAGTTTCTATAGACTGCCTTCTTTCCCCTGGGTATGGACCATACATTCCTGTTTACTAGCATGTCTTCTGTTTTGCTATTGAAAACTGAATATTTAAAATAACATAACATAGTAACTCTGGAATTCAGATTCACTCCCCTTCCAGCACTTTATTATTGTTGGTATTTGTTTTGTGAGTTTTCTGAACTAATTCTTTAAAGTCTGAATCCTTTGTTGTGTGCAGCCACTGAATTCCTGGCTTGGTTGTTTAGTGGCAAACTGATGATTCGGCAGAGGTTTTCTTAAATGCCATGAACCAATATGTCTCCAACCTGTGTGGTGGGATTCTCTGTGTGTGTGTGTTGGAGCACAATTTCAATGCTTCAGCAGGCATTTCACAACTCTGCCTCGGCCGTTTCTTCCTGCTTGCACAGAGCTGTAAGGCCAACCAGATTAAGGCCTTCTCAAATCTGCCTTAGACTTGTACACAGACTTACATATGCACATGGCCTCCCACCTTCCAGGAATTTGTCAGAGCTTTCCAAACCCCCTATGAACATCAAATTCTTCAATTTTTCCTTTAAGATTTTTTTTGCCTCTTATTTCAAGGGTAGCACTGCCCCAGGCAGCTGCAATTTTAAATAATTGCCACTGATTGCTTTTACAAATGCCATGGGTAGGGCTATTCAAAAATAGAGGAAGCTCCAATCCAATCAAATAGACAGTCTCTGAGAATAGAGCTTTTCAGTGAACTGCCAGGTGTGCCAAACAGTGATAATTCTCTGGGGAAGGGGCTAATGAGGAGCTCCAAATTTGTTCTGCCCCATCTAATAGCTTCTAGAATCTAGGTTGATGGTTTTCACAGCAACCATAGTGTGAGACTATGGTTTTGAAGGCTGTAGCAGAGCTGGGAGAAGAGAATGGGGTTAGAACAAATTAAAATGGCATAAAACAGAAGGTTGTTCTTTCTGAGTTTCAATTGTTTTTCTTGAATTAAAGGTTCCTCTGATTGTGCAAGCTTTAGTTAATTTTTGTGGTTCTAAAAAGATTGATTTTGACACTCTTTTCCAGTGTTCTCATGGAGAACCAGATTTCAGAGGTTATTATTCTGCCGTTCTGGAAGTACTTCTAGTGTCTCTCTATCCATAAATATATAATTTAGAAATACAATTTGTTTCTTATATAATGATTCTAGACAAAATTAAAAAGAAATATTCTTATTGATTTCAGAGAGAAAGGGAGAGAGGGAGGGAGAAAGACAGAGAGAGAAAAGAAACATCAATGATGAGAGAGAATCATCAATTGGCTGCCTCCTGGGGAGTGGGGAGTGCTCCCCACACAGGGGATCAAGTCTGCAACCCAGGCATGTGCCCTGATTGGGAATCAAACCATGACCTCCTGGTCCCTAGGTTGATGCTCAACCACTGAGCCATGCCAGCCAGGCCCGAGTCACTATTTAAAAAAAATTATTCTCTTTCACCTCCCTACCCCAACACACACACACACACACACACACACACACACACACACACACACACACACTACACAGACACAACACACACACATTTTACCAGGCTCAGTGATTTTATAGGCAAATTTTGCTGAATGTTATTTAAAATTTTTCATAAAATAAAAAGCAGAATGATTCTCAACTCATTTTATAGAGACTACTTTATTGTTAATACTAAAACAAGATAAAACCAACATAATAAAGGAAATTGTGGATAATATTACTTGGGAACATAGATGTAAAAATCCTAAATTAAGTGATCTAAGTATATATCCTAAATAACTTTGGTCTATCCTGGGAACATAAGCATGGATTAACATTTTATAATCCACTAATGGATTAATGGATATTTACATATAATTTACATCAACAGATAAGATGTGAAAAGCAATATGAATTAGTCTGCTAGAGCTGCCTAAACAGAATACCACCAATGGGGTGGCTTAAACCACAGAAATTAATTTTCTCACAGCTCTGAAAGCCAGAAGTCCAAGATCAAAGTGTTAGCACGTTTGGTTTCTCCTTGCCAATGGCCACCTTCTTGTTGCCTCTTCACAGGGTCAGCTCTCTGTGCATGTGCACCTGGTGTCTGCTCTTCTTATAAGGACACCAGAGTAGACGAATGGCCTCACTTTAGCTTAATCATCAATGGCCAGTCTTTCTGGCAGCTCTCATCAATGTCAGGCTCATCTGATCAGCCTTGACCTTGATGGCTGGGCTCTTGCCTGGCTTTTACACATGAATGGAGCAAAAGAGGAGGGATTTCACCACACTATGTTGGCCTATGTTCCCTAGGATGCCTCTTTTCCCCACTCCCATCCACCCACAGCCCAACTTCAATCCCATTCCTTTCAGGGTATAATGAACCACAGTGATCTTGCCTTCCTCCTCTGAAGTCTTTGCAAGTTTCTTCTCTGCATTCTTCCTTTACTTTTTTACATATGTTCCCCCGTGTCATGTCTTGTGTTGTTAACTTAGCATTTTGTAATTATAGGTTTTCTGTTTTCATTAGGTAGTAAGTTTAGTAAGATTTTCCAAAGTTGGGAATGGATCTTTATATTGTCTGTAGTATGTGTTTATAGTAGTCACTCAATAAAAATACCACTTAAAATATTTATGAATAAATTTATCAATGAACAAATGAATGAATGGCTGGAATACAATTGGACTGAACACACCCTACCTTCTTTGTGATAACTTGGTACCAGAGGCAAGAAGAAATGCCTTCCCCCGAGCTCCAAGCACGTATCATTACAGCCCGGTGGATGAGGCCTTTTCTCCACCATGCACCAAGGGTTTGTTTTACCAAGGGGTCCATTGTTTCACTAACTCCAACTCCTGTCCAAGGATAAGTGTTACTGCTGATGACCAGGGTCCTCCCAACCCCTGGTTCAGTTATTGAGCACAGCTCCGTGTTTACTGAGATCCTGTTTCCAAGTAGCCAGTAGTAAGGTGCTGATTAACAACTCTTACTAAACATGGCAACAGTCCTTAATCACTCCCACATGCTCCTGGACTTCATGTGATATTGTTTCAGCCGCTAATTTTAAAAATCCCGGAGAAAAGACCTCTGCTCTGAAACATGTGCTTCGGAGCTGTTCCTCTCTGCCGTGCTCTTCCAGAAAGCACACATGTGGTTTAATTCAACAGCAGGGCTGAAGGGGAGACACGTTCATAATCTTTCTCCCTCTTTTCCTCCTTCGAGTCCTGTTTCTGCCAAAGCCCTTGGCCAGGATCCAGAAATGGCACATTCAATAATACCCAAAGTGTTTGGGTAATATTTCATAATTACACTGTTGTTGGGGACATTGTTGCCTTGAGAATGATTGCTGTGCATAAACAGAAAGTCTGAGACCCATGTACCTTTTCACACCCTCCTTCCCCCTGCCACTAGGCAGAGAGAGAAGTGAGAAGGTAGAAGACAAGAAAGGGAGGAAAAAAAGGAGGAGAGGGGAATATGAAATTTGTCTGTTTGTCTTTAGTAAGGGGACACATTAGAGAAGATTTATAAAATAGTGAAGGATGAGTATTAACAGCTTTTAGGAACTCTGCCAATTCTGTTCTTGGAACTGATTTTCTTCAGAGGGTAAATAGAAAACCCAGCTCCAGGTTTCCAGAAGATGTAGGGGTAGATGGTGCTGTGGGCTGGAAACATAAGAGATGGCCCATTTCCTGCCCACCCACCTCCACCAGTGAGTCCCTGAAGATGCCTGTTCAGACATGGCTCCCTGTGACAGCCCCTCTTCCCAGGCTGGGTTGAAGCTGGGTTCTGAGACTCTCAGGGGACACACAACTGGGAAGCTCAGAGGATAGGCTTCCCTGGTGGGTGAAGGGAAGGAAGAAGGAAGAGTGAATGGTGGCTTAAATGGGAGGTGAATTAAATGTGGTTTCTTAGCTGTAGCCTTAAGAATCCACAAAGGTCAGGACTGCGTCTGAAGTAGCTGCTCCTAGGTTGGGTAGAAAACACTCGTGTTCAGCAGGCTTCAGTTTTCACACCTGAAAGGCTTCACTCAACTTTAGCAACTAGTGAATTTGGAAGGAAGAGGCCCATGGAGACCTACCCTTTAAGTGGCTTTTGTTCTAGATCTAATCTCTTGGTGTGAGGTGCCAGGGTGCAGGTCAATCCCAGGGAAATACCATCACCCCCAAAAAGCAACATCTCTTCAGGGCAGGCACCCAGGCCAATGCTCCACCAGGACCACTGCAGAGCCTGGCAGCTCAGAAGCAAGCAGGCTGGTGCGTGTGCGCCAGAGGTCACTGGCAGGTTACTCTTGAGCTCTGATGAATTGGTGACAGCAGCTTATGTGCTCATCTTCCTGACAGTTCCAAATAATTTAGGAGACATCATTAGAGTAGTTTCAGCCAAGAGCTTTTAGTTACAGTTCAAGATGTCATTTATTAAGAGCAAAACAAGTAAAAATCATATTTTAAAGAACTACACCCAAGTCCAACTGGCATTCACCTATGAACCAGGAGGTCATGTTCGATTCCCAGGGCACCCCTGGGTTGTGGGCTCGATCCCCAGTGGGGGCATGCAGGAGGCAGCCCATCAATGATTCTCTCTCATCATTGATGTTTCTCTCTCCCTCTCCTTTCCTTTCTGAAATCAATCCTATCTAATAAAAGAGAAACATGGTAATTAGCTGTAACTTTGCTACCCTTTCCATTGGCTAATCAGGGCGATATGCAAATTAACTGCCAGCCAAGATGGCGGCCGGCAGAAGTGAACATGAGGCTTGCTTGCTCCAGTGACGGAGGAAGCCAATGTTCCCCGCCTATCGCTGCCGGCCTCTGAGCTGCTCTCTAAGAAACATTGTTGCAAATATAGAAGCTAAACAAAACCCGAGAAACCTGCTTTCAGTCAGCCGGGATCTCAGAGCTGGAGTCACAACAAAGTTTCAAATACAGAAGGTAAACAAAGCCCAGAAACCTGCTTTCAGCAGGCGAGGTCTGAGCTAAAGCCGGCTCTCAGCTCCAGTGACAGCCATAGAAGGTAAATAAATCCAAAAGAAAAAAAAAGAAAAAAAGGAGAGGTTGGGAGGAGCTTCAGTCACCCGCCAGCCTGAAAATGGCCCTCAGCTCCTCACCCAGACTGTCCAGGCACCCCAGTGGGGACCCCACCCTGAAGGGGGTGCGACTAGCTGCAAACAGCCCTCAGCCCCTCACCCAGACTGGCCAGGCACCCAAGCAGGACCCCCACCCTGATCCAGGACACCCTTCAGGGCAAACCAGCCGGCCCCCACCTGTGCACCAGGCCTCTATCCTATATAGTAAAAGGGTAATATGCCTCCCAGCACCGGGATCAGCGGAACAGTGAGGCCTCACTGCCCCTGTGTCAAGCGGAGCCGTGAGGCCTCCCAGCACCGGGATCAGTGGAGCAGCGAGGCCTCCTGGCCCCTGGAGCAGCATGACAGGGGGCAGCACCCAAACCCCCTGATCGCCCTGTGGCTCTGTGTGTGACAGGGGGTGGGGCCACAACCTCCCTATCTGCCCTGCTCTGTTTGTGAAAGGGGAAGGCGCCCAACCCCCTGATCAGCCCTGCTCTGTGTGTGACAGGGTATGGAGTCCCAACCCCCCTGATGGTCCCTGCTCTGTGTGTGACAGGGGGCAGCGCCCCAACCCCCTGATTGGCCAGCTCTGTATCTGACAGGGGTGGCACCACAACCCCCTGATCCGCTCTGCTCTGTGCGTGACAGGGGGTGGTGCTGCAACCTCCCCATTGACCCTGCCTTGAATGTGACAGGGGGCGGTGCCCCAACCCCCCAATCGGCCCTACCCTGAGCGTGACTGAGGGTGGCATTGCAACCTCCTGATCTGCCCTGCTCTGTGCATGAAAGTGGGCAGCACCCCAACTCCCCAATCGGCCTTGCTCTGAGCCCGACCAGGGGCTGTGGGGCAGGCACCTAGGGATTGGGCCTGCCCTCTGCCACCAGGGAGTGGGCCTAAGCCAGCAGGTCGTTATCTCCCGAGGGGTCCCAGACTGTGAGAGGGCACAAGTGGGGCTGAGGGATACCCCCCTGCCAGTGCACAAATTTTTGTGCACTGGGCCTCTAGTCCTATATGATAAAAGCCTAACATGCAAATTTTCCCCTCGGGAGGTCCTTTGACTGGGAGATCGACTGCTTGCTATGACGTGTGCTGACCACCAGGGGAAGGCACGGAACATGGTGGGTGTTGGTGACAGGTACTGACAGCAGGTGGCAGTGGAGGCACTGCCAGCCCCATGGGTCCTAATGAGAGCAGGACTGTGGTGGGATGGTGGAGCAGATGAGTGGGTGGAACCAGGCCAAGGTGGGTGCCAGTGGGAGCCCGATCATCCTGCAGACAGTGACCCAGTGGTGGTGGTAGGGGGCGGGGCTGCCCAGGCACTGAGGAAGCTGGGTGGGGGGTGGGAGTGGGATGGCCTCGACTGATTGCCCCAGAGGTGGGATGGTGGAACAGGTGAGAGAGCAGTGCCAGACCAAAGCGGGTGCCAGGCGGGGCTGCAGGGTTTCAAGGGTAGGGGCACGAGCTGGGGCCGGATCTCCGTAGGCCACCCTGAGGGACCCCACCCGTGCATGAATTCGTGCACTGGGCCTCTAGTAAAAATATATTTTAAAAAAACTATACTCCAAACCACTGTCTTCAGATGCCAACCTTCCAAAATAACAAAAAATATCAGCCCCCCCCAAACAAAAGAAGCCACCATATGCAATGCAACATCTCCTGACACACCCCCAGAGGTCTCCCCTCCCCCACCCAATTAGATGCTAAGCTCCAAGAGGACAGGGATTCTGGCCAATTTTGCTCTTCGCTGAATTCCCAGACCCAGTATGGAAGTTGGAATATAAATAGTCCCTCAAAAACTTCTGAATGAATGAATAAATTAATATGAAAAATAATAAATTAGAAAAAACCAACCAAATAAGCAAACAAGTTAAAAAACAACCAGGGAATACAATCTAAAAGAGAATTTCCTACTTCATTTAAACAACAGTGCTTGGCTGGGTTGAACATCCATTCTGCTCGGCTTGTATGTAAGTGGCCATTGGCTCTGTATGTGGGTTCCACTGGAATCTGAAATATTCCTAAATTTTAATATCATTTCCTTTGCTGATCTTATCTGTTTCAGATGATTACTGGGGCAGCAGGTGTTAAATGATTCTCAGTCACCTACCCCCTACCTGTGGTGCATGAAAAAAAAATGATCCATATTTGTTTTAATAAAGTTTTACATTTACTTTTAGGGAAGCCTTACAGATACAACTTCAAAGCTATTTTCTCTGTAAGTCTTTGTTGGCCAACTGCGATTGCCACCATTTTTTAAATTCTCAACTTGCATCATTTCTGTTCATGATGATTTTGGGTCTTCCTGAGAGAGAACAGAGAGCCCGCCTACCCTGCCTGAGGCCTGGAGCTTCACTAATAAAAGCCAGAGGGTATATTTTGATTGATCCAATTTATAAACAACAAGGCTTGGACTTTCATCAACTTCTCCTTGCATCTAACCAAAAGCAAACGCACTCAAACATGCTTGCTGTCTGAGATCCTGCCTCATTTTAAGCCTTGATAAAGTGCATTCCTCTCTGTGTCCCCTCCCCAATTCTCTGTTGTCACCCCAATATGATGGTCTAGGGAAGCCAGCGGGGTTGGGCTGGGAACAGAAACTTTAGACCAAGTCACAGCAACAGGCTTCTGGGCTGAGTGAAATGCCAAATGTGACTGAATTTACAGGAACTCTGGAGGCCCCCTGATAGAGCAGATCCACTCCCTTTAATTGACCTGGCTGGAATTTTTGCCACAGAGATTACAAAACTGGGAGCAATTAACTGGAGATATTAATAGATTCTGTCATGTAGAGTATTTGTAACAAAACCTTCGGTGGAATTCCAAGCTGAGAATTTTTACTCCTGGAGCCAAAGAAGCCTTTGTTCTGGGGTTGACATCATGAAACTATTTTTAGAGTCCTAGTCTGCTCTGGCTGGAGAGGGGGATGGGAGGGGGACACCGATGGTTCCGTGTCCTCCCCCTCCTGCCTCTAGATCCCTTGTGCCAATCCCCAATCCCTAGTTCCTTTTCGTCCCAGAGCTGGGCACGTGATCCAGATGTGTCTGGGGAGGGATGAAGGCTTCAGGAGGTTATCCTGGGTGGGCTGCTGTCTCTGGGTGGCTCCTGAGGGGTGGGGACAGGGATCATCACAAGACCCAACTCAAAGAGGCAAACTAAAGCTCCTGGAATCCATGGTTGGAAGTTTAGAAAGACTGAAGGAGGTCATCTATCTTCTCCTCTCAAGCTGAAACAGGAGACATTTGGTTTTGCATCAACAAAAGTTCCTGTCATTTCCTAGCTTCCTAATGGAAGCTTCCTACACCCCGTATGGGACCTGCTACAGGAGCAAAGATGGGAGTGAAAGAGGAGGACGGGCCCAAATCATCAGAACACTCCTGCTCCGTGCTGTTTTGCATTTGTGCTGCTTCTCTGTGCTTTTCATGTCAGTTTTATCCATCTCACTAAATGCAATGCTCTAACCACTCTATGCCAGGCTTGGTATTCTAGTGATGGGGAGACTGAGGAGCAGTGAAGAGAAGTTATTTTTCAAAGGTCATTTAAAGAGAGAACAACCCAGGTTTCTTAGCTCCTGTTTCAGAGTTGTTGTTTCTCAGTAAGCTGAACACACTGGCCCAGCTGGAGAAGAGGCTTCCAGGAAGAGACTGTCCCCCGGGAGAAGTGTCCTGTTCTGGCCCCACTTGACCCATCGCAGACTGCTGAGCCAGGCCACACACTCAAGCATGCTGGCCGTCTTCCATCCTGTTAGAGTGCTGGAGAATGGTTCCTGGGGTGGCCAGGCCTCTTCCCATTTCTCTCTCCTGCGTAGGACCCCTGTACCAGGTGTAAATTTCACAGACCACTGAGCAGTGCTCCCAAGCAGTGACTGACCTGCTCTAGGTAACTCAGGCCCTGACACCTGAGGGGCACACAGACTTGTGGGTCCAGGGCAGTCCCCAGACTCCAGGCAAATACAATCCCACAGCGGGGTTCAGGGCCTGGGAGAGGGGCTCTGACTGCATTCAGCCTCCCTTACTCCCTTGGTAGTGCCTTTGTGTAATGAACATGAGGAGAATAGAGCTGAGATCCCATGACCCCTACTCCCCATGGCACAGGGAGTCAGGGACATCATGGCTGGGGGAAGAGAGGCTGTGCCCTAAACAGTGCGTGGCCATACAGACTGACTGAGGAGTTCATTTCCTCCGTTTTCCAGGCTGTAGGAGCCTTTTGCAAGAATGAGCAGTATTTCCCACTTCCTCTCAAGGACAGCTGGGGCTTGTGCTCTAAAGAGCTGGATTTCCCTTGCCCCAGGTATAGGCTCGTGCAGGGGATGACCTGATTTCTCCTAGAGTGGGACTTCTCAGGTTGAAGGGGAGGGGTGACCCATCCCAAGAAAGGATGCTCAGAGTGGAAGGATGGGGGCTGGGGGCGGGGGCGGGGGGACGGTGCTGGGCTCAGTGGAAGTGAGGACCTGTGCTCTGCCAGCACATTGTGGCAGCAGGTGGCAGGACCTTGGATGGCATGAGTGTGGATATGTCTGGGGTGAACCTTAAGTGCCACTTCCTTAGAGAGCTGTGACGGGTTCTTGAAGCTCCCTTCTTGGTTTGGAGGAAGGAGGCCAGGAAAAGCAGAGCCCCCAGTCTTAGGATGGATTACACAGGCTTGGACATTGAGCATCAAAGTGGTGACCACCAGGTGCTGAAGACAGGAGCCCTGCCCACTTCTTGGATTATGTAAAAAGGAATTGAAACTGTCTTAGAAGTCTGAGCTCGGTTGAAGCTCATTTAGAAAAATAGAGAATGTGTTGTTTTTTGTGGTCAAGATCTGTGGAATAAATTCATACTGTTTAGATGTTCCAAGAGAGGCTTGCCCTTCCTTCACCTCCAGCGAGCACATGACCCCTCCCGGCCATGATCACCAAGACACATAATATAGGACTTGCTCGAGACCCCAACATAACATAGTCGCCAGTCCTTTTAGAAAGTAGGTCTTTTTCAAAGCAGTCACATTAAAAATATTTAAATCTGGTATCACCTCTAAAATGTTTGTGGGGATGTAGGAAAGCTCACAGAGGGATTTGCTTGTATTCCTTTGAGTTCATCCCAACTTCTGGGAAACCTGGTTGCATCTCTGATCACCAAGACACAAGGTCTGTGCCATGGGCTTCTCCAGAGCTTGGAGGAGCTCTGGGACAATGAGAAAATTGTTGGGTTTGAGTGGAGTGGGAAATGGGACTTGTCTCGCTCTGGAAGTCAGAGGGGCAGAGCCTGGGAAGGCAGTCCCTCTGAGAATAATGCCCTGTATTGTCTCTATGTCTTTCCCTCATTTTCTTGGGCAATATTTCAGGGCTCCTCTACAACCTCACCCCTCAACTGATGGTGGTGGTGGTGGGGTCTCTGCCTCTCCTCTTCGTTGAGTAGCAGACGAGGCTATGCTGTGGCCTTGATTCTTAGCAGACCATAATACCGTATTAAATAGAGGATGTTGTAAGAAAAGAGATTATTCTTTCTGTAGGGATGAGGCTCCAACAGACCCAAAGCATGACTTCCCTGACCCCCTCCTTCTCCTGCAAAACATGGGACTGATTCTGAGGTGGTTTTACATTGTAATAGGGAGAAGGTTGTCCAGTTCTATGTTCTGGTGTAAATGGTTTCAGATATTTGTTCTTGGCCAGAACAAAACTCAAACCAGGGTAACTCTGGGCTTACTTCAATCATCATGATTAATTTTGAGCCTCTGACAGAGAAATGGAAGGCTCCGTTTGGACTCTTTTACTGTTTTAGTACCAATCTCTCCTTTACTCACTCGCTTGAAAAACATGAATGATCTGGAGCAAACTTTGCTGAGCAAAGATTTACCACGTCCTACCTCTGCTGAACCTCATGAAGTTACTGGGTCTCCCTAGGCCCCTCGCCACTGAAAGGCAGCATTCCTGGGATGTCCGCACGGACTTGTGGTTCCTGGCCAGCTCTTCTGGCCTAGGACTGGTTGTCTTCTCACCCACGCCTTGGAAATTGAGTTCTTCATTCTCTCTCCTCCATCTGTTGACCAGTGCTGCTTGCTGCTCTCTCATTAGGCCTGGCTAACAGAGGCCCATTTCTCTTTTCTGTATCCAAAGGGTACTCTTGAGGACCAAACTGTCCAGGGTGCTCTTGCTTGCTAGGACCCCTTAGCCAGCTGGCAGCAACCCTTTTCTTGCTACCATCGCTCGCTTGCCGTGGCCCCCAGACCTTTAGCTCCAGCCAAGCCTCTGCTCTTTTTCAGTTTCTCCTGGTGCATTCCCCTTTCCTTTAGCACTGCACCTTTTATTTTCCCTCTCTTATGTCCAGGCAAGAACCCTGCCTTTCTCCATCATGGGCAACTGGTATCTCAAAATAAAGAAGGGGGAAAGTAGCTCAAGAATCAAGGAACACCCTGCAGAAGTGCTGTAAGGGTCATTATTAGTGCTGGCTGGGCGGCATTTGCTGGGTGAGGCAGACAGTGCTACTTGCAAGCGTGTACAGAGTTCGCACATTAGCAGAGAGAAAACCCAGCAAAAAACTGGGAAATGTGCATCTTGCCATGCTCATTTTTGGGTGAAGTATTAAAGTGTCGAGATTTCCCTCTAGGCTAAGGAAGAAGTCATGGAGAATGGTCTGATGAAAATCAAGCCTCTGTGAAATTGACTTGCCTCAATCTCTTTCAAAAGCTGGGGTAAGTGTTGTGGGGAACTCTTGACCTGGCCTGGATTCTCTCTGCCAGGACTGACCACCGTGGCATGGGAGCCTTGGGAGTAATAAAGGAACGAGGATGTTGGGCATTGCCAGATAAATGCTTCAGCTATTAGGAATGGAAAATACCCAGGGGGAAACATCAGAAAATAGTGGAAGAGATTCCATGACATGTGAAAATCCAACCAACAACCAGGAATAATAACAATGAAGAGAAGAGAAAACATCAGAGAAACAATGGAATCGCCTGTAAAGCTTCATAATTAGCTCAGGTTTTAAGAACAATCACACAAACGATGGAAGAAAAGGCACATGACCCGGCCAGTCCATGTGGAATATGTCAGAGAGACTCAAGATCACAGCGAGTTGTGGACCGTGAAATGGGCTTGGAGTAAAGAAATGACAACAGGTTGAAGCCCATACGTAGGAAAGACTGTGTAATGGCTGAAGAGCCTATCCTCTTCTTGTTTGAAGAGCCAAAGGACTTTCAAGATCGTCTTGTCTGTGGCAGACTCTCCATATTTATTCTTTCCTTTTCCTTTTTAATAAGAGAGCCCCATTCCCTGCCCTTCCCTCATTCTCATCTTTAGCTCGATACATGACCACCCAATAACAAAGTTAATTCCCCCGCCTTCTTTGCAGCTAAGTGGCCATGTGGCTATGTTCATGAGCCAGTGAGATATGAGCAGAATGAGGTGTGTGATTCTGGGGAACCTTTAATCTCCTTAAAGAGGAACAGCCTGGACCATCCTTCTCACCCTTTCTGCTACCTTCTCTCCAGAGGTGGAAGCCACATGTGACCACAGCCGAGGTGATCTGCTAGCCTGGCTCCCTGGATGACCTTATTAAATAGAGCTTACCTATCACCCCTAAACTACTAATGTTTAGATTTTATGAGAAAGAGGCATAAACTTCTAACTTATTTAAGCCATTGTATTTAGGGGTGTTTTTGCTATAACAGCGTAGCCTAATAAACCTTAATTAACACACAATCAAACTGTCTCATTTTGCAGAAGAGAAAGAGACCGAGAGAGTTGAAGTGCTTTATGAAGGTCAAATCGCTGATACATTAGTGGCAGAGCAGGACCAGAGCCCAGGTTTACTATTGTTGGTAGAATGTTGCTCTTTCTACACCATCTTCTGATTCAGAGAACACAGAGCTAGTCACCTCCTATTAGCATATCTGTTCTACTAAAGAGAATGATCTTCAATCTGGAAATGGTAGAACAGATATTGACTAGAGAGAAATGAAACCAAAGGGAGGGAATACAGAGTTTCACTTCACTTCAGATTTTCAGGTGCTTTGTCAGGGGTCCAGGTCAATCACGAACCGGAGTACTGAAAACACGCCCTTCCTGGCATCTGTAGTTTGGAGGAAGACCCTCCTCCCAAAGCGTCTCCTTTGTCCACGCATGCGCCACCGCACCAGCACCCACTCCTAGAGAGGATTTCTTTAGCTCTTCAAGGCTTTTCTGTCTTCCAGAACTCTCTCCTTTCTTAAGACTTTTAGTTTGCACATGCAGAGAAAAATGGGTGGGAGAAGATCCAGCAGGGTAGGCCTCCAAATGAACTTTACCCACTTCCAGTGTGCTTAGCCCAACCCTGTGGCAGGCACCCTGATATTTGCAGACCCTGGAGGTAGCGCAAGCAGACTGGGTAGGAAACAGACTTGTGACAGTGATGACCAGCTCAGCTGCACTGGGTCCCTGCCCCTCACCAAGGATGTGACTAACAAATGCAATCATTCATCCCATACATTTCACACATTCCAAACTTGAACCACACAAACTTAGACAGTCACTGTATTAGTCAGGGCTCTCCAGAGAAACAGAACCAATAGGATGTGTATCAATATAAAGAGAGTTATTATAAGAAATTGGCCTACACATTCCAAGATCTGGAGGGTGAGTCAGCAAGCTGCAAACTCAGGATTGCCAATAGGATAGTTTCAGTCTGAGGAGAAAGGCCTGAGAACCAGGAGAGGGATGGTGTAGTTGTAGTCCAAAGGCTGAGGGCTCAAGACCCAGGAAGTGCTGATATTTCAGTCCAAGTTTGAAGGCAGGAAAATGCTGATGTCCCAATATAAAGGCCTCCAGGCAGAATGAATTCTCTCTCACTCAGGGTGGGGTCAGCACTTTTTCTATTTAAGCCTTCAATGGATTGGGTGAGGCCCACTCATATCAGGGAGAGCAGTCTGTTTTACTTAGTCTACCAATCTAGATGTTAATCTCATCCAAAAATACCACCTCAGAAACACCCATGTTAGTGTTTGAGAATTATATAGGCAACTCGTGGCCCAGTTAAGTTGACACAAAATTAACTGTTACAGTCACTTTTGCATTGTCATTCTATTGGGATGGTGGAAGTGAGTGACGTGTGATATATAAAGATGAGGTGGAAAAGTAAATAGTTTTTGAATGTGGCATTCAAATTTGATGCAAAACACCTAACATAAATTAGGATTTTAAGTTGAGAGACTCAGAGAACTAAAACTCTGAATTTTCAAACATATGTGAATTGAGCTTCTTTTATTGTTATCTAACTCTTTGTCCACACACACACACACACACACACACACACACACACACACACACACACACACTACTGTGCTCCACACACACACATACACACACCTACCTGATCTGCAGATCCATGAGAGAATGATTATTGTTTGAAATCACTGACTTTAGGAGCAGTATATGCAATATTTTTGTGGCAGGGGTAACCATTACAATTACATATACTGCATAAGAAATGAAGGAGATACTTGAAATGGTACTCCAATGAAGGAGAAATATTAAAATTTATAATAGAACAGCTTGGCCTTATCTAGGGATTGAGGAAAATTTTTCAGAAGAAGGTACATTTAAGATGAGACCAAAGCTTGAGTGGAAACAAACAAAGTGATGTTTGGCTGAAAGGAAGAACATTCCAGGCAGAGGGAACATCAAGGTATAAGATCCTGAGGCTGGAAATGTTTAGCACATTTGAAGAACAGAAGGGAGGCTAATGTAGCTGGAGCTCAGAGAGAGAGGATGGAAATAATTAGGTGGGATGAAGATGAAGATGAAAAGGTTGGCAGGGGCTCAACCATGAAGTACTTGGGAGCTGTTAAACATTTGTTGTTGTTTCTCCTCCTCTTCCTCCTCCCCTTCCTCCTCCTCCTCCTCCTCCTCCTCCTTGTTCTTCTTATTCTGGTTCTTCTTCTTGTTCTTGTTCTTCTTCTTGTTTTTGTTCTTCTTCTTGTCCTTCTCCTCCTCCTCCTCCTCCTCCTCCTCCTCCTCCTCCTCCTCCTCCTCCAACTTGTTCTTCTTGTTATTGTTCTTCTTGTTCTTCCTCCTCCTCCTCCTCCTCCTTGTTCTTCTTGTTATTGTTCTTCTTGTTCTTCCTCCTCCCCCTCCTCATCTCCTCGTCCTCCTCCTCCTCCTCTTCCTCCTCCTCCTCCTCTTCCTCCTCCTCCTCCTCTTCCTCCTCCTCCTCCTCCTCTTCCTCCTCCTCTTCCTCCTCCTCCTCCTCCTCCTCCTCCTCCTCCTCCTCCTCCTCCTCCTCCTCCTCCTCCTCCTCCTCCTTCTTCTTCCTAGTAATAATTGGGACTTTGTAAAGAATTTTAAATTAGGGAATGACATAACCGGATTTGCATTTCCACAATAATTCTCAACATGTAAAGAATAGATATAAATAGGGCAAGAATGGTGCTGGCAGATTAGATAAGAGGTATTTTATTAGTCTTGGGGAGAGGCAATGGTAACTTACATGATAGTGGTGGAGATGGAGAGGGATATTTAAGAGATAGAAGTGACAGAAGTTGATAATTGATGAGATGGAATTTGGGGAAGAAGCAGTGTCAAAGGTGTCTCCTGGGTTTCTGGCATAAATCATTGAGTAGTTGGTTAATCCAGTCATTGGTACTAAACCTCATGTACTAAACTTCAAATCAAGAAAACTGGAGGAAGAGCATATTTGTGGGAAAATTATGGATTCTGCCGAAACCGGTTTGGCTCAGTGGATAGATCGTCGGCTTGCAGACTGAGGGGTCCCAGGTTCGATTCCGGTCAAGGGCATGGACCTGGGTTGCGGGCACATCCCCAGTAGGAGATGTGCAGGAGGCAGCTGATCGATGTTTCTCTCTCATCGATGTTTCTAACTCTCTATCTCTTTCCCTTCCTCTCTGTAAAAAATCAATAAAATGTATTAAAAAAAAGAGAAAATTATGGATTCTGTTTTTATGATCTTGGGCAGGTGATAGTCTATGAACTTCTGGTTTTTATCAGTAAAATGAAAAGGATACCTCTACTTTAGGACTGTTGAGAAAATAAATGAGATCATGTATGTGAAGTAGCTTTGTGAATCAGAATGCACAATTAAAAGTAGGACCTTACTGTAACACAGATAGAAGGGATAGATGGATAAACAGAGGTTGATGAGCTGAAGGGGTATATAAGAACAGGTTGACCTTGAACAGTTTATTTTTTGGAAAAAACCAATGAAGGAGAAAAGAGCCAAACCTTGAGACTTCATCTGAGATCTTTCTTTCTAACCAGATGCAGACCCTGGGTTCTTAGTGGCTCTGCCCTTTGTAACTGCTTCAGGCTTAGAGCTGAGAACAATTCCCACTCCTGACGATCACCATTTGGACACACTGTCTCTATTAGTATAAATTAGGACAGTTTTCCGTGCACCATGGAAAATCCTTGAGGTTAGACACTGCTGGTGAAAATCTGCATGGGCACAGGAGCTGAGGGACTGATGAAACCCTGCTCTTAGGATTATGCTTACAGTACAGACAGTCCTCGGGATACGTCAGACTCGACGTACCTCGTTTTGTGGTTATGTTGCCATCTCCCATTTATTTATATATATATATAAAAGTTCCTTCATTTCGACATATGTATATATGTGCTTTATGTTTTTTATTATTTATTTACCACAAGTAGAGGTCAGGAATTGTTATCTTTCTTTAAAATTATTTTTAATGTTTCACTTCATTACTGCTGTGTATGTGCTCCATGTGAGTGACGTAGGTGCTTATGTAGGTGGGTTCCGACTTAGGGTGAAAATCGCGTTATGTGCGCCATAGGAACGAATCTCTGATGTAACCTGAGGACCTACTGTATAATAGTGTGGGCTGCTTACTGTGCTCTACAACCTACAGAGTTTATTGTGAGACCAGTTAATGATGACTTTTATTTATTTAAAAGCATTCATTGACCTACCCTTGCCATAGTCTGCCTGATTTTAGCAAACAAAATTACTGTCCATGTAGTTGCTGAGGCCAAAAACATGAGTCCTTAATTTCTTGTTTCTTTGCCCACCCCCACATCCCACTATTATTAAGAACTATCAAGTCTACCTCTAAGACATATCCCAAATGATCCATTTTCCCCATACCCTCTGCCACAACTCAAACACTTTCAGCTATTTGCACTACTGCAGACACTGTCACCCACCCCAGTGCAATTCCCAAATAGTAGCTCATGCTATCTTTTTTAAGTATAACAGTCCACTTTACTCAACTGCTTAGAAATTTCCATTGGTTTCCCCACCAAATTTAGAATAAATTCAAGCTCCTTGCTATGGCCCACAATGTCCTACATGATGTAGTTTTTGGAAATATTGATGTTACTGATGTTACTGGAAATATTCACTATGTGGTTCTGGTACATCCATCCCATTAGAATGGACAATTGAACAACAGATCAGATGTTAGCCAAAAAGCAAGCACATCAGTGCTAGGGGCCTACTGGCTCAGTATGAGGCCTTCTCTTACAGCTGAGCCACAGACACATGTAATCCTGTTATTCAGGCCTCAGTCTCCAACTTAAAAGTTCTTCATTCAGATTGTCAAACTGCAGCGGGAAGGCCGGGGAGGGTTGGGGGGCAGGAGGGAGGTGGGTAAGAGATCAACCGAAGGACTTGTATGCATGCATATAAGCATAACCAATGGACATAAGACACTGGGGGGTAGGGGAGGCCAGGGGATTGTCAAGGGCGGGGGGGGGGGGGGAAAGGACACATATGTAATACCCTTTGTAATACTTTAAGCAATAAAAAAATAAATTAAAAATAAATAATTAAAAAAAAAGTTTTTCATTGGCCCTCTAATCTACAGGGCTCCCCAACCTCTTAGCTAAAGTCCTCTCATCATAGTGTCCTGTGGGGAATTATCTGGTTGTTTCATTTTTATGTGCTTGTAGATGTATTGCCTGTCATTTTCCAATAGCTTATAATTGGAGAATTAATTGGAGCTCGCAATCTAGTTAAGCTGCAGGAGAAGAGGATGTTTGGTGCGTCAATATATCTCATGGTCTGTTACAGTGCGGACACTTAACAAACGTAAGGTGAATGGTAAGTGAGTTAATAAACATTTCCTAGGAGTGAAGCAGTGTGCTTGGCTGGGGTGTGGACAGAAAGGCAGGAGCCATGCAGTTGCTAGAGGAGCTCCCAGCTGCCTGGTCCAGGGTAGGGGAAAGCATAGGCCAAACGTGGAGCCTGCCTCTCAGGATTCTCAGTCAGAACACTGGGTGAAAGCAAAGACAAGCAGCTCAGTTACCTTGTTAAAGTAAGAACAGCTAACCTGTGTCTGCAGGCAGAAAAAAGCATGGAAAGGAGCTTCTCGATTTATTTTAAATTAGCGACTGTGAGAGTAGGTGGTCAGTATGCTCCCTTGGAAAAGTAAATCCCATCCTGCCACAAAGGGGTTGTTTTTAGCTCTGCCTTTAAAAAGTTCTGGTACTAGTTCCAATGTGGGGGGAGGAAGTGTTCCCCACACCACAAATTCTTGAACACAAGGTGAATGTCCTATAATTCAACTCAGTTCTGGCACTATATCCCTGGAGATAGCATCAGATTCCACAGGTTAAGGGCTCAATCCATGGGACTGCCCCCTCCCCCACTTGAAATGACATTTGCAAGCTTAGGTTGTCACCTGTGCTTTTAACTGACAGGCTGTAGATCAGAGGTTCCAATGACCCTCTTCATTGAATTTGATTAATTTGCTAGAGTGGCTCACAGAACTCAGGAAAACATGTTCTTGTTTGTCATAAAAGGATATGATAAAGGGTGCAGATGAACATGCAGATGGAAGAGATGCATAGGGCAAGGCACGGGAAAGAGCAGGCATCACTCATTAAGTCATTGGCCATTAGTGATAAACTCAACCTCCATTCTTTCTCCCCACCCTTGAAGGGAAATGTTTCAAACCTCCAGTCACATGGTTTGCTTCCCTGGCAACCAGCCTCATCCTTTGGTGACCTAAGGGCATTCCATAAGTAATCTCATTAATATAACAAAAGACACCTTCTCATTAAGATAATTCCAAGGGTTTTAGGAGCTCTGTGCCAGAACTGGGACTAAGACCAAAGCTCTATTTCTTATTATAAATCACAGTATCACACAGCCCTACATGAGGATTTATAGCCACTAAATTACTAATCATATTGATTCTTGTAACAGCTCCCTAGATGGCGACCCAATATTTCCAGTACATCTCATGCATGGATTCCAGATGCTCTTCCAGAAACAACTGCTCAGCTTGCAAGTCCCAGTTACTGTGAGCTCAGGTCCAGACACCCCATCCTGGTGCTGGTATCCTGGCCTCATTGCGTGAAGAGTTGGGACTTTGGGTCAGATGCACTGACTTAGAATTGTAACTGCACAGGAACTTTATTTCTTTAATATGACTTTTTTCTTCATTAAAGCTAGCTTTGCCCTGTCTAATAGTGTTACCTGACAAAGGGGCCCATTTGCCTGCACACGTCGAAGACCAAACAAATGTGAACAGGAATTTGCTGCCAAGAAAGTAAATGTTTATTAGCGGAGTAAATGGTGCCAAGCCCAGAGTCACAGGTAAGCAAGTGCTCGAAGACCTGGCTTCCCGATGCTCCCAGGGGACAGGTTATACAAGGGAGAAAAATCATTAATTGTGGTGACTAAAGCAGTTAGGGTCATGGGCTCTACCAAGGTAGGGAAAGAGTGGACAGCTGAAAGGAGAAAGGGTCATGTTAAAGAAAAGGAGTTTCACTGTGGTTACAGTAGCACCATGACATACTGTGCCTCTACTCCCTGAATCATTAAGCCCTCAGGACATCAGGTTCTGGACAGAGTCAGGTGGTCTTAAGAACAAAGTCTCAGGTTTGTTGACCACAGAAACAGAGTTTCAGGTCAGGCTAAAGTTGTATTTCAGCCCCAGGCCCATGAAAGGAGACCCATCCTATGGACCACACCCTCATGAAACCAGACAGAATCATGCCATGGCTGACATCAGGACCTGGCACAGTGATCACCTACTCCAGTGATGGCGAACCTTTTGAGCTCGGCGTGTCAGCATTTTGAAAAAAACCCTAACTTAACTCTGGTGCCGTGTCACATATAGAAATTTTTTGATATTTGCAACCATAGTAAAACAAAGACATATTTTTGATATTTATTTTATATATTTAAATGCCATTTAACAAAGAAAAATCAACCAAAAAAATGAGTTCACGTGTCACCTCTGACACGCGTGTCATAGGTTCGCCATCACTGACTACTCCCTACCCTGGCTTCATCCAATCAGTAGAGCACATGGCTCCAACTGCATTAGTCACCCTGATTAATGATTGTTCCTGTATATAATCTGCCCCGTGAAGGCTGTCGGGAGCCAGGCCTTTGAGCACTGGCTCACCTGTGTCTCTGGGCTTGGTGCTATTTCCTTTTTATATATATATATATATATATATTTTATTGATTTTTTACAGAGAGGAAGGGAGAGGGACAGGGAGCCAGAAACATCGATGAGAAAGAAACATCAACCAGCTGCCTCCTGCACACCTCCCACTGGGGATGTGCCCACGACCAAGGTACATGCCTTTGACCGGAACCGAACGTGGGACCTTTCAGTCTGCAGGCCATCACTCCTCCACTGAGCCAAACTGGTCAGGACTATTTCCTTAAATAAACCTTTGTTTTCTTTCCTGCAAACTCCTGTTTGCACCCTATTGGGCTTTGATGTGTGTAGGCAAATGAACCCTCTTTAGTTCGGTAACAGAATCAGGGCTCACCCTTGTACATATGTGGGACCTGAAGCAAGCCATGTCACCTCTAGGAGTCTCACTCTCTTTATCTGCACAAAGGGAGCTATTCTACCCGAAACACCTACCAGCGTTCTCAGAGTGAAAGAGAATCCACAAAACTGGGCTCTGAGCTTCTTGAGAGCAGGAATCAAAGCTCATGTTTTCTGTTATTTCACAGAAATTCACACTGTGCTGAGCAAGAAGTCCATGTTCAACCAACTTTACTGAGTCTTCTCTAGTTCTTCTTACCTAATTCTGAGACCTGTAAGCGTGCACCTGCTCATGTGCTCCTATTGCTCTTGTGGTCCTGCAATCAGAGGCAGAATCGCTCCGAGGAGCCCTTTAAAGGGCTGAATGCACCCAGAAGAGCAGGGGCAATGGGGTGGGAGGTTAGCACAGGGGAAGAGCTGAAGTCAGAGGGGTTCACTGGGGATCTGGAGCTCTGACAGCACCAGGGAGCAAATAAAGAAAAAGGAATTTGATCTTTGAAAAACTTCTAAAGGGCCCCAGGAGTGCCAAGCCAGGTCCAAGTTGCTTCAAAGAGCAAGTGCAAACAGCACTAAATTCAGGAGAGGACAGCATTGGTGGCTGCCCTGGTTCTTTCTGAGGGAGGGTATTCATAGCTCTGCCAAAAGCCCTGTCCACTGTTTCCTGGTTCCTGTCTGAGGGGGCCAGTGTGTCCTGCAGAAGAGCTGAAACATGAGGGAGGGATGGGGCTGCGACGGGGAGCAGCTAGTTACACAGAACCAGCCTGTGAAGGAGAAGCTTCAGGCCCTGCTCAGAGCTTCTCAGAGCCACGGCTCGGTAACCTCCACAAATATTATTTTTGAGCAGGAGAGCCTTTGGCAAGCGCCAGTCTCCAGTTCAAGTTCGGCTGGAAGGAGGGCTTAAGGCTTTAGTCAACATGTACTAAACCTCAAACAAGTAGCTAAGTTGAGAACAAACCCCTGAAGTAGGATGTGTGAGTCCCAGGAGGCATGTGCATATTTCTGAAGATTGATTCTGATTTGGCACCAGCCGTGGTTCAAATGATAAAGTGGCAATGTTTATTGTAGGAACGCCCAGGTCCCTAAATCTGTCCCTCTTCTCCCCTCCTCTCTTCACCCTCTGTTCCTCCTCCCCCCATCTTCTGGAGCTTTTCTCTGTGCTCACATCTGGCATCAGCAAGGAATTTGAAGCTAGGATTCTCTAAGTCTTGTCTTCCTAACCCTGTCCTGCCTCCTCGGCAGTTTTGTGCCTTTTTGTAGTGGCCATGTTTTTGCAAACAAGTCGTCAGGGTGCATATGAAGAACTGCTTCCAAGTGACATAGAAACGTTTTTTTCATTTAGTTCTCCAACAAGTTTTTGAGGAAAGTGATACTGTTCCTACGCTACAGATCAGGAGACGAAGGCTCAGAGCTGTTCATCAGCATGCCCAGGGTCTCCAGGCTGGTAGGTTGTAGAGCCAGTATTGGGGCCCAAGCCTGTGATAGTCTGTGAACTGCATCGCTCACCCCCTTTCTACAAGACTGCAGCCTAGCAGCAGGTCCCTAAGAGTAAAATATCTCGGCACCATGGTTTGCTTGTTTTTGAAAAGAGAATAGTGATATGCCCACTCCACTGTTGCAGATCAATGAAGCCATTTATATGGTTAAGTTAAGGAAAAAAAGAAAAACAGGGAAGAACAACCAAAATGATTCAAGGAATGAGAGGGAAGAGCCAGAGACTCTCCTTCCTGGCACATAGTAGGTGCTCAATAAACATATGTCACCTGGATGAGTGAAACTCTAAAGCAAACATGATTGAAGTCTAATGAACTGATGAGTGGGAATAGGAAGAAAGACTTTCCAGAATACCCAATTTAGGGACACTCCTGGATGAAGTACAATTTAGGATAAACAAAAGGAAGTATTGCTGTTTCAAAGGTAGTAAATTTAGAAAGCTCAGGAGTCAGCATGGATTAAAAATATAAATCTCTGCAGAAAAAAAAATTGTGCATGATGAATCCATAAAAAAATAACCAGGGGCAATATCTCCTGCCTTGGAGTCCAAGGTCAAGTAGAAGAACCAGACCCTCCCTAAAATAACCCTGGACTGAGTGAGCAAAATGCTAAATCTTACTTTCTCAATTCAGTGTTAACTTGAGAACGTTCCCTTCTCCTCCCTCTTCAGCACTTTGGCACATTCTTGCTCTGGTTTTAGGGAGTTACCAGCTTGATAAACTACAGGAAACCTGCATGAATTTTACATCCAGTTTATAGAGCTCTGACTCTAATAGTGCCTAAATAATCCATGGTGAAGGCTGCTACATGGGCCATGTAATCCATTTGGAAACGACGTGTCCTGGCTTTGGAGTGTGCATGGTTCCGGGTGTGCTTTCCTTGTCAGTGTTTTGGTTTGTACAGAGGGAAGGGATGAGGGGAGCGATTTCGGGACTTTGCTTGCATGTGACCGAACCTGAGCTTTCTTCCCATTACATGCCGCTAAGGGAGAAGGATCTTCATCCTGAGTTCTGGTAACAACTATTTCTCGTAGGTTTCTTCAGCCTCTGACTCTTGGCCTATGGCCTTGAGTCTGGCCCCAAAGGTAGGATGGGACTTGTCGGTGACACCAGACCTGAATCTGACCCTCTTGGGAAGAATTGCAACCTTTCACGGACTGCTCTACAGATGTTCAAATGGACTGGAAGTCTGTAGTGAGCACTGGGGTCCCTTTGGGGACACACCCACTGTCTCCCTCTCCTTGAGGCAATCCTCATTCATTTCCTCATTCATTTCCTCATTCATTTCCTCATTCATTTCCTCATTCATTTCCTCACTCGCCTCCATGGCAACAGCTGGCAGGTTGGGGGAAGCCTCTCTCCCCACCTGGCCTTTTCACAGAATCTGGACTATATTTCCTGGCTTCTTGCTAAGGTTGGGGCTGAGGCTTAGAATTTGACCACCGCCACACACACATCATCCTCTTTCTGCCTCCAGATGTGGCCTCTCCATCCACTTCTTTCAGCCCCTTTGTAACCCATCCTCAAAGTCCTGATTCAGCATTTCCTGTTCAAACCACAAGGATAAGATCCCTCTCTCCCTCCAGAGTTCCACAGCACAGACAGCCTTTGATATTTATTTGACTCACGATATACCTTGGCAGTCAGGGGCCCAGCAGCAAACAGATGGCACACTGAAATGGGGTAATTTGAAGGGTGTTTAATAAAAGGACTCTCGCAAAGGTGTGGGAAGCTCAGGAGTCAGCATGGATAAAAATATAAATGTCTGAAGAAAAAAAAATAAATTTGCATGTGATGAATCCATAAAAAATAACCAAGGGCAACATCTCCTGCCTTGGAGTTCAAGGCCAAGTAGATGAACTGATCCTCCCCCAGAATACCTGAGCTGAGTGAGTAGTATACTAAGTCTTGCTTTCTAACTGTGGTGTAGGAAAGACATGAAAGAGTGTGAGGAACCTCAGGGTTGGCATCCAGGGGTACCTTAACCACCCCTAAGATGGAAGAAACAAGTCCAGGGGACAGTACCAGAACCAGCCCAGCAGGACCTCTGCTGGGAGAAAACAGCCTGTTTGCAGTGACCCCTTTCGGGGGGGGGGGGGTGGGGGGAACACTGGATAATAAATTTCCTGATCTCACTTTCCTTCCCACTCCCCCCACATTGATGAACCCAACAGGAAGCCAGAGGACTTGAGTTTGCTGTTGTAGTTTATACAGTTCATTCTCTGGGGGCTGTGGGCAGGGTGGAGAAGGGTAGAAATTGGATCTGGAGGCAAAAACAGATGTTCAACACTGTGTGTATGAGATCATGTGCAGGGCATTTTATGGGGCACGTGGGAGGTTCTTGCAGACCTCTTCTGCTAACGTGATTGGCTTCTCTGTGCTGCCCCACATTGTCAAGGTCTTGTCACCTGCATGTAGCTGACCTCCTTCCCAATAGTGGCACCTCTAGGGCAGGGGCTGCACCCTGTGTAGCTCTTTGCTCACCGAGGGTTTGTTTAGCAGAATCTACGTTTGGCTTGGCTTGGTTGGTTGAAACATATGCAACTTGAGGCCAGGACGCAGCCAGGGTCTTTCAGACAGCAAGCCAACTGATGTGAATGAAACCTGAACTGGCTCAGAAGCAAGTGTCTAACTGTGACCCTGACCAGATGTCAGTTTTGTGGGTCTCAGTCCCCTCAATGCTAAAATAAAGTGGTTTGTTTGGATCAGGGGTTAGCATACTATGGCTTAGGGCCAAATCCAACCCCTGACCCTGTTTTTATAAATAAAGTTTGATCAGAACACAGCCACGCTCAACCTTTTACATATTGTCTTTGGCAGCTTCTCACCACCACATCAGATTTTAGTAGTCCCGATAGAGCCCATATTACCCACAAACCCTAAAACATTTACGATCTGGCCCTTTACAGAAAACATTTGCTTGACCTCTGGTTAGATGCTTTCCAAGGTCCCTCCTGGTTGTAGGGTTCCGACATCAGGCATTATGCCTTATATAGCTTTGCATTTCACATGGTCTAGACAAGAGGTAGGGAGAGAGTCTGTGCATGTCCCTTGACCTGCCTTAATGGCTACCCGCAGCTGGTTGCATGCCCCCCAGTTTCCAGCATGGCCCCTCTGCTTCTGGATGCAGTGGCTGAGGAGACACAGCTAGTGGGCAGGTCAGAAGTGCTGCTCACTCATCATCCTCTGAGCAAGTTCAATTGAGGAGACATGGGAGCTGGGGGATAACTATCCCAATTGCCTCACACCCAGAGGCCCCAACCTGAGGTGTGCCAGGGAGACGAGATACTGATCATTAGTCCCACAGTTAAAGGATTTCTTCCCTTTCTTCCCTTCTCTTCACTCTTTCCCACTTCCTGACATCACTTCCAAATCAAGTCATTATGTTGTTACATACTGTTGAGTCGGTTCTGACTCCTGGGGACCCTGTGAATGAGTGATGTCCACTGTGTCCTGTCCTCCACAGCCCTGCCCAGCTCCTGGAGACTCACACCTGTGGCTTCTTTTATGGAGTCAATCCATCTCACATTTGGTCCCCCTCCCTTCCAGCTACCTTCTATTTTCCCCAGCATTATTGTCTTTTCCAAAGAACCCCGCCTTCTCATGATGTGCCTGAAGTAGGACAGCTCAGTTCTGTCATTTTTGTCTTTAGCGATGTCTCAGGCTTAATTTGCTCTAGGACCTGCTTGGTCATCTTCCAAGGGGCCCAAGGTATCTGCGGGGCTCCCAGACCAAGTGCCTGCACTCAAGTCCTTATCTCAGAGGCTCTTCAGGGAAAACCCAAAGGAAGACATAATGTGTGGTTAATACACACACATTGTTCCTGTCAGCATTCATCTGCCTTGTGTTACTAATATTGGGATGCAACATATGATATTGTTGGAAAATTTAGCGAATTTTACAAAAACTAAAACTTGCAACAGAGATGGTGGCATGTGGTTCTAGGAGTCGGGGCTGAATCGTGTGAATGTGGTTAACTTGTGGACCTTCGTTCCCTTTCTGTAAAATTAGAGGATTGGATTGCACAAGGTCCCTAGATACCTTACCATTCCAAAAGGCTATGAAATTGGATCCCAGGTTGTCTTGCTAATCTGATGGCAGTAAGTAAAAGCAGACATATTCACAATCTTAACTGCGGTTGTGTTTTGTGATACAGATTGTTTTTTGTCTTTCCCTAATATGATGGGGGTGGGTGGGGGGTCGGGTAGAGATAGTGGGAAGGACCAGGTGGTGAGGAAAGACCAAGCCTCAGAATTACTCAGTAACCTTTTCCTTTCTTCCTCTCCCATTACCACCCATTCCCCTCTCTGTGCTCTCTCTCTCTCTCTCTGTCTCTCTCTCTCTTTTTAATCCTCACCCAAGGATATTTTTCCATTGATATTTTAGAGAGAGTGGAAGAGAGAGGGAAAGACAAAGAGAAATATTGATGTGAGAGAAACACATCGATTGGTTTCTTCCTGCACATGCTCCAACTGGGGCCTGGGCCAGGAAGGAGCCTGCAACCGAGGTACGTGCCCTTGACCGGAATGGAACTCAGGACCCTTTGGTCTGCAGGCTGATGCTCTATCCACTGAGACAAACCTGCTAGGGCACCCCTCTCCACTTTTGACCTCACCTCTCTATCCTTCTGGGTACCCACTTTAGAGAATCATGGTTAGCATATGGTTGAAAAAAGAATGGGTCCAATCCTATGTGGTTTGGCTTCTAAAAGTAGGAAAATTGAGAAATGTTTGCTCAGAAAGAATTTAAAAACTTCTTGGTAACCTGGAGCATGACTTCTATGTTTGTAGATCGTATCCTTTACTTCAAAACTCAAGAGTGTGAAGAAAGCTTTTGTTCATGTAGTTATAATTAATGCAAGTATTTATTAAGCATGTGCCAGGCACTGTGCATACTGGGAATACAATGGACAGTTATTGGATAGAGGTCACTGAGTAGATAATCTCTCAAATAACAATAACATTGAAAATCATGACCAATGTTGTGAAGGAAAAGTACATGTTGGGGCAGGTGAGTGGTGGGGTGGGGTTTCACTGAGGGTGAGCTTTTGGGTCTGAGATCTGGAAGGGGACAGGTGCAGGAGGGAGAGTTAGGTGTGCCCAGAGCCTGACAAGAAAAGGGGGAGTGGAGGAACTAAAGATCAGAGGCCCAAGGGAAGAGTATAGGAGACACAGGTGGAGACTAGGAGGTGCAGGAGCAATCATTCATTCATTCATTCATTCAATACTTATTGAATGCCTACTGTGTCTGGGCATTCTTCCATACTCTGTAGCTACAGTAGTAAGTGACACAAAGTTCTTGCCCTTGAGAAATTTAAATCCTAGTGGAGAAGACAGAGCATGAGAAGGCCAATGAATAAAGATATTATAATTCAGGCAGAGGTAAATGTTGTGAAGAAAAAGGAAGCTGAGGGAGGGTTAGAAGGAGCCTGGGGGGAGGTGGTATGGGGAGACCACAGTGAAGACCTGACTTCCTTGGGGCCTTTCTGATTCCATGAGGGATATGGACAAGTTCCAGCAGCCGGGCTGGCCTATTTCCTTATTAAGCCAAGAGGAGCAGTGAGCAAGAATCCCTTACTTATTCTGGCCAACAAAAATTATTGGAGAAGAGCAAGGTTATAAATCTCCCGATTAAAAAAAAATTCTTATTTTCAGTGCTAGAAAATGTAGAACCTCGGTGAGAGAGAAAATCCCAAAGGAACAGGTTACAGATACAAGTTTTAAAAACAGAAAGAGAGAAAGGTGAAGCATTTCTGTGCCATGGCCTGGCTTGGCTGGGAGGAGAGGCGGGCCTCAGCGGCCCTCTCAGCTGGGCCTGAACAGACAATAAAGCAGGAGATGAAGTGGCTGTGGCTGAGGTGCCTGACAAACTCTGTGATTTCTTGCAGTGGTTCCTGGGGCTGGAAGCAGCTAGAAAAGGGTGTTGGCTGCAGGGGCTGTCAGAGTGGAAAGTTCCTGGCACCAGAGGGAAGATAAGTTTCATAACTTTCTTGTGTGTGTGTGTGTGTGTGTTTTCATATCAGTGCTATGTGGTGGAGTCTGTGTCTCCACCTCAACCCCCAGCCTGCAATCTGCAGGCATCACCTTGAAAGCTGGGCAGTTTGAACCACCGATTCTGCCCGAGCTCCTGTCTCTGTACCTGCCATTTGGAAAAGCATCCCCCAAGTCTTAGGAGAGAGAGCATCCCATCCCAGGCCCTCCTGCAGATTCCCTTAGAGCAGTGGTTCTCAACTGTGGATCACGACCCCTTTGTGGGTCGAATGACCCTTTCACAGGGGTCGCCTAAGACCATCGGAAAACACATATATAATTACATATTGTTTTTGTGATTAATCACTATGCTTTAATTATGTTCAATTTGTAACAATGAAAACACATCCTGCATATCAGATATTTACATTACAATTCATAACAGTAGCAAAATTACAGTTATGAAGTAGCAACGAAAATAATTTTATGGTTGGGGGTCACCACTACATGAGGAACTGTATTAAAGGGTCGCGGCATGAGGAAGGTTGAGAACCACTGCCTTAGAGCCTCGTTCCTAGGTTGAAGGGTGTGCGTGTAAGAGTCTTGTGGCATGCATGTATGTGCATGTGCACACCCCCAGGCACATGCGTTTATCGGCTTAACAAATACCTGTAGAGCACAGTGCCAGCACCAAGGAAGAATGAACCCAGCTGCCTATCCCAGGATGCTGACAGTGCGGTGGGGGCCACACACACTCTGTGAAGATGCTCTGAAGCACGCTGCTCTCAATTTTGGTGGGTCAGGGAAGGGTTTCTGACTGGTGTTAAGTGACCAATCAAGTTCTGATTCAAAGGATAGGTGTGTGTTTGTGAGGGGGAGAGAGAGGGAGAGAAAGAGAGGGAGAGAGAGAGAGAGGGGGAGAGAGAGAGAGAGAGAGAGAGAGAGAGAGAGAGAGAGAGAGAGAGAGATGTAAAATCTAGAACCTGTCTTGGAAATTATGTGAACTCAAAGTAAACTCATCTTATAGACGGGCCCTTGTAGGCTCCGTGTATTCTCATGTGATTGCTGGCTGGCACATGATCGATCATGTGGTTTTTAAGTTGAAAGTATTTATAGCTTGTAAATTGTTAGTAAATGGTTTAAAGTTGTGTTCTGTCCTCCTTCCTTCTTCCTCATCATTTGAGGCTCCGTGGGTTGGTGTTGTGCCCTGTACCCTGGTTGCCTCTGACTTGAAATCAAGCTTATTCATCATTATCAGGGAAGAAAGGCCAATTGGTAAAAGTAAATGTACTGGGTAAATTCTTCCCCCCCCCCCCAATCTATTTTCTGAGAGGTTGATAGAAAGACGTGTCGATCAAAGTGGCTTCAGGAAGAAAAAGTGATGGGATTTGGGGAAAGGTGGCTTCTGGGGCAGAGGGTCCTGAGGGCTCCTTCTCCTCTTCGCCCACTGTGGCCTTCCTCAGGGAATGCTGAGCAGGTGTCCGCCTCTGCTGTCAATCAGGAAAGGGGGTGGCTGGGAAGATGGAGATGAAGGATGCCTGCGGATCTAGGGAATCTGAAACTGCTCATTCTCTCCTGAACATTCTAGCTGAGAGCCACTGCAGGGCTTGGCTGTGCCCTGCTTACCCACCCCATCACTCTCAGCACATAGAAGTGAACCTGCCCTGTGCAGGTGGGAGGGGGCAGGAGGACACAGCCTGGAATCGACACCCCCAGCTCCTGTGACTCCTCCAGAGAGAAGCTGGGGCCTGGGAACTTTGTCCAGGAAGCCATGTCACACCCTGAGAGAAGGGGCAGCAGCAGGGGGATAAAGCTCCCCTCCCAGATGCCCAGGCCTGGGTGACCTGTGGAACTGTGGTGCCATCTGATGGCCAAGACAGGGAATGAATTGGGGACTAGTGAAGGGACAAACCAGGACAATCTGCGTGGCCCCTGCTCTGGTTAAGGTTTGTGATTTGGCAGGTTTAATCTCTCCTCATCACAGCTCTGAACTTGGAAGCTCTACATGTACCAGCTGTAGGGCTGGTGTCCATGGGCTGCAGGGTGGGGAAAATATTTTGGGGCACCCATTATGGGCTTAGTTGGGTGTGGTTGGAGGGGCAGAAGTGTGTGTGTGTGTGGGGGGGGGGGGGAGGGGGGCGGTAATCAAGGTACAGGATACAATCCTTAATCACAGTGAGTCTATATAACACTCGAGGAGACAGGATTAACTCATAGAATGACAACAAGGTGATGTAATTGAGTGTGGTGTGTTGCCTGCTGCATCCCGGAAGTCCAGTGGTTGTTCCCATGATGGAAATATGAAAAGGTCAAGAGCCTGACAGTAGAGGGAAGCATATGGAGGGTTTGTGCTGCTGCCATTTGTGTGACCCCCACCCCACCCCTGGGAGGCTTTGGGAGTCCCACCCTACCCCGGAAAGGTCCAGGATTGTTGGTGCTTCCTCCTTCACTTACAGTGAGCATGCCAGAGGAGCGGGAGATGGAGAGGGAGAGAAAGAACTTCTGTACCAGGACAACTTGCAGAGCTGCACCTGGGGAGGTCCAAGTCCTTGGTAGCTAGGAACACTGAGTGTGCTGTGGAAGGATGGAGGAGCAGAGGCTGAGTTGAGAAAGAATGACCTACTCCAAAGATGGAGCGATGGGCAGGTAACTTTTTCCTGTGGTTGGCATGTGGGCCACAAGGACCTGTTCTAAGTCATGCCCACGAGGACCTCCTAGATGTGGCTTGACCTACTGGGGAGGGCGAGCTTTGTGGGCAGAGCAGCCCACTGAAGCAGAGCCTAGTCCACTGAGTACGAACATTTGGAGGATCCCAGCTCAGGAATCTCCAGAGAACCCACAGAGGTGCCTGTCAGAGTCAGCTCTCACCAGCTGTTGGCATGAGTGCATTTCCACAGGTCAAAATGGTGCTGTGCCTTTCCTCTCCTTCCTAATACCCACTCAGTTCCCTTCACACCCTGGCAGGGTTCAAAACAGCAGCTAGTGAATGGGGGAGGATATGAGGAGAGAAAGAGAACAGAAGTGGCTTAACCCTTCTCCAAAGGCTGGCTGCCCACCTACCACAGGCTTCGTCAAGGAATGAGAATGGAGAGTGAAGTGTAGATTAACACCTTGAGTAAGACACATGATTTCTGAACTGAGACCATGCTCTGACTTAGAGTGAACATAACGCTATCTCTAAGCTAAAAGTGAACCAAGAGACGTCATGAACTTAATGAGCTGTCATCTAGTGGCAGATGGAAAGCTTCCCTGACAAAACTTTTACTAGCTTAGAGGGAGGCAAAAAAATAGAGAGGTGCACTTTCTCATGTTCCACTCCTTGAGCTTGATCAACATACCTTTCCTGCAAACCTCAGACTGTGTTTTATTCTAAGGAATACACAGTGATGTAGAGTGAGGAGGACACTCAGCATCTGCTTTGTGTGCAACCACAAGTTAAAGATGGGAACGTTCTTCTCCCAGTGGCTCTATTAGCTGTTCCTCTGAAGAGAAGGGTAAAGCAATAGAGTTTGGGGGGATGTTACCACCGCCCCGCCATGGGTCACCGCAGGTGGAGAGCGTATTGGTCACCATGTGAAGTAGCTGACTTTTATCTTCCCTTTCTGTAGCTTTCCCCCATTCCACTTTTATTCAACAAAGCTGACTGAGCACCTATTACCTGTAAGGCTCAACCCATTACCAGGGCTCTCAGCATTTTAGTGCGGGACAGAAGCCTCCTTGGCTAGAAAACAGCCTCTGATGAAAACATACTCATATTAAGAGATTAGAGAGTCTGGTGTTGATCTTCTCAAGAATATATATATATATATACACAATGTTTACATATTGTGTATGTCTGGGTACATATTACGAATATGTATACACACACATATATCTGCATACATACATATACACACATAATTGTAGAACAGTAGGAGTTTAATGTCTAAAACAATTAAATGTCAAACAGGGAAAACCATGACAACCCAGAGGTGACCACTCAGTGTGGGCATGTACTGATTCTGCTTTCCCAGCATTCCTCCCTTCTGGAGCCCCTGTCCCTCCCTCTCCCTGTGGTCCTTGTCAGGCTACCCACCGCTGGACCCTGCCCGTAGCCACAGGAATGGGTATGCGATTCAGACGGACCAAAAAGTTATTTTCTGCCAGGATTGGAATCTTTGGTGAAGATATCAGGAATAGAAGTCAGCTGAAGATGACTCATTCTGATGTCAGCACCATAATGGAACCGTGCACGCTATATCTCTAAAAATTTTCCCAGTCTCTTTGTTGGTCAGCATGTTTTCCATTCAGTCCAACAAACTGCCCTCCCTTAAATTCTTAAAGTCGATTTTTTCAGGTTTACAACCAAAGGCCTGAAATGGATCCATCGCTGTTACACATTAGCCAGTTTCCTCCTAATCTTTTCTCCATCGTTTGCATTCTTTGGTGGGAAATGGGAGGCAGCAAAGCACAGGCTCCACGGGCAGCCTCCTCCCTGAACAGGGAGCGCAGGGCAAGCATAGCTCTGGAGCTGGAATAAACCTGAGAACTCATCCTGTCCTCTTCCGCCTCTGACAGGAGGGAGCGAGGCCCACACCGAAGTGCTGCACCCTGCTGGCCTCCCAGTGGGACTCTGGCTGCCAATGCGGGCACACCCCAGGGTCACCAGCTGAAGGGACCTCAGCCTGCAGGCCAGCTCCTGAACACTGGCATTTAGACTTTCAAAGGAGATGAAGGGATTTTATATTTCTTGCTGACCCAAACAGAAGAGGCAAGCGCTCCCAATCTGTCAGGGATGGAAGAGAAGGGAGACATATATAATTTTAATCTCCTCAGAGAGCTGTTGATGTGAAAGACACAGTGGGGAGGCAGAACTGTGATGGGTGATGTGATGTGTGTGCATGTGAGGGAGGGAGTGGGTCATTTGAATACCAAGGCCTCAGCAATCCCACCCACAAATTCTCCTTCCAATCCCTGTGTCTCAATAAGCCCTGACAAGTAATTAGATTTCGGGAGGCTGTTATTGCCCTCAAAATCCTCCTTTCCTTCCCCTTCAGAGGCCCAGACACCACTCTTATTTTTGCTGTGCTTTAAGAACACATTTTTAGGGAGCCTTTACTGGCCAGTTTGTAAGGACGGTCTCTTTAAGACAGTGTGGCTGGGATCAAGTTGAAACCATCTGCTTTTAAATGTAAGGAGAAAGGACGACGAAGTACGTTTAAAATCTATAACTTACAGCCAGTTGAGCCTTGAACTGCCCAGGGTGAGGAGGCAGAAATACCTCCTCTATCTGGGGCACAGGCAGGGCCGCAGCCAGGGAATAGACAGCCCCTGTTTGAGAGAGACCCTGCAGGCTCTCCGAGTTTCAGACGGCCCTGTGCCGTTTCCTGTCTGTAACGTAGGTTGTAAGCTCTTGGTGTGTTCTCTTGCACTCCAAAATACACAGAGCACCTGGATCTAATCAGTCAGATGGTAACAGGATCCGATTCCCAGTCCCTCTGTAAGTCCCCACCCCCAGGTAAGGGCCTGAAGGCTGGAGCAGTAAGCCCTCTCGGAGAGTCCTGGACAATTTGGTTCCCTGTGGACTCATTTTGAATAAGCAGCTTGGAGCCGACGCTGGCCCAGGGGTCTTCGTGGTATTCATGGACTGTTCTCTAGAACCCTGCATGACCCTAGAGGGAGGGGCTGTTGAGTTGGGGCCTGTAGCATTTGGCATGCAAGGCACCAGCTCAAAGTTCCCATTGGTCACTGGAGGATGCTTTGTGAACCATGTTTGACCTTCAATCTAAAAACATTCTGGCACTTTCTTTGGGTTTAAAAAATGTTTCAGGAAGAATTCTTTTCCTTTCTTCCAAATAAGATTTTTGTGTGTGTGACTGCCGCAGATGGGCCAATTGGAAACAGCTTTCAGAATGGGGCGTAGGGTGGAGATGGTCAATTGCACCAGTGATACAATAGTGAATTTAATGCCTACCTTTGATAAAACTCTAATATAAATTATATATATAAGCATCTGGAAGGAGATGTGCGATGACTAGAAATTGATAGATTTATTGAGAAGTTGGCACAGATTTGGCCTCTTCCTGTTCTGAAGGTGGTGTTATGGATTGGCCTGTGGGTCATGGAGTGTCCTGCATGGTATTCTGGGTTTCAGCAGAATCTTTCATGAGTGTTCTCTCTTCATGTCTTTGTAGGCAAGATGGAGCAATGAGGGCTGATCAAGAGGAAATAGTGAGTTGCAGCACCCGGATGGGCCAGTGCAACCCTGGACAGAGGCCTGGAGCATGAGTATTAGCAGTGGGCCTCACGTCTTTGTCCTTAGCCCTCTTCCCCCACTGCTGTATTAATTATTTTGGAGCAGCAGTCCTTCCCCTTTATTCTCAATTTTATACAGCAAATTTTTATTTTGTGGTTCTGTTTGAATGAGTTTTTAAGATTGGAATGTGAGCTGAAAAAAGGGCACAATAATTTCTCCCACTGTGCTTTTCTCCTCCTTCTTCCCCTCTTTGTGTTGGTTTTCTTACAGATAGACACTAAATATGAAAAAAACCCAACAAGTCTTTACTTTGGTAAGTGACGGTTTATTTATTTTTATTACTTTATTGACTTTGAGAGAGAGAGAGAGAAAGGGAGAGGGAGATAGAAACATCGATGAGAGAGAAACATTGATTGGTTGTTTCTGGGCATATGCCCTGACTGGGAATTGGACCAGCGACCTCTTGGTGCATGGGTCCATGCTGAATCACTGAGTCACACTGGGGTGGGTGTGATGGTTTATTTGTAAAGGTCTTGTTAATTAGCATAAAATGAGCACTTGGAGTCAATAGGCCTGGTTATGCCCCTTCCTGGTCACGTGACTCTGTGTTCTCTAACTCAGTTCTTCTGAACTATGGGACAGATACCTGCCCCCAACTTCAGGGGGTTATAGTGAGGGCCACTGACATCACCTTATGGGCTCATCATTGTGGTTGTCATCTGATCCAGCCTGTCATTAGCTAGACACCAGGCTCAGCAGGGGGAGGCTATTTGCAAAGATAGCCAACAAAGGAAATTCAGGATGTTGACAGCCACCCCCCCAAACCTCCAGAGCAACACAAAACCAGCTGATGTTACTCTTCCTCAAAGAGGGAACACATTTCCCCAGCAGTTTGGGCAAAGCTGTCCTGTTGTTCTTATGGGACAGCAAATCTGCAGGCAACTCAGTAAGAAGATCAAGAGATTTGGTTTCCTTGCCCAAGGAAACAATATCCTTATTTTCCTGGATGAGCATAAACAGTCAGGATGGGGGATTAGTGGCATCACCGGAATTGAGAATCCTTAGACTTTTTCTCTCCCCACGTAGCTGCCATTTCCCTGGAGAAGTCAGAGCAAGTTAAAGATTAAAATAAGCAATCAGGATTTGGAAGGTGGCCTGAGGACGGCAGAACTAAGCGACACCACTTAAGCACTTCCCCAAGCAATAATTCCCGGGGGGTTCTAGTCCGCATGTTTTGACTTCTTTTCTTTGGCAAGAGAAATCAGTGTTTTCTCACATTACTGTACTGCACCAGCACGGCCAAGGGTGAACCTGAGTGGGGGCGGTGAAGGATTGAGAAAAGACAGACAAGAGAATGAAAGCTGGGTCTCAGTGGGACGCTGCTTCCTGATGGAGAGACAGCGCCACAGACTACAAGCCGTGTCTTTATTTTATAGCCAGATTCCACAAGGCAAAGTAAGGACGTGGTCAAGATATTTACAACATTCTCGCGGGTTTCGATCCTACTCAATTACATGCACCTGAAGTCTATCAAGCCTACATCACTCAGGCACGTGGGGCCACGTGTTCAGACCGTAGGTTCAAGCTTACAACTATAGCTGTTGGCTATATTCTGCTGGGAGGGCCCTGCCCTCCAAGCTGGGACTTGCACGTGGCCATGAGAAGACTGTGCCCTCTCATTAGTCCAAGGCTTGAACCTGTCCAAACACTGTAGCCACTCTCCATACATTACATCTCAGAATTTATCCTCTGCAAAATGGGCTATCTCAAATCACTCTCATCTCTGTTTACGGTTTTCCTTCTACTCACTTAAGGGTGGAGTTGGGACATAAACAGAAGTAAAACAAGATATTTCAGGGTAAGGGGGGAGGGACACCTTTACTGGGCACCCCTTCCGCTATTTCATTTGCTTGTTGCAACAACTCAGTGTCCCAAGTATTGCTATGACAAACTATGACAAATGTAGTGGCCTGAAACAGCACATGTATTTTTTTAGATCAGAAGTCTGCTGAGTCTCACTGGGCTAAAATGAATGTGTCAGCAGGGCTGCATTCTTTTCTGAAGGCTCTAGAGGAGACTCCATTTCCTGGCCTTCCCAGCTTCCAGAGGCTACACACAGTACTTAGCTTAGGTCCTCCCTTCCGCCTTCAAAGTCAGCAACATCACATTTCTCTGACCTTACTTCTGTAGTCACACTTCTCTGGTGACAGCCAGAAAAGGTTCTCCGTATTATCTAGAGACTTGTGTGATGATGTGGGCTCACCAGGAGAATCCGGGGTAGTCTCCCATATCCCAAGGACTTTGACCTTACTCACATTTTCAGAATCCCTTCTGCCATGTAAGGTTCTAGGGATTAGGAGGTGAACATCTGGGGGTGGGTCATGAGTCTGCCTACCACATCGACCAAGCCCTACCTCTTGATAGTTCAGAGGTTCTTGGGCATCAACAGGGAGCACTATGTCTTCACTTTATAAAATGAAATACAGCAGGTCCTTAGATAATGCCATTTTGTTATAATGCTGATGAGATGCTGAAGGAAGCTAACTCTTGTTTATAGAAGTAGCCCATGGTAAAATTGGTTTATTTATATGTCGTTTCGCTTAAAGTCTTGGAACTTATTGACAATGTTAAGTGAGTACTTACTGTACATTTGACTTAAAATTTTTTTTAAAATCCTTCTCTATCCTCCAAAATGTAGTTGTACATTTTCCACTCATCAGAATGACAGAGATTTAAAAAATATTATTACCTGTAGAAACGATTTGCATTCATTGTGTATAATGCCATCATCCAAGGTCTACCTGGCTGAAACTGGCCCCTGCCTGAAGGCTCAGCCAGCCTTTTGTCAGTGCCAAGGGATGAGCTGGCCCCGAGAGGCTGAGTCAAGGCAATTAATTAAGCAAGTAATTAAAATGAATTTCAGATGGAGAATGTTCAGTTAATTATACTCTTTAGTTCATGGCGTGCTATATAACTGGTCTTCTTACTTTATTTGAGTTTTATTAATTTCCCCCTGTTATTCCTCATTCCTGTCCTCTCCCCTCTCCCGATACGTGCCTAGTCTGATGTGTTTACACACCTGGGTATGTACTATGATCCTCTGCTGGATCTCCACAAGCTTTCTCAGGGGCATATCCCCAAGAGAGGGCTTTCCACCTTCAGCCACGTGTATTCCTGACATCATGAGGGACTGCCAGATGCCGTGTCAGAGCCGCTGTCCTAGTTCCCATGTCTGCCAGAGAGTGAGAGCATCAGCGGACTTCTCACTTATTCCTCCTCTGAGTATATGTGGTGTCTCTTTTACTTTGCCTTTCTTTGATTACCAGGGAAACCGAACATCTCCTATACTGTTAGACAACAGAAGTGAAGCCTTATCAGCAGTGAGGAGAAAACCCAAGACTCAGACCAGTGTATGTGCTGCTGCTTCTATCTGAAGGAAAGGCAGCTTCCGTGGACCTTGCTTAAAGTTCCTTTGGCTAATGTGGGACTATCCTCAGAGTCAATCCTGGTGCCTGTCCCTTTTCCCTTCATATATCTCAAGTTCAGGGCTAGTGTTTTTCTTCCACAAATTATTCCCTATTTTTAATTTCCAAAACTTTATGGCCCAGATTAGATGTTTGAGGGGAATATTTGATTTGTTACATTTTGTGATGCTGCCGCAATTCCCCCAAATGTAGCCTGGCACATCGAACTTCACATACTTCATAGACAGCAGGGATGATGCATCCTTCCTGCCCGCCTGCTCCAGCCTTAACCGCATTGTTCCTTCTACCTGCTTCCCTTTCTGCCTCTCCCACCAGGTAAATGGATCTCAGCCCTGCATGCATATGAACTGGACTGGAGAGGTCTTTTAAGCTTTAGTTACCCAGGCCCCACTACCACAGACAACTTCTCCATCATCTGGGTGGGGCCAAGCATGGGTACTTTTGTAAATAGGTTGACTACCAAGCAGAAATTCGACTGCTGCTCCACATGGAGGTGAAGAAGATTGTGTTTAGAATACAGTCAATCCCATAGGGTGTCTTTTAGTATTATCCTACTCTCCAATTAAGGTTAATAGAAAACACACAATACAATCCAGGCAGGACTGCTAATAGCCCAGAGCCTTCAGGAATGAAGGTTTAGGACATTCCACAGGTAGAGAACTATGACCAGTTGCTGTGTTTGCTGAGGGCGAGGAATATATAGAATGTGTAGTGGAAGAAAGTGGTTATAAATACCAGCTCTGACCACATGACCAGTTTCAGAAATGGGGACTGTATTGTCATGAGTATTTCCTCCTTATTTTGTCATGAATATATTTGTGTGCTCCTAAGAAGATATCTTTGTTTTCTTCCTCTTATCCCCTTGTTATATAACATAAGATGTGTAAACTCTATATCATAGTATTTAAGTATTGTTAATTTTACATCCTAGTACTTAAATTACAGGATATTAAATAGAAGCATAGCCATCACGCAAGGACTTTGCATCCTCTTCTGGGGGCGGGATTAGTGCATTTCGGTTGTAGTTTGTATAGTTGTCTCCTGTTTGGCGGAAGTATAACCTTCTTGTCTTCATTTGGAGAGTCATTATGGTTTAAGGAGTGCATCAAACTGACAAGGGGTGAACTTGTGATGGCTAATTTTATATGTCACCTTGGCTGGGCTGTGGTGCTCAGATATTTGGTCAACCATTATTTTGGATGTTTCTGTGAGGGTGTTTTTTGGATGAGGTTAACTTTTAAATTGGTGGACTTTGTGTAAAGAAGATTGCTGTTCTTAATGTGGGTGGGCCTCATCTAAGCCGTTGAAAGCCTGAATGGTACAAAAGACTGATTTCCTCTGAGAAAGAAGGAATTCTGTCAACAGATGGCCTTTGGACTTGAACTGAAACATTGGCTCTTCCCTGAGTTTCCAGGCCTTTGCAATTCAATCTAGTTATAGATCTAGAGGCAAATAGGGGTGGTGGTGGGGGAGGGCAGAGTGGATCCCGAGGAGAATCAGTAGTGTCTTACACAGCAATGGCCTCAAGGGAGGCCATTAAAGTTTCTTCAGGTAATTCAGGCTTAATCTCCGCTGAGTAGGCACTGTAGTTTTCTCTTCTAAGGTCCCAATTGCCAATATTAGGTGCTCAATAAATGTTGAGTTGAAGAAGGAGCAAGGGAAGAAAAAGATGATTAGAAAAATACTAGAAATTCCTTAACCAGCCACTGTCCTTTTGTCCCTACACAGTCAGTGCTAGGGAAGAGTGACAATCAATTCTGTTTTGTTACAATCTATATAACATAACCTCCCCAGACTCCTTCCTAGATTCCGGAGGATGGTGAAAAGGAGTCAGGCTTGGTTGGAAATGCCTGCAAACTTCACGCGGTCCCAGGGCCACTGCCTCCAGTTTGACCAGCAACAAAGGCTTTCCTTGTTTAGGTCTTGGAATTTTTCTTTTTTTTTCTGATCCTGATCCTTGCACAGAAAAAGCCCTAAAGACTATGCCTTCTCTAAGAACTTTGAAAGCCTAAAGTATTTTGTGTGCCTCAGGGAAAAGAGAATCAAGAGTGGGAAAGTGGAGTAATTAGTCAGTGTCTGGCGATGCTCCAAGGGCTGATGGGAATGCGGGCTGACAGCAGAGGCAGGGAGAGCAGCCTCTCCCCACCTTTATCTTTCTTTAGCTTTTGAATCTGGAGGCTCTTGGAAACGGCCCAGCAGGATACTGTGGGAGAGGTGGGTGGAGGAAGGGAACAGGCCTTGTTGACCATCAGGTTTCTGAAGCTCATTTAAGGACACGCACCCAGGTTTTGAATGCAAGTATATCACAAGGAACTCCACTCTCTGCTGGGCTCCCAACCTCTCTAAGCGGAGGCCAGTTAGAGGATTAGGAAGCCTGCCAGCTCCTCCAGGACAACCAGGACAGCATGTCAGGTGCCCCAGAAGCATAGCACGGTGGCCTGGAGCTGGAGCAGACCTTAGAACAGCGGTTCTCAACCTGTGGGTCGCGACCCCTTTGGCGGTTGAACGACCCTTTCACAGGGGTCGCCTAAGACCATCCTGCGTATCAGATATTTACATTACGATTCATAACAGTAGCAACATTACAGTTATGAAGTAGCTACGAAAATAACTTTATGGTTGAGTCACAACATGAGGAACTGTATTTAAAGGGCCAGAAGGTTGAGAACCACGGCCTTCGAACAATCTGCGGGATGCTGTGGTGGGACTGGGAGAAGACACTGAGGCTCCGAGGGTGCCATGGCTTGCCCAAGCCCTGACAGTGGCAGAATAGAGGAGGGGACTCTGCCTTTGCTCCTTTCCCCGGTGGACCATTCAGAGCTGCAGCTCCATTTCTGCCCACTCGGCTCCCGTCATCCTTGTCTATGTTTGACATTGTAAATATATGCTCTAAAGGCATTGCAACTTTCACCAATCTAACTAAGAGGCTGATAAAGCGAGTCCCACTACCTGCCGTCACCACTCAGCCTCCCAGATGCTCACCGGGAAAGTGCAGGTGTGGTCTCAAGTCCCTGCAGAGTGGTCCCCTTGGAAGTGTCCTCTTCACAAGGCCGTTCCCTCTCACATTTTCAGTTCCAAACCTCCCTCCCCCCTGATTTATAAAGTCATTTATATGAAAAAGTCTACCAAGATATAAATAACAAGATAGGTTTTGAAGTGTCTTTTTGAAAAAGCATAAGTAAAAAGTACAAGTTACAGATAGCTCTTTAGCATTTGAATATTTGAAATTAGAACTGGCCCATAGATTCATTGCAGGTAGAAGACAGCTGTGTAAATAGTTCAATACACATGGGACAGAAAACTTTCTTAAAGGAGCCAGTGATGGGACTTGACTTTGGTAAAGCACCCCTCCCCCCAACCCTGGCAAGGAACCCAGGCCATCCTGGAGTGGGTCACAGTGACCCATGTCTCACTGCCTCTTACCTCGCATTTCCCAGAGCCATTGCTGATAAAACCAAAGCTAGGATATTTCTCACTGGACCTGAGCCCTGAGAAGGCTGTGCATTTTTTTCTTTATGTTACTAGAGAATGTGTGGGATATATCAAAATTGCTTTCAGGCTTGTATTGGTGAAGCTCCAACACGGACAATTTTCTCACCCTCTTCTTTATGTCAAGAGCATCCAAATTTGAAAGCTTTATGGGGAGAAGAAATGAGTACCCCTCACCCTTTCCTCTTCCCCTACTCCCATCCCTACATATAAATTCCCCATGTAGGGAAGGGCATCAAACCATTGGATTGGATTAGAAGAACTGGAAAGTCTTAACTGCCTAAGATGAGTTTCTCCCAATATATCTAGCCACAAAATCAGAAACTCAGGTAGAATAGTTGTGGAAACAAGGTTTTATAAAACAAGTGCTTAAAATCTGAAATTGTTATGTTTATTTGTTCACAGCTACCTACATTGGATTGTAACTCCTTGAGTCAGGCCTTATTGGTCTCTCTGTCACTGTCTCCAGGGTCTGGTTCAGAGCCAGGCTCCTAGTAACAGTGGTGACCAGCATGTATTCAGTGCGTAAGCAGGTGCCAGGCACTGTGGTGCTTTATATGAACTGCATCCTACAATCCTCCTACCAGCTCAGTAAAGTGGCTATTGTTATTATTCTCGTTTTGCAGATAGCACAGAAAGGTGAAGCCACTTGCCCAAAGTTACACAGCTAGTAAGTAGAGCCAAGATTCGAATGCAGGTAAGGACTTAAATACTACACAGTAGCCCTCAGTGGTTGGCACTGATTCCTTACTTGGTGAATGAATGAAATGAGTGAATGAACAAAGAATATTTTGTGGGAGAGCTGAGGTAGAGGAGGGTGGGAAGAAATTAGTAAGAAAGTTAAAAAGATCCTCTACACATCTGAACGCTAGGACTCAGATCTCATGCATTGTGACTGGGGAATCTTACAGACGTTAGAGAGAACTTTGATGTCCCTGCTGACACACTGATGTCAGACGTATGTCTTCCAGAACTGTGAGAGGGTGGCTGCTCTTCTTTATGTATTCTGGACCAAGGTATGAATTAATCGTTTTACTTCATTGGGAGAGAATGCAGTTACCTTTTCCACCTGCCCACTGGTCCCCAGTTTCTTGCAGGCTGGCCTGTCACATCATTCTTTGAATGGCATCCATTTTGCCACATAGACTGGAACCGCTTCTTGGTATTTCTTGTCCTTGCTTTCTTCATACAGAGGTACAAATACTGGGGTTCCTTCGCCCATCACTGTTTTACATAAGTAATACAATTGATTACCATCTTTAGTAGAGACATTCTCTATGGCAGTGATTCGGCCAATGATCTCAGAAATTGCTGTATTGAGTAAAGTTCCATGGCCTTGCAGTATTTATTTACTGGCCGGACATCCTGCCACACAATTTCCAGTCTCCTTAGTTGGCACAGTGCCTGACTGTTGGCTTTACTTGCTGCACGGGTCTCAGTTCTTAATCTGTAAAAAAGACGAGTAATAGATCAGGTCCGCCCCACCATAAATTATCCACGGAGCGGAAAATAAATCCTTGTGTGCACCCCAAATCTCCTCTGGCTGCCACTTCCTGAGGTAGCTGCTTGGCTCCCCTTTTCTGAGTCTGAATTCAGCAGCCATGTCTGTAGTAAGAGGCCCTACCCTGCCCTGACTAATCAATCCAGCCATGGCCAGAATACTAACTGGCTCAATCACATCCCTGACTCCCAGAAATTTGGAATTTTGAACTAAGATCCCCTGATATCAGGCATTGCTGGTAATAAGTTGGTCAATGGCAGTATTCTAGAGCTGTGTAGCCTAACACAGTAGCCATATGTGCTATTGAGCTCCTACACTGTGGTTAGAGCAAATTGAGATGAGCTATGAGTATAAAGTACATTCTGGCTTTCAAAGACTTAATATGAATTTTTAAAAATATCTCATCAATAATTCTTTGATTATATATTGAAGTGGTAATATTTTAGATAGATTGAGTTAACATATGTTATTGAAATTAATTCCTCTGGTCTCTTTTTACTTTTTAAAATGCATCTTCTAGAAAATTTGAAATTACATATATGGTTGGAACATTATTTCCTTTGGACAAAACCACTTTACAGAAAAGTTCCTTGAGGCTGTGGGGTTGGGTGGCTCCTAGCCTCGGCAGGCCTGGCTCACTCAGTTGCCTTTTCTTCCTTGAGCCAGCCCAGCTCTCTTCCTTTGTTTTCTTTCTGGCTTACACTAGCCTGAGTGGTTGGAATTATTGGTCACCAAAGAGACTTTAACGAATAGAACAACTGGACCAAAATCTCCTCCGGGAGTTAAACAGATGATTCTGTGGCTCTGCTGGAGAACCTCCCAATGCTCCCCATGGGTCAAGTTTGAGCACAACCTGAAATGATGAGATCACGTGAACTGTATCACTCCTGCTTCCCCTGCTACTGCCCTTTGTCTTGTGGGACCATTAGCTTTGGCCACAAGAACTGAATTTGGACTAGGAGGTTTTGCTGACCAGGAAGGACAGCTGAGCTCCCATGACGTCTGGTTTGAACTGAGGTTGTGCTTAGAAGCTGGATTATGTTACCAGATGTTGGAGCTCAGAATAATAACAGCTTTGCTGGACTCTCCCTGAACCTATAGGAAATCAAGGTTTGAAACAAGAGCAATTTCACAAAGCACGCACACTGGCCGCTCCCTTCCCCCACCTCCCCTGCCAGTCCCCGTCTGGCACGGCGGCTCACCCTCACGCACAGTGATCAGGCATTTCGTGTCTCTGCACCCAGCCTGTGAACTCTCACTTTGGAAATGTGGTTTTCCTAAGACATTTCAGTTGTTCCAAGGTGTGAGGTGAAATTCCCACAAAAACCTGTCAAGGGCTGGCTTTGGAGTGAAATGCTCAAGGTTAACTCACTGGGGTGAACAAGAATCGTATGCCAGATTCCAAGTAATTATTCCTTTAGGAACTGCCCGCTCCAAGCACTTTAATGAAAAATGATAGAAAGAGTTATTGACCTTTGAGACATTCAATTCCATCATGGAGTGAAGCATCTGCAGTGAATCCGGCCGGGGAAGATTACATCTGCCCCACCAGGAGACGTTGGGATAGTTTATCTTCAAAATAGGCAAAGAAAATGTGTCTAATGAATCCCTAAAGCATGGCATGTGCAGATGGGGTTGAAAACTGCCTCCAGCAATTTTTCATCCTCATTGTAAGGGGAGTCCCTTGGAAACAAGTTACAGATCACATGTAAATTTGACTTGCTACACTTACCACATTCTTGGGAAGACTAGGAATGAGATGATAAATGAAGACATTGCAAAGTTAATAGTTTGAGAGAGAGACCCTTATTAAAATAAAAAAAAATGAGGCATATGCCATATTCACAGGAACTGTGTGGTTTAATAAAATGAAATAAGCTTCCAATGTGTTCCATATGGCTCTGTGTTGAGTGGAAGACAAATGTGGGTAAGATGTGGCCCCTTACCCTCTGGGAGCTTGCAATCAAACTGATCGCTGAGACAATATTTAAGCGTGGAGGAGCTGTCACAGTGCCTGACAGCCCCAGCCAGGGAAGATGGTGCAGTCTGATTGTTAAGTGGGAAGGGGGTACAGTGTAGTGTGCAGGGGGAATAAGAACCAGTTTTCAGGATGTTTTTGTTGTTGTTATTAATTTTTCTAAGGCATTTAATAGCTAAATTCTCCACTTCTGTCCCCACTGAATCTGATTGCTTCCCCATTTCTTCCCTTCTCAGAGGTAACTACCACACTGTACTAGGAACATATCCTCCCAAGTGCATTTTTTTTTTACTAGTAGACACATGTTTAATTAAAGAGCTGATATGTGGATATCATGTGGATATTTGGTTTTGTTTGATAATTTTTTGTACTTTTTTACATTTTTTAAATGTTTCATGATTTAAATGATTGTAAGTGAATAGTATATACAAGAAAGGAGAAGAAGGAAAGAGAGGAAGGAAGGGAGAAAGAAGGTAAGGAAGAAAGCAAAGAAAGAAAGGAAAGAAGAAAAAGAAGGGAAGAAAGGAATAGAGAGAAGAAAGGGGGGGGGGAAAGGAGAAGAAAGAAAGAAAAAGAACCTAAGATTCCTGAGAATTCATAGAACCACGAGGCCACTTTGCGTGGAGATAGTCAGAAGAGACTTTGCCAAGAAGATGAAGTATGACCTGGGTCTTGACAAATGGAGACGAGGGAGGATGATCTGAGTGGGAGGAACCCCGCCAAAGAACAGCTCTTATCTGTAAAATGAGGTTAGACTTCATAGGCTCTAAGTTCTCGTTCAAATCAGCCTATGTTACGTTCATTGATTCAACTCATAAGCAATTTTTGGACTCCTGACAAGTGCAGTAAGTCGGGCTGGACACCGTGGAGGGTTCTGGGATGGGAAAATGACAGGGTGGCCGCTCTCTTGGAATTATCGTCTTCATTTTCATCATTCATCATCCTTAAACATGAAGGCTTTACTGTAACTTTTAACCTGTCTGTTGTTCTGTCTATTGAGCCTGACTTATTCTGTTACATTCTGACTCTAAGGTGAAAATTATTTCTCCTATTTCTTTGTATCCTCCACAGTGTCAAGACAGGACTGGATAAAGAAGTGGATATTCATTAAATACTTATTGAATGTTTGATTAACTTATTCATTTAAATAGTAATCATGAGGCTCTTATGTCCTAAAGCACAAAAGGGAATACTCTGGAGATCCAATGATAAAATAATCTCTATGTGTTTCAGTCTGCTACTGGAGATGAATTAATATAACTCAATTACTGCCCAGGAGGAAGTGCGAAGGACCAAAAGAATTGTAAAGAAAAGGGTTATTTGGGTTAGTTGATTGCATAAAGTGGCAGGTATATGTCCAAGCTTTTGGTATCTGTTAGAGATATATTCAGCATTCTATTTCACATGTGATTTCTGAGGAAGGGAATGCTTAAAAATATGTGATATCACTTGTTAAAATGGTAACACCTGTCTTTCTCACCTCTCCCTTCTTCCTATGCTTCCATCACATATTATTTTAATTTACTTTTTAATACTAGAAGAAAAAGAAATAGGAACAGACACCATCAATTTAATTTTTTAAATCCTCCTTGTTGTACATTTTTTTTGAAATTAAAGATTAGAACAGAACAGAAAAATGTAAAGTCCAATGTGGTAGTAACTTATTCTTTTTTTAAAAAATTATCTTTATTGTTGAAAGTATTACAAATATCTCTATCTATTTTCCCCCATTTATCCCCTTTACCCTGTACTTCCCCTAACCAGGCCTTCACAACATTATTGACTGTGTTGATGAATTATGTATCTAATCTAATAAAAGAGAAACATGCAAATTGACCACACCTTCGCTACGCCCAAGCCGCCCACCAGCCAATCAGAGCAATTATATGCAAATTAACCCAACCAAGATGGCGGCCGGCAGCCACGGAGATGGAGCAAGCAGGAGGCTTGGTTGCCCTGGCGATGGAGGAAGCCAAGCTTCCCGCCTGCCCTGGCCGGCTGTGGTCTCTGCTCAAGGCAACAAAGTTTCAATTATAGAAATAAATAAATCCCAGATACCTGCTTTCAGCCAGCCTCCACTGGGAGATTGGGTGGCTGGGGGCCGTAGCCAGCTTGCAAACAGCCATCAGCCCCTCACCCAGGCTGGCCAGGCACCCCAGCGGGGACCCCCACCCTGAAGGGGCTGTGGCCAGCCTGCAAACAGCCATCAGCCCCTCATCCAGGCTAGCCAGGCACCCCAGCGGGACCCCCACCCTAATCCTGGACACCCTTCAGGGCAAACCAGCCTGCCCCCACCCATGTACCAGGCCTCTATCCTATATAATAAAAGGATAACATGCAAATTGACCCTAACAGAAGAATGACTGGGAATGACTGGTCACTATAACCCACACTGACCACCAGGGGGCAGACGTTCAATGCAGGAGCTTCCCCCTGGTGGTCAGTGCACTCCCACAGTGGGAGCTCTGCTCAGCCACAAGCCAGGCTGATGGCTGCCAGTACAGCAGTGGTGGTGGGAGCCTCTCCCGCCTCAGAAGTGCTAAGGATGTCTGACTGCAGCTTAGACCTGCTCCCAGCTGGCAAGTGGACATCCCTCTAGGGCTCCCGGGCTGCCAGAGGGCTGTCTGACTGCCAGCTTAGGCCCAATCCCCCCAGGGAGCAGGCCTAAGCCAGCAGGTGGACATCCCTCGAGGGATCCCAGACTGCAAGAGGGCACAGGCCAAGCTGAGGGACCCCCCCGAGTGCACAAATTTTTGTGCACCGGGTCTCTAGTATATGTATAAAAGTTCTTTGGTTATACCAAGCCACCCACCCTCCCCCACCTTCTCTTTGAGATTCATCAGTCTGTTCCATGCTCTTATGTCTCTGGATCTATTTTGTTCATCAGTTTATTTTGTTCATTAGATTCCACACAGGAGTGAGATCATGTGATACCTGTCTTTCTCTAACTGGCTTATTTTGCTTAGCATAATACTCTCCACATCTCTCCATGCTGTCTCAAAGGGTAAGAGATCCTTCTTCTTCTTCTTCTTTTTTTTGTTTTTACAGCTGCATAGTATTCCATGGTGTAAATGTACCACAGCTTTTTTATCCACTGATCTACTGATGGGCACTTGGGCTGTTTCTAGATCTTAGCTATTGTAAATTGCACTGCTATGAATATAGGGGTGTATATATTCTTTCTGACTGGTATTTCGGGATTCTTAGGATATATTGCCAAAAGTGGGATCACTGGGTCAAATGGCAGTTCCCTATTTAATTTTTTGAGGAAACTCCATACTGTTTTTCATAGTGGCTGTACCAGTCTGCATTCCTACCAGCAGTGTACTAGGGCTCCCTTTTCTCCACATCCTCGCCAGCACTTCTCATGTGTTGATTTGTTGATGGTAGTAACTTATTTTTAATAGCCAGATGCTGAATTCAGATTTAATACTCATGGACTTAGGTTTATGTCTTCTAATAGTTGCAACTGCATTCTAAAAACTGAGACCAAGTCTGCTCTAATAGATGTCCTTATCTGGACAGGCTCCCTTGGCTAGAGGGACAGGCTTTCCAGCCTTACACAGAATGCAAATGGGTAAATGGACGTATAAATGATAATGCTGATAGTAATAAACTATTTTAATCAATAGTTTATCCTAAAAACAAGCTTCTGAAGCGGGTACTAATTTGAATGAGAATGCTGATAGTAATAATCATTTAATCAATAGTTTATCCTAAAAACAAACTTCTGAAGTGGGTACTAATTTGAAAAGCAGAAATGAAAACAAGTAAAAAGTTGCCTTTTTGGGTGCCAGTGTAAAGGTCACCATGGAATACTTCATATTTCTTTTAAAAAAATATTTTTATTGATTTCAGAGAGGAAAGGGGAGGGAAAGAGAGAGGAACATCAATGATGACAGAGGACCATTGATAGGCTGCCTCCTGCATGCCCCCTCTACTGGGTATCGAGCCACTAACCAGGCATGTGCCTTGACTGGGAATTGAACTGTGACCTCCTGGTTCATAGGTCGATGCTCAACCACTGAGCAACTCTGGCCAGGCCATATTTCTCTTCTGTAGGTCCTGAGTCAGTCCACATACATGGGAACTTATATCTTCTCCTTGTGTACCTGAGTGGCATCATTTATTTGAATACACATTTGTCAACTTCTGTTGGAGAAAAACAAGGATTGATAGGCTATACTGGCAAATGCCAAGAAAGGCACTGCATTTACTGTTGACAGGTTGTGTAGGAATGGAATGCAACCTTCCTTCCTTCCTTCCTTCCTTCCTTCCTTCCTTCCTTCCTTCCTTCCTTCCTTCTCCTTCCCTTTCCTTCTCTCTCTCTCTTTCTTTTGGTAATACTCTTCTAGAACTTATCTTTATACAAAGCAATACTTTGTAATAATTCTTTACAGATATTTTAAACTTTTTATGACTTAGATATTCATATTTAACGGAGTGGTTTTTTTTATATTTTAATCTAAGCACTGTCTTTGTGAACTGATAATTTAATGTATTTGGAACAAGAATAGGCCTGATTTTGGTTTTTGGTCAAGGTGATTTAAGAAACAAAATTTTGGCTTCTTGGGAGATGCAAAGATCACAGCCTACTCTCTGACCAGGCTGACCTGCCTCTGAATGTCCTGAGTGGGTTTGTTTACATCTTTGTGTGTATCTGAAACAGGATCTTTAAATTAATTGTTTGTTATTATCCTTTACTTACAATTTAGAAATTGTCACAGGATCTTTTTCTCTTGTTTGTTGATTTGTATATTTGCACAAGTAATCACTTTGTAATGTTTGCACTATGAGTTTCTTTGGTCTGGAAGTTTGTCAGGTAAACGAGCTCAGGCTTGAGAGTCAAACCCCATCCCAAACCTGTGCCACTGTGGGTGGCTAGCAGTTCTTCTCCACCCCAGCCGCAGGTTTTGCTCACCTGGAAAGCAGGAAAATGCTCACCTGGCTGGCAGACGTGAGGAGGAAATGGGGTCAAGCTTGTAGTGCACCATCAGGGTTAAATACATGCTTATTTTCTTTTGTTTTCCTAAGCTTCTCTCTCTGCAAATGTAGTTCTGGGTGACATATTATCTCTTACATTCCACTGCATGCTTACACAAGAAGCCAAGTTAAATAAAGACCCAGTCTCTTGACCTCTTCACACTATCATTCCAGTTGTTTCCACCATTTTCCAAATAAAGAAAATAGTGATTACAAAGTCACAATTGTATTTCATAGCAAGTAAGATAATTTTTTTCCCCAGGACTGCCAGTGAAAACTCTCTTTAGTTCCTGGAATTGAAGCATATTGTTTTACAGATCTGGTTTTGTAAAATCTGCACAGTGGTTAAGTGTACATTTGTTTTTAGGGTCCAGACAATCTGCTAACCAGGTCTTCCTTGGCTGAAGGACTCTGGCCAAGAGACTGGACTCCTACGAGCCCCAGTTTCCCTGTCTTTGGAAAGAGGGAAAGCATGCATCCTGAAAGGTGGCCGAGAGGACTTAATGAAGTAAAGTGCTTAGCAAAATGGTTGGCAATGACGTAAAGCCTTTATTATTTTCCCTGAAGATTAGTAAACAGTAGTAGTCCTTTAATTTTTCTCCAAGAAGCCACTTGTGTTATCGTAGAGAATGTATGAGAAAAAACATCACCCAAAGGTGATGTAATGGTCAGATCCCTAGGCTTAGAGTCAGAAGGCCGAGCTTGCCCCACACCCCCACTCACTAGCCCCTCAGCCTTGGACTGGACCCTGCTCAGCTTCAGTTTCCCCCTTGGGATCGGGTATAAGCTTTGTCCTTTTCACTTTGCAGTTTTGTGGTTTTCAGAGGAGGTATTTGATTTGAAAGCACTTTGCAAATTATTACGTACTGAATCAAATATCTAATGAAGAATCTTCTCAGGGTCTACTTTCTTGGACTTTGGGGCCAGGTGGTCTGAAGTCTGATGCCAGTTTCTCTACGTGGTGGTTGGGTAATCCCAGGCAAATTTCTGAACCTCTCTGTGCCTCAGTTTACTCATCTGTAAAGGGAGGATAATCATGGCATCACACGGGATTGTGGTGTGGATAAGTGAGTTAATGCACTGAAGCATTTAGGATAGTGACTTAGGCATGTAAGAGTTAAACAATGTTAGTTATTCCCTGTTTTTAAAATAGAGGAGCTGGGCTACCTTATCTGTAGCATGCTTCCTACTTTAAACATTCTTTGATGTTTAATATGGCTCACTTTCTAGAATAAAAGCATTTTGAATGCTTCAGTAATTTTTGCAGTAATGGTCTTCTGCTAATAACATTAAAATTCAGATGTATAGATTTTTGGAAATTCCTGATTATTTGGTATTAAGGTGAAGTCCTCAGTTCTCATCATCTGCCACTTAATATCACATTCCCAACTTTTGAGGAACTTATGTCTGCCCTCAACTATGTCTTGGGGTAGGTCTGTAATTCCAAAACTGAGTGCCAAGGCACATGGGCATCACAATACATTCACAGGGAGGCTGTGGAATATTGTGAAATTTGTGGGAGGAACTTGATATCTGTCAGTCACCTCATGATTTACTTATCTCATAAGTTACTAGCTTGAGAGAGTGCACAATTTCAATATGGTTGCACTAATTTCTTTTGATGATATCTTTTTGCCAGGCTGTGTTTTCTGAGGTAGCTGCTGAAGGGTAGCAGAATGTGTCACTCCAAAATATGACTAGGAATTTAGAACATGTTACCCCCAAATGCCACTTTGACATATTAGTTATTGATGTTACTGGACCCCAATATTTTGAGTTTGTTTGCCTGTGTGCACTGGCCCAAAAGAAATGTTGAAGCAGGTGTTTTTAGTACAGAAAGGAGATTTATTAGAGAATTGGCCAATCTGGAGTACGGGCAAGCTAATGGTCTCAAAGACCCGCCTCCCCAATGGCATGTAGGTTACAGATTATTTAGTGCAAAAATGACAAAATGCTGTGGGTTAGGGGCTCAGGATTGTGCTGGGAGCTGATTGGTTGGAGGTGAGGTAAGGGTAATAAATACTTTCTGCAGGTCCTGAGGACAGCTCTGAGGTCTTTTGTGGTGGCCCTCTGTCTGGGTTTCATAGAAAGGTAGCCAGGGGGTCTTTCTACCTTATGGCTCTTGGGCTGAAACATGATTTAGGTCAAGATGCTATCTTTAGCCTGCCAGAGGTCTGGACCTTGTGACCATAAGTCAGGTCCAGGCTGTTGTCTTCTATTGTTGGGGGTTGCTGATTATCCAGGGGAGAAGCTAGATCTATAGGGGTGTAGAGAAAAAGAGAGATGTGGTTCCTATAGTTATGATTCAAAGCTAAATTTGGTTAAAGTCGTAAGGACCCTCGGTTTCATTGAACTGTAAGAACTTGACAAATAGCAAATGTGGGGAGAGGCCTCTCTCTGAACTTCCCTTATCCACCCAAAAAAAGATTCTTCAAAAGGAACTCACTTGCTGTAAATGCCCTCCCTGGGAGTTTCATCAACCAGGGAAGATGGTCTCATAGGAGAGGAGACTAGAAGTCAGCTCTATACCCATCAAACTTTGTCACAAACTATCATATCTCCCATCTCTTCTTTTAAGAGACCATTCCTCTGTCTTAAAAATCATTTATTCTCCCCTAATAGGTCTGCATCCTTCTTCCCTTTCCCCTTAAGATGATGGTGTTTAAGTCTGAATTCTAAGCCACCGCTAAGAATTACTCATTTTCCCCTGGATATTTCCCATTGTAACTGCACAGGAACTTCATGTCTTTAATATGATTTTTTTTCTCAGTTCAATCTAGCTTTGTCCAGTCCAATAGCACCATGACTCACTTGCTTCTTTTCAACCAGACCCTTCCACCTTTGTACACATTGCACATCCACCCCCTTAATCATTAAGCCCTTAAAGCACCAGGTTCTGGTCCGGGCCAAACTGTCTTAAGAATAAAGCCTCAGGCTACTCCAAAAGAGAATTACAGGCCAATATTCCTGATGAACATAGATGCTAAAATCCTCAACAAAATTCTAGCAAATTTGAACCATCATTACATTAGAAAGATCATACACCATGACCAAGTGGTATTTATTCCAGGGATTCAAGGCTGGTATAATATTCACAAATTAATAAACATGATACATCACATAAACAAATTGAGAGACAAAAATCACATAATCATATCAATCAATGCAGAAAAGGCATTTGACAAAATCCAACACCCATTCCTGATAAAAACTCTCAGCAAAGTGGGAATAGAGGGATCATATCTCAACATAATAAAAACTGTATATGACAAACCTATAGCCAATATCATACTCAATGGGCAAAAATTAAAACCATTTCCCTTAAGAACAGGAACAAGACAGGGATGCCCACTCTCACCACTCCTGTTTGACATAATACTGGAAGTGCTAGCCATAGCGATCAGACAAGAAGAAGAAATAAAAGCCACCCAAATAGAAAAAGAAGAAGTAAAACTGTCATTATTTGCAGATGACATGATATTGTACATAGAAAATCCTAAAGACTACATCAAAAAAACTACTAGAACTAATAAATGAATTTGGCAATGTAGCAGGATACAAAATTAATATCCAGAAATCTATGGCTTTTTTATACATCAATAATGAACTCACAGAAAGAGAGACTAAAAAAACAATTCCATTTACCATTGCAACAAAAAAATTAAGATACCTAGGAATAAATTTAAACAAGGAGGTAAAGGACCTGTACTCAGAAAAGTACAAGACACTGAAAGAAGAGATAAAGGAAGACATAAACAAATGAGATAGAGGAAGACATAAACCGTGTTCATGGATTGGTAGAATCAACATCATTAAAATGTCCATACTACCCAAAACAATCTATTGATTCAATACAACCCCATTAAAATACCGACAGCATACTTCAAAGACCTAGAATAAACTCTCCAAAAATTCATCTGGAATTAAAAAAATATATATATCCTGAATAGCTGCAGCAATCTTGAGAAAGAAGAACAAAGTTGGAGGAGTCACAATACCAGATATAAAGCTATATTACAAAGCCAGTATTCTTAAAACTGCCTGGTACTGGCACAAAAACAGATATATAGATCAATGGAACAGAACAGAGAACTCAGAAATCGACCCAATCCATTATGCTCAATTAATATTTGACAAAGGAGGCAGGAGCATACAATGGAGTCAAGACAGTTTCTTTAATAAATGGTGTTGGGAAAATTGGACAGATACCTGCAAAAAAAAAAAAAAATGAAACTAGACCACTAACTTACACCATACACAAAAATAAACTCAAAATGGATAAAGGACTTAAATGTAAGACAGGAAATCATAAAAATCCTAGAAGAAGCCATAGGCAGCCAAACAGCAGACATTTGTCATAGCAATATCTTTGCTGATATAGCTCCTAGGGCAATGGAAACTAAGGAGAAAATAAACAACAAATGGGACTACATCAAAATAAAAAGCTTCTGCACAGCAAAGGAAACCAACAAAACAAGAAAGCCCACTGCATGGGAGAACATATTTGCCAATGTTATCTCTGATAAGAGTTTAATCTCCAACATTTACAGGGAACTCATCCAACTTAACAAAAGGAAATAAACAATCCAATCAAAAAATGGGCAAATGACCTAAATAGACACTTTTCCAAAGAAGACATACAGACGGCCAAGAGACATATGAAAACATGCTCAAAGTCATTAATCATCTGAGAGATGCAAATCAAAAGAACAATGAGGTACCATCTTAAACCTGTCAGAATGGCTATCATCAAAAAATCAACAAAGGACAAGTGCTGGAGAGGATGCGGAGAAAAAGGAACCCTCCTTCACTGATGGGGGGAATGCAGACTGGTGCAGCCACTGTGGAGAACAGTATGGCGTTTCCTCAAAAAATTAAAAATGGGACTCCCATCTGACCCAGTAATCCCACTTCTAGGAATATATCTCAAGAAAACAGAAACACCAAGCAGAAAGGATATATGCACCCCTATGTTCATAGCAGCATAATTTACCATAGCTAAGATTTGGAAACAGCCCAAGTGCCCATCAGCAGATGAGTGGATTAAAAAATGGTGGTACATCTACTCAATGGAATACTACACTGCGGTAAAAAAGAAGGAATTCTTACCATTTGCAACAGCATGGATGGAACTGGAGAGCATTATGCTAAGTGAAATAAGCCAGTCAGAGAAAGATAAATATCACATGATCTTGCTCATTTGTGGAATATAATGAACAACATAAACTGAGGAACCAAAATAGAACCAGAGACATAGAAACATGGGACAGACTGTCCAACCTATGAGGGAAGGTGGCGGGTGAGGGGGTAAGAGAACCGAAGTACTTATATGCATGCATATGAGCATAACCAAAGGATATAGATGAGGCGGGGGGAGGAGGGGGAGGAGGAGTGAGGGCACGTGCTGGCGGGTGGAGGTTGCCAGGGAGAGGTCAATGGGGGAAAAAGGAGACTTATGTAATAATTTAAACCAGGGGTCCTCAAACTACGGCCCGCGGGACACCTGCAAATACAAATATTGTATTTGTTCCCGTTTTGTTTTTTTACTTTAAAATAAGGTATGTGCAGTGTGCAGAGGAATTTGTTCATAGTTTTTTTTAAACTATAGTCCGGCCCTCCAACGGTCTGAGGGACAGTGAACTGGCCCCCTATTTAAAAAGTTTGAGGACCCGCGCTTTAAATAATAAATAATTTAAATTAAAAAAAGAATAAAGCCCCAGGTTTGTTGATTAAAGCAACAGAGTTTCAAGCAAACTAATGATAACATCTTTAAAAAATTATTTTGGTTAATCCTCACCACAGGATATTTTTTCCAATAATTTTTGGAGACAGTAGAAGGGAGGGGAGAGAGAGACAAAGAGAAAGGAGAGGAACATGTATGTGAGAGAGACACATCAATTGATTGCCTCCTGCACACACCCCAGCCAGGGCTGGGGCACCTTTTCTTGACTGGGAATCAAACCTGAAATCCTTTGGTGGGGGGGCTGGTGCTCTAACCACTTGGAAACACTGGCCAGGGCTAAAGATATCTTGACCTCGGTTGTGTTTCAGCCCCCAGGTGATGAAAGCTGAATGCCCCTACTGACCTCAGCTTCATGAAACCAGACAGAATGATGCCATGGCTGACATCAGGACCAGATGCAATGACCAACTATTTCTACCCAGGAAATGAGGGTGGCAGTGCCCAACAATACGTGCACCTGACCAATCACACATCCCAGTAGTAAGTGGCTGTGGTTAAGCATGAAATACTGTTTTTCTTTCCATTTATGTGCATTATTTTTTCAATTGGCTATTAAGTTAACAAATAAAACACAAGTGTGTTAAAATGCATGAGACCTAACCACTTAGTAAACTGAATTGTTAGTTACTCCTTTTGGCCTGGAATGCTGGGAAAGAATTACTGAGACACTGAGGGCACCACGAACCTAGAAAATTTGGGACCCTCCCGGATAGATCCTTCAGTTTTAGCATTTCGTTTGAAAAAAGCACACATGCATGGAATAGGGCAGTGCTTACAGTTCACCCAGGCTCTGGAGGCTAATGAAGGCTGCTGAGAGCTTCATGCATGGAAGTGAAGCTTTGCAATCTCAGATTTATCGTGTGTACACATCCTTTGATAGTTCAAGGAAAGGCATAACATATTTGGAGGTAGTAGGGAAGTGAGTTTGCTCTTGGTTTCTGGAATTTTCTCTGCATTAACAATTTGTACTGATTTTAGCTACTAATGAGCAACATTGTTTTGGCGGGTTCTGATTAGCACATGAATACTATGGTCCTGAGGGAATGCAAAGCAGACACATTTGCAGTTGAATATCCACTTAACATTTGGTCCAGCATTTGAAGTCTTAATTTCCACAGCCCCGGAATAATCTACTGGGGCACTGGCCCAGATGTGAGCCCTTGGGGATGTGTTTTGTACTCACAGTTTTGTGCTACATCCTTTGAAGGGAAAAGGGACTTGAGGAATAAACTGTCCAGTGAAATACGTAAAGGTGTGAACACCTTGTCCCAGTCATTACAGTGGTTCTCCTCTGCATCCATTTCTTTTATTTTCTTTTTAATCAAAGTAATTGTGTGCACATCGAGAAATCAGATACTATGGAAAGGTTTATGATGAAACACAAGTGGCATGTTCCACCTCTCCCTTCTGATCCCATTCCAATTCCCCCAAGAAAATCTTTTGTAACTATTTTTTGAGTGTGTCTACTGGTTACCCTCATAACCATAGGGCGTATGCTTATAATGTACTTCCCCATTTGTTGACTTGCAATTTTAGGCAACAATTATGGGTGTCTGTGTTAGGAGAAAAACATCCTCTACCCACTTAGGTCTCTATGTGGGGTCTGTGAATTAATTCACAATATACAGCTTAATAGGAGAAAAGTTTATTATTGTGGGAATTCTTAGTACTGAGTAAGTTGCTGAACATACAGGTGTAAAAGTTTATATACCAATTTAACAAACAAAAGGGAGGACTTTAATGGGAAAGTATGGAAGTTTCTATTGGTTGTTTTATGCTAATGGGTAGTTGAATTCTCACTTCCCAATGTGAAGGTCCAATCTTCTCCGGAACAGGAAACTCCCTCAAGAAGGGTTATTGGTAACTGTACTTTGGGGAGGCTTTCCTTAAATTTAGATAATGATTTTGTGGCTGCTGATAGTTCAGATATATTTAGTTTAAAGTAATTTGCATGCCACTTTGGTGGGCTGTTAATCCCGTCATTTTCCCCATTTGAAACTTCCTAAGATGTTTCACAAACAAAGTACTGGGTTGATTGCTATGGAGAGAAGGCCCGGGTTAGAAACTGGGAAATGAACAATCCTCGAAGGAAAAAGGAACATATATTAGAATGAGAAAAAACAAAGATTAATGGTTGGAGCAGACTGTAAACGCAATTTCTCAGTCCAGAGGATTAAGCAATGGGGTTCAAAGCATTTTTCGGTGGTGGAATGAGGATGGCAGTGATGCTGATGGACTTTCTGGTTTTCAGTTTTGTTACTGATGGGGTACCCTTCGTGTCCCCACCTGTTACCGGTGAGAGTGGAGCTCTTGGGGTGCCATGGGAACAAGAATTTCCTGGGGCCCCCCATGAGGATGAGGTATCCTGGAAACTTATTGAGATATAACATTAAGGGAGTTCCCCTCCAAAGTCCCATCTCCCCCCTTCCACCATGGAAAAAGTCCAGTTTTGTCTTCGGCAGACCTAGGATTAATGCCACTGCCTAGGGTCTTCACTCCATATTAAAGCACAGTCCAGTCCAGCATCTGACCAGCTTAGCTTGCGTCCCCAGCTGCAGTCCATTGTGTGTGGGGTCTGCACGGTCTTCTAGAGCCACATGGTTACAGGGCAAGTGAGAAATAGGAGCACAAGAGCAAACAAGCAAGAGCAAGTAAGAGAGGAGAACTCTTTGTCTCAGGGTTATAGGCAGGAGCTTAACCAACTCATCCTTCAGGATTTCACTTGCTTGCAGTGGCTCTGCTCTCCTCTCCCTTCCCTACCTCTCCAGCCAATTATCTTTTTCCCAGGTTAGACTGATATGCAAGCACTTTCTCCCTGCCCCCGTCCCCCACCTTTCACTGTGTGCATCCACCTCTCCCCTTCCCCCAGCCATCTGCAGGGAATGGACTGGTGGTCCCCTTAGGAGCATGAAGCTTGTAGCTTTCTGGTGAAGCTGCCCCGATGACCATGCTTATAATGTCTGGCCTCCTCTATTATTAATATTATTTAGCTAGTTATGATGGTAACAGCTTGAATATCTTTGGTGATGGCATCCCATACATGATTTGTTGTGGTCATCAGTCCTTTGAAGTTCATTTCAAGTTAACCAGCTTCAATTTGCAGGACTTTTTCAGGTCCTTGGGTAAAAGGGCAGTTGTAAGACTATCATCCGGGCAGTCAGGTCTCAGTGTTCAGTCACACCAAGTCAGTAGGATGGGAGAAAATTTGAAAATGTTCATTTTGAGGGTTGTAACCAAATATTGAATGAAGGTAGAAGAATAGAGAATCTGGCAAGGACCAAGAAAATGTATAAGATGACATGATTCCGTCCAGTTTTTAGGTAGGTAATAAAACCTCAAAGAAAAAAAACAAGACTAGAATCTCATAACCCACATGAGTTTGTTATAGTATGCTACTGAAACATAAAATCTCTCTACAGTCATGTCCTTCTTTCAACAAAGATAATCAAAGTAAGATTATTCTTGTTTACAAAGTAAGTCTGGTCCCTTAATATGGCAAGATTATTTACATAAGGGCAGCATGAATAGTAATTGACCATGCAGGCCTTTTAAAGTTTGCTTTGCTGGAACTTCTATACGGAATCTCAGATTGCACTTGTAAAAGCCTCTTTAAGAAGCCAAACCAAAAACTTGCCATCACACTTCATCTGCAGTATCTACAGATTTGGGTGAATTCCTTTCTTCTTATGGTGCCCCAAATATTTCAAAGTTCTTAAGCCTGACAAGAAGTAACTTTCCTTAATTACTTGTGAATCAGGTACCAGTCTGGTATTTATTTCCAAGAGGGCTTTGTAAGCACCAGCTCCATAAAGTCAACCTTAGTTCCATAAAACTGTCTGACCATATTTGATTCTATGAACATCATTCTCAAATATGACACCCCAGTTGGAGCCTTCATTATGTAACTAATATTTCTAATCCTGTCCTAATACCAGGAGCATAGATTCTGTATAAATAATGATATTGACATGAAAATAAGAATCCTATATAATAAAAGGGTAATATGCAAATCGACCAAAAAGCAGAATAACCGGTCACAATTATGTGCGCACTGACCACCAGGGGGCAGATGCTCAATGCAGGAGCTGCTCCTGGGTGGTCAGTGCACTCCCACAGGGGGAGTGCCACTCAGCCTGAAGCCAGGCTTACAGCTGGTGAGCGCAGTGGCGGTGGCAGGAGTCTCTCTCGCTTCCATGGCAGTGCTAAGGATGTCCGATATCCCCTGAGGGCTCCCAGACTGCTAAAGGGCACAGGCTGGGCTTAGGAGACCCGCCCCCCCCCACTCCCCCCCCCCCCCAGTGTACAATGTTGTGCACCGGGCCTCTAGTACTTAATAACAGTTTCTGAATTCTGGAGGAAGCAGGCAGAGAGAAAAGATAAATGTTTCATTTATGTTTATAAATGTATAATCTACTAAGTTGTTATGACTTGTAGATAACTTAAGAGAAAAGAGAAAGGGGTTCCTTATATCCAGAAAATAGAACATTAAAGAACCAGCAATGTTCCAAACAAAAGCCATAAAAAAAATCCTAATCATTCTTCATCAATTCATATACTCCTATGTGATTAATTCTTATTCTGCTTGATGTTGGGTTAGCAATTTCATGAACCCATTGGCTTCACTGGAATATTTGTAATCCCGACTTAGTTCAGTTGTATGATCTAAAAGTTATTTACACAATGTCTGTACCCCAGTTTACCTGGCAGAGTCCTTTCTTCCATGGGTGTCTGAAACAGTTCATTTTTGTTGAAGGTGGAGCACTTTGGCCTGTAGTTGATGCAAGTGCCTTCAGAGAAGAAATAGAATAAAACAGTGAATGACAAAAGACAAAGGTGGTCGCGATTAAAGATCTGAGGAGAGTTCATTATAAAAATAATGCAATTGACTAAGAATTTGGTTGTTTCTATGACATACAACGTTTTTAATAGTAATTGAAATGATGCCTGATAGCATTATGCTACTGTAGTCTACTTTCAGGCAAGGCAGAATAAGGACATATCATGAACAGCAAGGTCACTGACATATTTCTCGGAATTCCATATAATTCCTGCAATATTTATATTAATAACATCTACCCATACAAATATAACCAAGGAGAGGTTAAGTATTCCTTCTTAATTTTTTCTTTTAAGTGTTTCTTATTTGACAATGATTTTTCATAGGATTAAACATATCAAATAAAGTAATTATTTTCTAACATTTGTCATCTTAGAAGGTGAACAAACAGATCCATTGAGATTTGCCAGGAAGCCTCTGAGAAATTTCAAAGTCACCTTGAGATAAAGACTGAATTTAGAATTTGAATTTGGGGAGGCAATATATCAAAATGTGTCAAAAACATCAAAAGATTGGCCCTGGCTGGTTGGACTCAGTGGATGGAGTGTCGGCCTATGGGCTGAAGGGTCCCTAGTTTGATTCTGGTCAGGGGCACATACCCGGGTTGCAGACTCGATCCCCAGTGGGAGGCAGCTGGTCACTGATCTCTCTCTCTCTCTCTCTCTCTCTCTCTCTCTCTCTCTCTCTCTCTCTCTCTCTTCCTCCCTCTCTCCCTCCCTCTCCCTCCTCCTTTGAAATAAATAAAAAATAAAATTAAAATTAAAAAAGGTAAAACACTGAAAAAACCCCCCAAAAGGTTGGAATGCTTGATTAAATAGGTTCGTAGGTCACTGTGAAAACATACTTAGTTATCTATTCAACCAATGTGACAATAAAAGATTTTAAAGGTAAATACAGGAGGTTATGTTTGATTAAAAAATACCTTTGCTCTTTAAACAATGAGAACATTTTTCTCTTAAATAATCAAAGACATGATAAAGTCAACACAGGAAATTATTCTGATAAGACTGAATTCGTTTCCTAGATGGATTACTTAAAAAGTAAAGAAAAACCTTTTGCAATCTCTTATTAAGAGCAGACTAAAAACCCAAGAAGTTTAGTTTTTTTAAGAGAGAAAACCCTAGTTTTGCAAAGGTACACTGTTAATATTAAAGCTCATTTTAAAACCTTATAAATAAATCCATTTACTCTTAACCACCTTGACTACCTTTTTATTTTTATATTTTCCCCCTATTTTTTATAATTTTCTGTATTCATTCAGGTTTTTGTCCTATACTTTCTTTTTTTACCATGCTGGAGCAACCTTTAAACAATCTCTAAACAGTTACTTTAGGACAAAATTATTTTTTCTCTCTTAACAAAAACACATCCTACATTCCTTGCATACAAAGTTGTTCTTATTCACGCTTATTATTTCTAGTATTTTCATTTGCATGTATTGATTATAATTTTTAAGCTTTAGTAATCCTTATTATACAGAGAAAACCAGGAAGTAGACAATCATAAGTTGTCTGTCATAAATCATTTTGTAGCAGATTAGAAATTTTTATGAATATATATACCATCTCACAACTACTATAGGTACATGCTTCTTTAAATTTGTTATTTTTGGTGTCAGAAAAGAGCTTGTTTATTAACAGATTTACAGCTTTAGTTTCTTTTTAAAAATAAGTCACAAGTATATAAACTTAAACTTATGTTCATAATGAATGTTTTAGTAGAAATGACTTAGCTCTTTAGTGAATATCTAATACTTAGCACAACTCTGAGTTTTGAAGTCACCAAAAAGATTTTGGAGACTGTTTTTAGGCAGATATAATAAAACATAATTATTTTCAAATAAAGTTTTTCCAGAACAATGACACTTTTTGATTAGTTTAAATCTATAACTTTTATAAGCTTAAACATCTAGTAGATATACTATTAGCTTATTTACTAGTCAATAAACCAGGCAGGATCAAGAAATATACCCAGTTTATATTTAATGATGACAACTATAAAGATATACTTGTTTTCATTAAATTAATGATATCAAACTAGTCATAGTTACCAAATATTTACTAAAATAATGTGAATTTGAAAAACATTTGGCCTATATTTCTATATTTCTGAGAATTTTAGGAATGTTTTATCTATATAAATGTTCATTTTTTTCTAAACCAGTTAGAATAGACCTCTTTTAAGGGATTTCATAAATTAATTTGGCATACCACCTGGAGATAGGTAAATATCATCCTATATAATAAAAGCCTAATATGCTAAGTGTCTGGCCAACCACTCGGCCATTCAACCAATCAAAGCATAATATGCTAATTATATTCTAAGGCTGCTCAACCACTCGCTATGATGTGCACTGACCACCAGGGGGCAGATGCTCAGACTGGTAGGTTAGCTTGCTGCTGGGGTACAGCCAATTGGGACTGAGCAAGACAGACTGGACATGCCCTGGAGCACTGCTGTGGTCGCTCCCTGGCTGGCCAACCTCCTGAGTCCCTCCCCATCCCTGATTGTGCACCGGTGGAGTCCCTCGGCCTGCCCTGTGCCTTCTTGCAATCCAGGACCCTTCAGGGGATGTCGGGCTGCCAGTTTCAGCCTGATCCTACAGGCCAGGCCGAGGGACCCCACTGGTGCACAAATTAGTGCACCGGGCCTCTAGTAGATACATAATTACATAAACATATAGACTGATGCAAATAGAGATTTTATGGATTTCATTCTAAAATTTCAGCTATAAGTTAGTCATAAACACAGTAACATAAAACTCACTAGTACATTGAAGACTTAGTTCTCATCGTTGCTCTTTATATTTTCATGCAATTGTATCTCTGGCAGATGGAACAAGTTAGTTATCTGCTCAATATGAGGCTAAAGGGCTTCTTTTTAAAAAAACCAGCGTTTTCAAGAGATTTTTAGAATTTTCATTTGCCTTGAGACGTAATCATATGGAGGCTGTGGACTAAATTTTGGAAGAGGGGCTCAGGAGGTACCCCACAGCTGTCTAGGTGTCCCCAAAGCACATCTAAGTGAATAAAATATTCAGACTGTCTCCAATTAGCCTCTGTGGTTTGGGTGGCTGCTTTGGGGGTCCCTGAATCTATTGAGACCTCCTGATGGAGCAGGGGGCCTAAAGCTTGAGCGACTACGGGGAGCTTGAGGGCTGTGTGGGAAAAGAAAGGGATCATAGCAGCCAATTTCAGATTTGAAGTTTTCTCAAAGAAGCCATTGAGGTTCTAAGTTATCCTTAGTGAGTCCTGTCAATAAGAAGGGAAGCAGAGTGAGCACTGGAGCAGTGAAACGTGAAGTCAGCGGGAGTTTGGGAGGAGTGCAAAGTATTACATTCGGAGGAGATACTTCTGGGTGGTGAAGATTATATCTCAGAGGAGAAGAGAAAGGGATTATAATTGCAAGCTTCATTGGAGCAGATGGTAGAGAAAGTTGCACCAGTATCTTTTGAAGAACACCCCGTTCCCGATCCTCTATTTTAATTCTAGTAGTAAGTTCTGGGGTGTGAATGGCTGACCCTGTTAATCACCTTCAGCCATGAACCCACTAATCTGTGGTAGCAGATGGCAATACTGAGATGGTAATTTTCAGCACTACAAAGGCAATGGATAGGAAGGGATTTGCCTAAATTCAAATCCCTTCCTATCCATTGCCTTTGTAGTGCTGAAAATTTAGGAGAGCTGCTTAGGTCCCCAACCTGTCAGTTGGCTACCTCTAGACATAGACTTAGCAATTTGGGCCCCTTAGTAGGGAAAAGAGAGAGAGAACATTCTTTTTCGCTTTCAAAGCCAAGCTCTCAGGACACAAAATAACATTTTTAGATAGTATAATACAAAAACAGTTATTACCTATATTTAATAAAAAAATCATTGAAAAATATTTTTTTTTCTTTCCCATGATACAGTTGGATATTTTTACTTCTCATTTCTTTCCCAATAATACTTCTTTGAACTGCTCACAGCTTTTAGGATATCACTCTTTTCTTTTATGTAGTAGTAAAACTGAATGGTCAAACTTCACTGACTTGCTGGCCCGCTCTTATCCAGTCCACATTGTACTGATGTTAGGCCAATGTGATGGCATCAAACCATATGTCCTTGCTACAAAAGCATTTGACCATAATGTAGTTGGGATTTTGCTTAACTAGCAATAGGAGGTTTTTAGACTTACAGGAATTAGTTTCCAGCTCTCCAAAAATGTTTACTCACTTTGTATTACAGGCTTGCTCTGGTAGACCAGCTCTTTGTTATTAAGGTCCTTTGCATCTGTAAGTTCAACATGTAGGCTATCCATATTTAAAATGTCCATTATTCTTAAACACTCTGAAGCACATTGGGACATTGGGTGCCATCACAAATTAAAATCTCTCTTGGAGAAGATGGTTTTAAAACACAGAAGTATTTGAACTTGTGAAATCAAAACTGGATTCAAAATAAGTTAGAGTTTCTATTTTAAATTGATCTTAGAGAGAGGAAAGAGAGAGAGAAAGAGAGAGAGAGAGAGAGAGAGAGAGAGAGAGAGAGAGAGAGAGAGAGAGAAAGAATTACCGATTTGTTTTCCACTTATTTGTACATTCATTGGTTCACTCTTGTATGTGCCCTGACCAGGGATCAAACCCACAACCTTGGTGTCTCTGGATGACACTCTAACCAACTGACCTACCCAGCCAAGGCCTGCATAAGTTAGAGTTGTAGTAAACAAATTGACAAAACCCTATTTAACTCGGCTGCTCATTGGTTGTACCAATTTTTTTGAGTTCTAAAGTAGTCTTATTTCCAAAAAATGAGTCTTTTTATTTTTATTTTTTGCTATATGACTATTTATTGCAACCTCTTTATAACATCAAACAACTCAGGCATAGTCAGTTTATCTTTTTCTAGGATCATTGTGGTCTCTTCACAGACCATTACTCTGTTTTGGAGAAATTGCATGTAAATCTCTGTTTTACTATAACCCTTTTCTCCATCCTCATCTTCAATGCATTTCTGAACAGAGAAGGACGTGCTTCTTGTCCCATATTTAGAAAATATGATTTTATGGTAGACCCATCTGCTAACTTATTTTCTGCGGCTGGCGACAATGATAGTCATGCTGTAGGCAGGAAGATACTTCCCTCTACTTTTATAATGTCAAAAATCCAATTAAGTGCTGCTGCATGGTTTGAAGAACAAGAGAAGTGATTAAAAAAACCTTTCATTATGAAAGCCCCAGTATCACAGCTAAGCACACCACATCTGTTTTTTAGCAGTTGTCTGTACAAGGTGTGGAGGACATTTAACAGGTAAGATCTTTTCATTGTCTATGGTAGGAAATTTACAGACTGAATGGAATTTCCCAAAATTTACATTTTGTAATTTGGTTTGATGAATATACAGATAGTTGAGCAATGTCTAGTTTTATTTGGACATGGTTGTTGGTAGAGATGATTTGAAATTCCATTTTTAAAATAAAAGTACCGAAGAGCCAGGGGAAGAAATTTTTAGTTGCTGCATTTCAGTGCTTCATTCGATAGACAGTAGAAAGCATGATCACTGGTAAGACCTTACAGAATGAGTAAGAACTCACTCTGATAATGTTGTATTCAGTGTAAGGGACCAACACAAAGTGTACCAAAGCTTTCCCTATGAGTCGCCCACAGGACATTTAAGTTGCATCTTCTTAATCAGAATGTGTAATTTTACTACTTTATTCAATTTCATGGCGCAATCAGGGGAAGGATACAGTGTGTTTGTTTCCATGCTATGCATGCTAAGATAATTCAGCAGCCACTACTTTTGACTGAGCACTGGTGTCTTTTTAGGAAATTAAAGTCTTCTGATTAATTTAGAAGCACTTGCCTGTCTCATCCTAGTTAGTTGAGATTCAGTCTCTGTGTGTTTTCACACCCACATCTCCACCAGATCCGACTTCCTTCTGGCATACTGAGCAGTACTCTGTTTGGGTTATTGACTTCCCTAATCTAGTTGTATGTGTCTCTGGGGCCTTCACAAAATAACACAGCTTTTTTGCCATCTTGTTCAGTGAGGTCTGGGTCATGTGGGTGTGAGTATTGGAATTGTCCTCATTTTGATTATATGAACTCTCAGAATATGATCACAATATTCACAATGTGGAAAATTAAACTAGCACTATCTCACTACAAAGCACAACAGTTACCCCACAGGCAAAGCCAAAGTTTCCGTGTGCTCACAATGCACACTTACAGCCCATCATAGTCAGTGATCTGTGATTGTGAACCATGAATAATGGTTATTAACATCAGCAGTCAGGAGAAAGGGCAGTGACAGCATCTATGGAAGGTGAATAACCTTTGCGATATCCATTTGACGCTAAAGATAGTATTATAGTCAGCCTCTATTTCTTGGGCCGCTTGCATGGGTTTTGTACTTTCCACCCATCTCCTGTACTCATGGTGGAAAACCAGGACTTTTTACACCTGGGCAAAGTGAAGCAGTGGATACCTTAGAAAGGTCTACTGTAGGGGAAGGGGTGGGAGTAGATATACAACTGCCCCCCCCCCACCCCCCGTAGACCTATCATTAATCCCCAGGTCTCAGTTCCATTTCTCACATTTACCTTTTGAGCTAACTCAGCCCCTAAGATCTCCAGGTAGAATGATGGACTGACTCCTCTGTGGCATGATCTAAGCCAGATGTTCTCAAATGTGTTGGTCGTAGATCCCTATATTCTTAAAGTTATTGAGGATTCCTCATCTGGGTGATAGCTATCAATATCTACTGTGTCATGCCTGGCTGGTGTGGCTCAATGGTTGAGCATCGATCTATGAACAAGGAGGTCTCACAGTTGGATTCCCGGTCAGGGCACATGCCCAGGGTTGTGGGCTCAAACCCCAGTGTGGGGCATGCAGGAGGCAGCCAATCAATGATTCTCTCTCTTCATTTATGTTTCTATCTCTCTCTCCCTCTCCCTTCCTTTCTGAAATTAATAAAAAAGAAATTACAGTATCAATTAAAACTGAGAAAAAATTTAAATCATTATTTATTTTGTTTTAAAAGAACAAAAATAAGCTCACTGCATGCTAGTAGAAAAAGTATTTTTTTTCCACAAAAAATAACTACGGTTTTCAAATCAAAACAAACAATTTAGTGAGGAGAGTAACATTGTTTTACATGTCTGCAAATCTCTTTAATGTCTGAGTTAATAAAAGGCACTTGGATTTTCATATCTACTTTTTTTTAAATTTTCAAAATATTTAATTCTTTGGCTGACCTATGGGTTCTTCTTGGGAACCATTTTGACATAGTTCTTTAATTAGTCAGATGGGCTGCTTTTGAATAAGGAAGGAGAAATTTCTTCCATCCAGCAGTGAATGCGTGTACTTTCTGTAGATCTGTTGCATCATTGCTTACATCTACTTCTGCATGCAGTCTGATGGGATATGTAGTTTTGGTTGAAGTATATAGAGAAAACTGGGCTTCACACAGATATGAAGCTGAAAAAGGGAGAGGCATTTTAATAGCCTTTCTAGATAATTGTATATATTCTTCTATTTTATACCAAAACTTAAAGGTCAAAATTAATAAAATTAGTAATTCTATTGTTTTAACATAAACAATTGTTACAACAGCCATAAGTGAAATTTTTTTTTCTTGCAAATGTATGGGAGTGAATAAAATGACTATTAGTACAGTTTCGTGCCACTGACTAGATTCATGATGAGGCTTCTGCAATTTTGCCCACCATTACTTTTGTACCATCAGTCCTAATGTCAACAAAATGAAAAAGGCCAATGACATCTTAGGATTATGAAAATGTAATAATGGCCTATGGAGCCTCTGAAAGATGGGATAGAACCCTGGTGTTCTGCAGCTGTCACTTTAAGAGCTTCTTATCTGGGCCATGTCTTTCTTTGCCTCATTGATCCAATGATCCTCGTTGATTTGTGCTGGGGACCTTAGGCCACACAGTGTCAGTTTGACCTCTGGAGTAGCTGGAGACTGATAGACTAAACCTCTGTAGCCACCCCTTGCCTATGTGACTGACCCTCCAATTAAATCCTGGACACCAAGGCTAGGGTGGGCTTTCCAGGTTGGCAGTATTCTGTGGTGTTGTCATACATTGTTTGCTGGGAGAATTATGCATTGTCCATCTAATTCCATGGGGAGAGGACAATAAGAAGCTCATGTGTGGCCTCTCTCTTCTGGACTCTGCCTCTGTGTCTTTTATATTTCTGTTTGTAATCTGTATCTTTTGCTATCATAAACCATAACTGCCAGTGTAATAGTTTTTCTGAGTCCTGTGAGTCCTTTTATTTATTTATTTTTAATCCTCACCCAAGGATATTTTTCCATTGATTTTTAGAGAGAGTGGAAGAGAGAGGGAAAGACAGAGAGAAATATTGATGTGAGAGAAACACATCGATTGGTTTCTTCCTACATGAATCCTGACCAGGGCCTGGCCCTGGGGAGGAACCTACAACCGATGTACATGCCCTTGACCGGAATCAAACCCAGGACCCTTTGGACCACAAGCCAATACTCTATCCACTGAGCCAAACTGGTAGGGCCTGTGAGTCCCTTTAGAGAGTCACCTAACTGGAGGGTGGTCTTGGGGGCCCCCAACAACAGATCCCTTTGGCTTACTGTGCTCTATTCCAAATTATCTAAAAGAGAGAAGTTAGACACAGATGCTGCCCACCTTCAAGGAGAGAGGTGGTTAATACCCCCAAAGTATAGTATAGAGGAACTACTATAAGAAAGATCTACAGGTTCACATGGCTTAGAAAAGAAAGGGAGTATATCTAGCTGGGGTATTTTTTTTTTTAAAAATATTTTATTGATTTTTTACAGAGAGGAAAGGAAAGGGAGAGTCAGGAACATTGATGAGAGAGAAACATCAATCAGCTGCCTCCTGCACGTCCCCTACTGGGGATGTGCCTGCAACCAAGGTACATGCCCTTGACTGGAATCGAACCTGGAACCCTTCAGTCCGCAGGCTGGCACTCTATCCACTGAGCCAAACCAGTCAGGGCTAGCTGGGGTATTTTGACCCAAAGGTGGAGGGGCTAAAAATATATGAAAACTCAGAACAAGAAATATAAGTTGTGTTTCAAAATGGGATCAATTGTCAGCCAAATCCTGAATTGGAAAGTTCAATGTCTGTAGTTCTCCCTCCCTGACCTTTTCGTCCTTTTTGTTTTGTTCTTGCTCTAGTTCTTTGCCATCTGGCTGGCTCTATCAAAATAAAGGTAACTGATATCTTTTTACACGTTGACAAAACTCTTCCACACCAGTAAGTTCTGCCTTCTAGGTATTTGCTCATAACAGCCTTTATCTGTAACGACGTGTGGGAGTGCTCCATCTCTGGTTAGAGCAACATCTGGTAACAGCAAGATAATATTTTTAGAGAAGTGGAGATAGACTTTTCCTGGTCACGGAACTCATTGCTGCCAAGGATGCTTGCAAACCTAAATCTATTTTAGTTTATCTAGGGGCAGAGTTGGGTTAGAGGAAACAGTAGGGTACAGGCTATCATCTCCTTTCCTCTTTCTTCCTCAACCATCAGGTTTTTAAATTAATTAATTAATCTTTATTGTTGAGAGTACTATAGATGTTTTCCTTTTCCCCCCTATTGCCCCCCTCCACCCAGATCCTACCCCACCCAAGGCTTTCTGTGTCCATGGATAATGCATGTATGCATATAAATTCTCTGGTTAATCTCTCCCTGTCCCCATCTGCCCCTTTCCCTCTGATATTCAAGCATCTGTTCCATATTTCCATGCCTCTGGTTCTACTTTATTCATCAGCTTATTTTGTTCATTAGATTTCTTGTTTGTTTATCTTGATTTTTAGATTTAGTTGTTAATAGATAGTATTTATTGCCATTTTATTGTTCATATTTTTTAAAATCTTTTTTCTTTTTCTTAAAGAAGACCCTTTAACATTTCATGTAACACTGGTTTGGTGGTGATGAACTCCTTTAGCTTTTTCTTGGCTGTGAAGTTCTTTATCTGACCTTTAATTCTAAATGATAGCTTTGCTGGGTAGAATAATCTTGGTTGTAGGTCCTTACTTTTCATCACTTTGGATACTCTTGCCACTCCCTTTTGGCCTGCAAAGTTGCTGTTGAAAAATCAGCTGACAGTTGTGTGGGCACTCCCTTGTAGGTAACTAACTACTTTTCTTATTTCTTGAATCCAAGAATCCAAGACTACCATATGAGCAGGATTCTCCCTGTGCCAACGCCCTTCCCTTCGTTTCCTCTCCCTGTATGTGACCATGACCTCTGGACAGGCTACACATGGTCAAAGACCCAAAGATTTTGACCTCTGAGCTTTCAAGCTCCTAAGGCATCTAGCTTGGGGGAAGTGAGCTGGGGGTAGCTGGTTGAGGACAGTGTGTGTGTGTGTGTGTGTGTGTGTGTGTGTGTGTGTGTGTGTTTGGGGGTATATGTGAAAAGATTTTCTGTGTTAATAGAGGCTCAAAAAGAATACCACTAAGCTTCCAGTTCATCTCCCAGAGTCTAAGGATATTTGGTAAAATGAGAGCTGGGAAATACAGAGAAAAGTGTCAACATTTATGTCAGTTATACATAATGCAGAATAGCAAGAAAACAAAACTCTGAAATTGGGTGTTTGGGGCAATATTATTAATAGGAGCCATTTCTGAGCACAAATGACCATTTCAGTTGATTCTACGCAATATGGTAACACCTATGTATAGTAGTCAACATGTCACTTTCTTAGTTATATTTTACTTGAACAATAAACTCTACAGTCTGCTCACTTTCCATCAGTTTCTATTTTGGAGATAGTGGTTGTCGACCCACAACTTAATGCAAGTGAAAAGGAACATAGTCTGGGAAGACTCCATTGATGGATGTGCCAATTTGGTACTCTTGTGGTTTTTGCATTCTAGATAGTTTGCAAATTCCACACAATCATTCATTCAATAACTGCCTGCTATGTGCATGCCTGCTATGTGCTATTTCCCTCTGCAGAGAAGTCAGGGGCAAGCAGGGAGAGATTGTGAGGTTGTGTTTATAACTCTTGCCTGAGGAAAGTTCTCTCAGGTAGTGAGGAAGTGGCTGCCTGGGTCACCCTCTAGAGCAGCCACCCAGCACATGTGTGGCTCTTAAAGCCAGCCACAGACTCCCGCACAGCCACTGGCAGGAACCATTGACCTTGCTGTGGCAGGGGCCCAGCCCAGCCCCACTCCAACATGGCTCTACCTTCATTTGACCCTTTGTTCATTCCAGCTCCTGGCAGTGGCTGCCTCTCCCCTGCCCCTGTGTGATCTCTTCAGTGACCCCTGAGCTGTACCACGTCTCTGGCTACAGACCCTCAGCTCTGCCACCAGCACCAATGCTGCCTCCCCCAACCCCCAGCTCTGCTCTTCCTGCTTCCATTTCCCAAACCCCCCAGATTGAAGCTCTGACTTCATTCTACCACCAGGGCCTTCCTTTTGTATGCTGTTCCTACCAAGAGGGTGATGTGGACAGGCTCTGGGGAAGCTCTTAGCTGGAAACAGCATGGGGCCTTTCTCTAACCTGGGAGAATTTCAGTCCTCTCCTTTCACCATCCTCATTTTGGCTTCCTCTGCTGCTCTTCCAACTGCTGTAAGTTTTCCACATCTCATGTGGAGCACCTGGCCATGCTCAAACCCCATGCAGCATCTCAGGTGACTCAGGGACTGGAGGGAAGAGGCCACAGGCACACATATACCTGCTCTAAGTTCCCAGCTTATTTATTTAGAAAGATTCCTCTTAAAGGAGGTGGCTCATGTAGAAGGAGTAGGGACAACATATCTTGGGGGAGCCAGATCTTAGAGCAATAGGTCATCTGTGATTCTAGGTTTGACACCATTTCCTTTCTTTGCTGCAAACTCCTGTTCTTGTTTGCTTGGGCTTTCTGCACATAGGTGAATGAATGCACTCCTTCAGTCTGGTAACAGAGGCATTGGTACTTCCTAAAGCCCCTCCAGTTATCCCTATGAAAACTGCTGCTTTAGAGGAATGTTTGCAAACATTGGGCTCCTCTGGTTCTTGCACCAAACTCAGCATCAGGAGGGCCAAACTCTCATGGGTGTAGGTAGATAAAGCGGGTAGATAAAACAGGCGTCTCTTAAACTCAGCTTACCTCCAGTTTCTAGTAGTCTGGAAACCCAGTTCTTCAAAAGCACTCACTAGAACGTCCCTTCCTGATTTAGTTAAAGTTAACCAGATTAGTTGGAAGAGCAGTGGCAAATCCATTCTCTTATAAGCAAGCTATATTGATTATAGAGAATTCTGGGTCACTCTGACTGCAATTGTTCACCGTTCAGCTCTTGAGTCTTTGTCAATTGTATCTTTAATTTCAGCTTTCCTCACTCCCAAGTGGCTGGGAAATGTGATCTTGAAGTGTTGGCAATGGAAACAGCACAGCATGGCTGTTAATTACCCAGGCTGCCTTGGATTTGAATTCCAGCTGCTGCCCTCCAGCTTGTCTTTGAGGAGCTGCGTGTTCTCACTGGGGCAACGTTGGCAGCAGCAAACGCTTTCAGGGAAGCAGCAAGAGTTCAAGGACAGTATGGGCAACAATCGCATTTATCATAATCTTAGATAATGTATGTGAAAGTCCACTAAATATTGTGTTTTTAATAAAAAAACTAAACTCCAGCCCTGTGGGCCAGGCACTGGGCCATATGCTGAGGGTACAAAGACAAGAAAAACTTCATCTCTCTACTTCCTTTTAGGCTATTCGCATGTGAAAAGCCAACAGGAAACTGATGGTAATATTTGGAAAAGGTGAAGAGCTCATTAGATTCATTTCAAAGAAAAATTTGGAAAATTATGAAAAAGATGTCTATTGTTTACTTCTTTCCCAGCCTGTTCTCCTCCTCTCCTTGTTTCCCTCCCTCCCTCCCTCCCTCCCTCCCTCCCTTCCTCCCTCCCTCCCTCTCTCCCTCTCTCCCTCCCTCCCTCCCTCCCCTCTCCCTGCCTCCCTTTTTCCCCTCCTTCTGTTTACACAAGTGCATCCTTATCAGTCTGTCATTTCCAATCTAGAAAGTGTTGAGAGGAATTGGTCTGAGAGGCTGTTCTGCATTTTGTATGCATCCTGTCCCAACCATTGTGTTTGAAAACACCTGTGCTCTTTAATCTAATTTGCCGTTCTTGGGAGTGAGGGTTTACTAGAGCTAAAATGACATGCAAATCTACTTAAATAGTACACAGCCCCTGCTGTGGCACCAGTGACTCAGTGGAAGAAATGTCTGCTGAGTCTCCACCATGTGCCAGGCACACTGTGCTTGGTCACCTGGTGAATATGGGAATGAGGCCCCTGGGCCTCTGCCCTCACGAACTGACTGATAGTCTGGCAGCGGTTGCTGGCTACCAATAACCTTAATGCTGTCTCACCTGGCACCCTCACCTCTACCTGCATGAAACTGCAGCCCTTGGGAGCCTGCAGCCCTCACTGCATGCTTAGGGACACAGGCACAGAGAGGCAACTGCAGTGGTGTGTGGTCCCTCAGGGTACCAGTGGCTCTGCTCAGAGCAGATTCCAGTGTTTTGACAGGATCGTTTCCCTTGGGTGAGAAAGGAACAGCTGAGAAAGTCTACACTCTGTCCAGCCATCCTCGCATGAGGGCTACAGGGACTGGATTGGTCTGTATTGGTTGAATATCTGTAATAGAAAACATTTGAAGCCAAATTCCACATTTTGATTTGCAGATACCTATCCATTGGACTCAGTTGTCAGAGGAGAGAGTGGAAATGATGAGGCTGCCCTGCCCTAGAAAACCTTAAACATGCTTTTATGACCAGGAAGCACTCCTACCCATTTATTTGAGGGTCAGCATTCTGTTTCCCCTTTGTTTCCTGTTTAATAACAGGGACTAAAGTTAACATCATCCAGGATAAAAAAAAAAAAAACTATTGTGAGTTTGCACTGATGAGTTTGGACTCTAGGTAGTTTGAAACCTGGGGTCATCCTGCTAATGAGAAGATTCAGAATTCTGGACTTGAATAGAAGCATCTTCCTTCAAGGGGAAAAAGGGAGTTGGCACCTTCTGCAGAGACAGACAGCTAACCTTGGGGATGTCCTAGGGGCTGTGAGTGGATTGCAAGACATGTATCATTTTTGTTAGTAAGACTAGTAAAGCATTGTTTTAGGGGAAATGCTAGGGGGAAGGAGATGTTTGTGCTGATTTTGGGACAATGATGTTTTTCTAACATTTCTGCAGCCAAAAATCACTTTGGATTAGACTCAAGGCCAGTGTTTTCACTCACACTCTCCCATCACCCCTTAAACTAGTTCTAACCCTCCAGCTCCTCTATTGGAAGCTTGGGAATTGAAGCAAAGCCTTCTGGTAGCCTAGTCCCTATTCTGCAGCTCCAAGCATCAAATTACTGGAAAGTTTAACATTTGGAAGGTTGTATTTATTTTAATGTTTTCATGGCAGGACTGGGAAACATCAACTATTTTGAAGGAAAGTTGTGGCTTTAGGGAAATAATATTTAGGAGATAACAAATAGTCCTGTCTTCACACCACCTCCTCCCACCCCAAAACACACCCTCCTCCACCACGTTGGTCTTATGCTTTCTCTTGTGTCTTGTCTCCCCAGAGTCCACAGTAGATGGGAATGATGCTCCTCCATCCCAACCCCCTTCCCCAAAACACAAAATTTTAAACTAAAGTAATTTGAGATGCATATGTCAGGGGCTTTGGGCTGAAGTATCTTGTGACATGGGGTAGGGCTTTGCATGGGGGTATCACGTGGGAAGGGGTACCTTGGTGCTACAGAGTTGATACTCCTGGTAGAGGAGGGACAAATGTGTCTCACACTGCTCCCTGGGATGTCAACAAGTCCTCATTTCATCAAGACACGTGTAAAATTCTCCTCCTGGCTCCTAAACTATTGCAATAACAAATGAGTTTGGAGAAATTCTAATGATTCATTCAAGGCTTTTAAGAATGTAAGATCACTTTCAGAGAAGTCCAAAAGAATGTTCCTGCTATTGATGAGGAAGAACAGAGCATTATAATTGTAGTACTGGGAGCCAGATATAACTTGGGCATGGCAGGTTCAAGGCAGAAAAAGACGTACTCTGTTTTTGAAATAGCTAGACACTTATATTAAATCTCTACCTCTGAGGCACCAGGGAGGAGGTGGTTGAAAACGGAGCTTGTTTGAGTTGAGATCCGAGAGCAGATCAGTCACCACCCTGAGTTTTCAGTTGAGATGATGAAGGCTGAGAGGAGTAAAGGGACTTTCCCAGGTCATTGGGTAAGGGCCAGTGATCAGAACTCAGCCTTTTGGCACCAAGACCAGTACTACATCCACTTTACTATTCCATGTCTCTATGTCAATGCTTTTCTCTTTAGTTCCCAGAATGAAACTGATATCTGACGAATGGTCACCCTCCCACTCCTGTTCCCTGAAGAGAAAGTGGTACTTGGATGGGAGGAAGGAGGTGCTCTGTGGTGCTTTGATGATGTCCATCTCAGCTTCTGGGTCTCCCTGCTCTCCTGAATCTCCTGGTCACTCTTCTGCCTGTTTGATTGTTACTTTCTGATCTCACTCATAGATTCCTGATTTTTTCCACATCCCTATTCTATTCCATTGGGTTGTCTCAGACTTCCATGTCCCCATCAACCACTTATACCTGGTGATACCCAAATTATCTGCAGTCAAAGCTTCTTCCCTTGGCTTCTAAAGCCTGTGGGACATGCACGTATATCCCCCCCAGGAGGTGGTTGACAGGTCTACATCGTCCTCACTTCCCTTCTCATAATCCTTTATCATCACTGTAACACTTACAGGAGCAACTAACCTAGCACACGGGACCCTCCGGGATCAGCCTCAACTTCACTTTCCAACACTATCTCTTTACAGTCCCTGCTGTTCACTATGCACCACCATGCCGCCAAATGCCCATCGTCCCCTTCCGCTCCCGAGCACACACGCCTGTCACAGCTGTAGCTCTCAACTCTCTCTGTACCAACATGTCGAGACATAGAATGCACTGCTCTCCATAACATTTTTTCACAAAAAGAGTCTCCTAAGAAAAGGGGTATGTATGTCCCTGCAGAGTAGGATGCGCCAGAATCGTGGTGGGGAAGGATGTGAAGTTTGAAAGAGCCCCAGAGTCATCTTGTATGCCACCCCCTCTTTCACAAGAGCATGTTCTCCCTCATTGAAAATAGCTGCGTAAGGCAGATAAGATGGCCCCACTCTTTCCCCACGGGAAACAGAGCCTGCATTGTCCCCAGTGGGCTTTTGCTTCCTTAGACAAAAGGCTCTCTCTGTCGCCCCTGAGTCAGAGTTCTGTTGGGAGCCTGAAGGTTCCCCCGCTTAATTGATGAGGCACTAATAAAGCACGCCCTGTTCCTGGGACTGCAGACCTCTTGATGGCAGGATCCTCAGATCACTTTTACGCACATATTAAATTGCAGCGCAGAAGCCAAATCTCCTACTCTTTGCGAATTTAATGGAAAGCTAGGAAGGCAGGAGCAGCAACAGGTAAATGATGAACAAGAGCCATTGTGTGCCTGGGAGTTATTAAATTTTCCTTGGGGCAGTCTCAGAAAAATGCTCCTAGGCCTTATCTTAGAGGAATAGATAATGAATCAGAATGGACCTTAGAGGTTGCCAGAATCTCCTGCCGGGGGTAAAAATCCCATCCACAATGACCCTGAAAAATGGTTATATCCATCATTAAAAAACACACAACAAAAACAAAAACCACTCCCTGTGACAGGGAGCTCACCGAGGCTTGAGGCAGTCATTCATTATTAGAAAATAGAAAGCTTATGTTAGTAGGTATCCACTTCATAGTTGGCTGGAAACATAATCTGTTTCTAGAATAAGCTTCTGGATGGAACCCAAGATACATTTTCTCCATATTCATTTCTTGTGGATATACATAAATCTAGATAATTCAGTTTGAAGGACTTGTGGAGTGGAAGGACTCTGCATCTGGTGCCAGACACCCTAAGTTTGATAAGAATGCAAACATTTGAAATTCGCAAACATTTTGTCCCACTGTCAGGCCAAAAGATGCAGCCACGGTACCCGATCCCTTTCAGTGTGAAGGCATCCAGGGTGACAGTTGTTCCAATTTCAGGAAGTGCTGGCTAGAAAGAGGAAGCATAATGACAGAAATACATTATAATTCAATAGCCTTTAAGTTAATTTCTTTCCTAAACTACTGCAGCATTTGCATTCATTAAACATTGATTTATGAATATAGAATATTATCCATTCATCAAAAGTTAATCCCTGATGTGTAGAGGAGTTCTTAGATCTCCTGCGAAGACTCCGAGGTCCTCCCGAGCATCTGACTTGTACGTGTTGGGAAATAATTACCATGTTTGATTTTTCAGTTTGGAAATTGGGTCACTTGACACTGGGAGGGCTTCTTTGTGGTGGATGACTGATCTTTTCTTCCACATTTTCTTTTTCTTACCTTTAATAATGTTCTGAGAACCACCTTTCTCTGCTACTGGCTTTTATTTAACTCACCGCCCCATGTTTCCTGGTGCCGAGTGAGTAGTCAGGTCGAACAAAATCAATCGTGGTTGCAACAAAAACTCGTAAGGCTTCCTTGGGCAGAGTAGGTGACATGGGAGGCAATCTGACACAGTCCTAACAGGGCAGGCTCAGGACTTGGATTAATGCACTATAACCGAGTGCCACCATTCCTTGTGTGACCTTGGGCAAAAGACCTCTCCAAGCTTTGTTTTTCTCATCTGTTAAAGGGGGACAATGATAACATCTGTCTCATGGGGGTGGTGTAGGGATTGACTGGGTTGATGGACTAGTTCAGTGTCCACAAATTCTAAGTGCTATCTTGTTATTTTTCGTTTCCATTTTTTTCTTCTCCATTTTCTCCATCATCATTACCACCATGTCATCATCATCCATACTCAAAGTGTGGCACTTGGGCCTATCCATGGCTACCCCCTGGCATAGGATAAATTGCAGTGATCAGAGCTCCATGACTTGAAAAGAGGGGGGTCCCTTGAAGTGACAAATGACTGAAGAAGTGAGTGGTTTAAATAACAGCTAATAAATGAGACCTGAAGCTCAAAAGACTAGATCTCAGCATAAAACACCCCCCCCCCCCCCCGCCCAAGGCTAACAGTCAGTAAACTTCAGATGGTAAACATTTTCCATTTTGCAGGTCATACAGCCCCTGTTGCTACTACACAGCCCCGTTGCAGAGTCAAAGCAGCCACAGACAATGTGTTAATGATGGGCACGGCAGTGTCCTTTGCTTACAAACACTGAACTTTGAATTTCATTTGATTTGTAAATCTTATAAAATATTATGTTTTTTTAAAAAACACTATTCAAACATTTTTACTTAGGAAAACTGTAAAAGTCGTTCTTCACTCACGGTATCTATAAACACGGGCCGCTGACTATATTTGGCCCACAGGCCAATTTGCCAATGAAGTTAATTTAGTTCTCTTCCACCCAAACCTCTGGTGACATTCTTTTCTTATTCAAGACACTTTTGATGTTTTCCCAGAGAGAACTGCTGGGGAAGGAAGGGCTGTTCACTGAGGTTAGCCTGGGGCCTCCATATTCCTTCAGGGAAGGCCTTTGGCTCAGTGTCAAGGGCAAGGTGGGTCAGGATGCAACCAAGTGGCAGGTCAGCAGGATGGAAGGTCCTCTCATGCTCACACTGGAGGAATATGAAGTGTCAAGTGCAAATAAGAGAAGATCCTAAATTCAACTACTTCTTCACAGCAGATCTAAAATATCCTGTTTTGCCTTTCTCTTGAGATTCCTCCCAGGCCTGCTTTCCCAACATTATTTCTTCTCATTAAAAGGAGAGGCTTTTAAGGGGAGGGTGGACGGAGAGGAAAGGCAATATCGAGCAGATCTTTGCAGCCTGTTGGACTTTCCTGGAGACACAATGTTTAGTCTTTTATACCTGCCTCTATCATATTCTACTGACAAAGTTTTCCTGGCTTGATCATTTGAGCAAATGCATGTAAAGCTGACACCTCCTAGATTCCAGGGCTGCCAACGTGCCTGTGAAATACCTGAGGACAGCCAGCACCCGCCTGCTGGACTGAAAGGGAAGAAAGCCAGGGTCTGCCCATGGAGCCCGGCTGATTTTTAGGGAAGGAAATGGCCCAGGCTTCATCAGTAAGCTGCTCTTGTTCAGTCCAGCCAATTCCAGGCAGGTATGGGCTCAAATAAAGCTTTTCTGCCCTTTTTTTTTTTTTTTTAAGAAAGAAACTATAGCACACTCACAGCTTGTGATACATCAAAGGTTAGCTTCAGCCTTGACATTCTGCTAAAGTCTGTTCTTTGGCTTTGACTGGAGCCTTTGGAAAGTCAGGTGACCCCATGCTGACATCAGTCATTTGTGCCAACTCTGGGAAATCAATGATTATGTGATCACAACAATTAACAGCATATTGAATATTAATCATATTCACATGGCATGGAATTTTAATTTGTTATTAACAAGAGAATTTTCACTTTCATAGAAAGGTAAGCATTCTAGATTTAACTTGGAGTAAAAGATCTCTATGTACTTTATATGTTCTATCAGTAAGATGCTGTAATAATATTTGCGAAAGCTGCTTGTTTGATATAAAAATTATTAATTACTTTAAAAATATTTTTTTTTTACATTTATTGATTGAGAGAGGGAGAGGGGGGGAGAGAAAGAGACATTGATTTGCTGTTCCACTTATTGATGGTTAATTCTTATATGTGTCCTGACTGCAGATCAAACCTGCAACCTTGGCATATTGGGATGTTGCTCTAACCAACAGAGCTATCCCGCCAGTACCTCAAACTCTTACATAAACAGGGGAATAGACTAATTCTTATCCAAGTTTAAGAGACAGGATGTGAGTAGCATAACTTTAGGAAGGATGCTTCTATGCGTTTTGAAATAGCAAATGTTTGTAAACATTTAGGTAATCCTATAAGGCAGAATAATATATTTTTCATGTTATTATTTATAATAACAAGATTATATTTTATGATATTATAATTTGTATATGATTGATTGGTATCCTAACATTCAAGGCCTTAAAAAGTCTGGGAAGACTGTATTTAATTTTATCATTTAATTCCATTTAGGCCATAAATTCTTTTATGACAAAGTACTATCTGGACTTTTTTCATATTTTGTGAAGAAGAATTTAAAGTAGATTGTCATATTTGTAAACACAGAACTTCATGAGGAGAAACAACCTTCAAAATCATATACTGTGCCCGGCTGGTGTTGCTCAGTGATTGAGCCCTGACCCAGGAACCAAGAGGGTTCAATTCCTGGTCAGGGCACATGCCTGGGTTGTGGGCTCAATCCCAAGTAGGGGGTGTGCAGGAGGCAGCCAATTGCTGAAGTTTCTCTCTCATCAATGTTCTCATCTCTCTTCGCCTCTCCCTTCCTCTCTCTCTAAAAATAAATAAGAATATATTTTTAAAAATCATATATTGTAACTCCCAAGATAGAGCATCTTTGATTCATATAGAATAAAAGATGTAAAAAGTATGTAGGAAAAAAATAAAGTGTGTGAGAAAAAAGTGAGATACTCCCAATACCTTGCTTCTGCCTCCACCAACCTTGTTGAAAGTGAAGGTTTATTTAGCAAACTATTGTTCCTATACCATGGTGTTAAACTTTTGAGATTTACTACTAAAACTTTTAATATAACAATATAGTAATTTACTTTTAAAATGATATTCCAGACTGATGTTATATCTCAGAAGTTTCTTCTATGACAATACTATTTTGACTTTAGTCAAATGTTGATTTTAACAGTTGGTCATTTGGTATTTGACCAAAATGCTTTTGGCTTCATCTTAGGCATGGAGTATGCATTCATCCGTATCACAGATGCTGAAATCTGAGAACCCCTCTCTCAGATGTCCTTCCCGGCGGCTTTCCAGGCAGAGTCTGCCAGTAGGAGGCACTGGCAGGAGGTGAGAATGTGAAAGGTGAGAGAAGCCTTTGTCAGGTTCTGCTTTGAGTGGTCACAGCGACATCAGCGGCACCCGGCACCCGCCTCCTCAGGCGTGCTGGGCTCATGGACTCCTGACGGGGCAGCAGCAGTGGCACAGCTGTGAGCTGCTGCCGTGGTCATGGCAGTGGCGGCAGAAGGGACTGCAGGCTCCAGCAGCGCCAGTGGGAACATGTCTGTGCAGGGAGGACTGGAAAGGGCCGGCCTTAGTGTTCACAGGAGGGAAGAGTGGAAAATGGGGTTGCAAAAAAAGGATGAGGTTGGCTGTGGAGAACTTGACAGCTAGGAGAGGAGCTGTGCTCTCTGTATCTCAGGGAGATAGGCGTTGATCTAGGTCGTTTTCTTTAGTTAAACCCAGAACTTACGTATTTGGAGATAAAAATGGGATATTAATTTTTCTCCTATGTGACATTCCATCACCTTCAAATCCCTTATTCATAGAGGCAAAAAAACTGCAGAAGAGCAGGGACAGTCCTAGAAAGGGCAGACACATCTGTCATGATTTCCTGCTGGACAACTTACAGCACCAATATGATTACTTCTATGAATAAGGACTCCTTACATTTTTAATAAATTGATTTTAGAGAGAAGGAAGGGGAGAGAGAGAGAGAGAGAGAGAGAGAGAGAGAGAGAGAGAGAGAGAGAGAGAGAGATCACTGCCTCCCACAAGCACTCCACAGGGCTCGAACCCATAACCTGGGCATGTGCTCTGCCCGGAACTGAACCAGCCACCTTTTGGTGCACGAGACAAAACTCAACCAACTGAGCCACACTGGCCAGGGCAGGACTCCTTATATTTCTATAGCATTTTGTGATAACTTTTACCATACATTATTTAATTTACCCTTGTGATAAAACTGTTAGGTAGGTTTAATTATGAACCTGGTTTTATAAAAATGAGGATATAGTCATTCAGATGACTACATGATTTGCTCAAAGAAAACTAGGATTTATCTTTGGCATATCTGACTTTATTTTCTTTCTAATGTAGTGTTCCTTTACCTTTTAGAAAAAGAGACTAACCTCCTGTTTTAAGAAACGTAAACACTTCTTCTCTTCTTTAATATTTACTATAGATTACTTTTTATACTGAGCCTGTTGTACTCTTCCAATTTCATAGATGCATAAATATATATATTGAAACTCTTCTCCCTTCTTTCTCTACATCCTATGCCTTTCATTACACTACTTCTCTGTTATTTTAGTTGGTCTTTATAATGACTAAAAAAAAAAAAAAGACAATCCTTTCACATTGGAAGTTCCATTTAAAAAAATCTTCATTCATTTATTGGTTAGCTAGGATACATCTTCAAGTTAATTTTTTTTTGGGGGGGTGGTTAATTCTCAACCCAAGGATATTTTTTCCATTCATTTTTTATAGCGTGGAAAGGAGGGAGAGGGGGGAATGAGAGAGAGAGAGAGAAAGAGAGAGAGATCTCATTGTAAGATAAACACATCTACTGGTTGCCTCCTGCATGCGCCCTGACTGGGGCCAGGCATCCCACCTGCAACCCAGATATGCACCCTTGACTGGAACTTGAGCACTAGACCCCTCAGTGTGTGGGCTGACACTCTAACCACTGAACAGCATGGGCCAGGGCTTCAAGTTAATTTTCAGTAAACATGTAGGGAATATACATTTATATTCATATTTTTCATATCTGAAGTATGTATAAAATTGACATTTTTGCATATCTAAAAGGTCTTTTACACATGAAAACAAAGTGGCTGTTAAAAATTCTTGGGACACCAGCTTCTCCCTCTGAAGTTTATGTATGCAGCTACACTGTCTGTTGGCATTCATTTTTGTAGACAAACATGAAGTCAACTGGTTTTTGTTCAATTTATGTAACAAACTTTTATGCTTTGTTCTTCTCTGGATTGAAGGCTTTTAAGACCGTATCTTTAATTTTTGCATAAGAAATACAAATATCTGTCTGTATTTAAGGTCTCTTTTTTTCACTAATCTTTGTAGTTGGCACCTTTTATCTGCGTGGTCTTTGTCCTAGTCTGGGTTTCCTAGAAAACAAAGCTGGAGAGAAAGCTAATGAGCTGAGGCTTCCAGGCAGGTCCTAGTGTACTCCCATCCCAGAGGAGCAAGACTGCGTCTGACCTGGGGGGTGGGGCGGGGGGGTGGGACGGGGGCGGGGAGGAGAAAAAGCAAATAGGGGCTGGTGAGTTACTGAGCTGGCTGGAGCTTCCTTGGTCATGAGTGAGTCTTCCAGACAGTTCTGAAGCATGGCACCTTGGAACCATCCCTGGAGGACAGAAAGAGAGGAATTTATCTGTCCCTCCTTCTAGTTTCTCGTCTTTCATGGCTCAAAGTCTCCTCACGGGGTGTTAACTTCCCCTTATTCCCAGGTTCTCATCTTCCAGCAGCCTCTGGGGAAGCCACACCTAATTCCTGAAGCAAGATGCTTCACCCTCAGCCATGTTCAGTAGTACAGGAAGGATCTAGAGCTTTTGGGGTCTGGCCTGGCTGCAGCGACTTCAGTTACAGTGGGTTTGATGGAAGCTTTGCCTGTGATGGATGTTCCTCACCTTGAGGGACCCGAGGCAGCGGTGGTGATGAGACAAGCAATCAGAGGTCAAGGCCCTCCATTGAGCAAAGTATGGCCACAGTCATAGCCACACATGCTTCCTAGTTCAGATAGTTCTTCTCTTTGCTCCGTGTTCTCAATTTTAGTTTTAATTAAGAGTTTTTCTTGGTACCAACTATTTCAATTACTTTCCCAATGGCATTTGTGCTCTTCACTGCCTATAAGTAAATTTTAATTCTGACATTGCATTTATAGTTTCCTTGAAATCCTTATCTAGATAATCCTGTCATCTTTTTCCCACAGCTTACTCTTTCCCTACTGGGAATATAAATTAGTTTTCTAAAGATTTTCATCCAGTTATGATAGTAAATACTTTCCAGAGGTAGGATTTTTCTCTTTTGTTTAAATTTTCAATTTTATTTTTCTAATTCTCAGCTTTTTTATTTCCATTGATCTCGTGCTACTTTTTTTTTTTTTTTTTAAATCTTCTTCACTTTACAAAGAGTTACCTATACTGATAAGAATTGTGAATTGCGTTTGGCTGCACTTTCTGTCTACTCTAGGTACCGGTCAACAGTCTTTTGAGCAACAAAATTCACAATATTTGCAGGTGTTCTTCCAGGGTTGCTCACCTGGGTTGACATGGAATTCTTTCTATTCCCACTGCCCAGAGCACACACTCTCTGTCTTTCTCTTTACTTGAGGGGTCATAGCTCCCTGGATATTCTACTCTCAAGTCCCACTGACTCATTTCCTGGATGTTATAATCTTCGACGAGATATAGGAGGGGAGGTAATGGATGCATTAAAGGGCAGTTGCAAGAGGTAGGGGAGGGTATGGGGGAGTAAGAGATCAACCAAAGGACTGGTATGCATGCATATAAGCATAACTAATGGACACAGACAGTAGGAGAGTGAGGGCATGTGCTGGGAGTAGGAGTGGGTGGGGAGAGATCAATGGGGGAAAATGGAGACATATGTAATACTTTCAACAATAAAGAATTTAAATTAAAAAAAGATAATATTAGAATGTTAACAATACTAATTCTAAATCAATTGAATTGTCCAGTTGGGCATATGTACCACCCCCAATCCTTCAAATTATATTTTCTTGGTTTTTAAAATTCTATGCAATCACTGACAATGGATACTTTATCTGTAATTGTTATTTCATTAATTATTTTTAATAAGAATCACATCTGACAAAAACACAAAAAGCCGGTGTGATAGATAGCTTACCTGACGCTCTTGTGGTTCTTAGGCAGGGGCCAGATAATGGGGTAGAGATGAGGAACTCCACCCTTTCAGGAGGACAGGATTGCTTTGTTGCTGTCAGCAGAACACTGCCAGGGCATTTTTCTCTACCTGCTTTATAATTAATGGGAATTCTTCCAAGACTCTGAAGTAGATTAGCCTTCTGGTCTCGTTTCAGTGTTGTTTTAGGTTGTCATCTTTCCCTGTGTCTTTGTGGGCATTTGGGGAGGACACTTTGAGAGGCCGAGTCACAGGCTGCTGACCCCAGGCACTTTCTGGTGGGCTTCTTTTGGGTCTGCCCGATGACATCCCACACTTGTGCTCTTCTCCTTAGATAGGCTGTCTCCTCACTGTTGGTAAACCACTACTCATGGTCCCCACCTCAGTGCACTCCTCTTTCTTGTGTTGTCCCCAATTCTGACCACGTATGAGTTTCTCTTCTTCCTTACGCTCTCTTGGCCACTCCAGGGTCAGTAGATCAGTATCTCTCTTTGGAATTCCTAGGCTCCTGACTATCTGTGCTACACATAATTATGGAGGGTCTTAATCTGGTGCATGAGTCAGTGCCCTTTTGTGATAGTCACCTCTGGAAATAGCATATCTGAAGCCATCTTGATATCCACATTTGCTCCAAAACATTAAACATGCCTATAACAATAGACTCTTTTTTAGGGACAGCTGGGCACACAAGTTTGTAGGACAAGTTCAACTGTGAATGCATGGGTTGACCCATATGAACTCTTTTTCTAAAAAATATGTCGTGTGCTAGTGTGCAGATGAGGGTCATGGTGAAGAGCATGGATTCTGGTGTTAGATGGTCTGGGGTGAATGCTGTCTCTGACATTGGCTGGCTGTGTGACCTTTCTTTGTGTCAGTTTCCCCTTCTGTAAAAAGGGCAAATATAATATCTTCTCCATAGTGTTTTGTGAGGGTTAAATAATTTAATACCATTTAATTACAGGGCCAGCACATAGTACGTACCGTGTAAACTTTCTTTCAGAAACATAGACCTCCAGGTGATACTTTTGCCAGGTAACAGTTTTATTTATTCTTTTGGCAAACATTCCCTATTAGCCTGCTGGAGCTGGCTCCAGGCCCGGCCCAGGACACACTCTTTGACCCCAAGACTTCCCACTTTGCTGTGCCTGTGGTGTGTGTTTGGGTGGTAGTCAGAAACAGCCCTCTCCCATACCCAGAAGCAGCATGATAAATAACAAGTTACCCTCTAATATAGGATGTTACCCCTCGTGTTACTGGAGACAATTTTAGAAGGTGGACAGACATGGCACTAAATTGGATAACATAATGAGGAAACTGTTCATTGTTTAATTCCCTGCTCATCCTTCCAATTACCTCAAGGGGAAGTCCTCATTTTGACACCTCTGTCATCTGTCTGATTTTGGCTAATTTTTCTTCTAAAAAATTGGAAGAGGAGGCTTGAGGCTTGGTTCATTAGGCAGATAACAGTATCTAGCTAGAAAGCAATAACATTATTTCATTATCTCATCTTCAGAGTTATCTTCTACTTATGATAATTGATCCATAAATGGTTTTCCATTTTTTGAAGAAATATGATCTCTTAAATGTAATATATATTACATATATTAAATATAAACACAGTTAAATGCACAAATATATGGTAAAACCAGTGAAGTGCTACTCAAATCACCAGTTTGAGAAATAGTGTGTGGGAGAAAGTGCTTTGGAAATGATGTGAATTATTGTATTTTGGATCTGTCCTTTATTAACTGTGTTCTTGGGAAAATTATTCAATGGCCTCTTCCAATAGGGACTAACAATATTTACCCTTCAAAGTTATTCTGAAGTTTAAAGGGACTGTTATATCACTTAGCATACTCTTCCTCTTTACTTTCCTCTTTCCCCCTCATTATACCATGTGCACCACTTCCTCCTACTACTCTACTCTCTGGGTAGCTCTACTCTTGCTGTTCTCCCGGCCCCCATAAGAATAATCTGGAAAAGGTTTATCTGTAGTTCATTTTGAATTTGCAGATGTCTCTAAGAGAGTTAATGAAAAGGCACCTGTACTAAACTGAGGCAAAGGATAGGCGGTGGAGCCATCATGCCTGGTGTGTCTGGGACTGGGTGTTCCTATCCCTGATGCATATCGCTTTGAACTCCAGTCCAGTTTAAAATTATGAGGTCATATCTGAATTACTCAGAAGTTTAGATTGACCAAAACATCGGGGTGCTCTTTCACTCAGGCTCGGTCCTGAGTTGGAGCCCGGACTCGCAGTAGTTTAGGGAGTATATCATAAGGTGGTGTCCTTACAGTCAAAGAAAGATAAGGAGGAGTGGAAATGCTATGTGTCCTGGGGCAGAGAGAGCAAATGTCTTTGTTTCTCCTCTGTCTTTTGCTTCTTGATGCAGACATAGCAGTTGGGATGCTCAAGAGAGAGATGGACCTTTTTATTTATTGCTTAAAGTATTACAAAGAGTAGTACATATGTCTCCCTTTTCCCCCCCTTGACCTTCCCCCAGCCTCCCCTACCCGCCCCCCCGCCCCAGTGTCTTGTGTCCATTGGTTATGCTTATATGCATGCATACAAGTCCTTTGATTGATCTCTCCCCCGCCCCCAACCCTCCCTGGCCTTCCCGCTGTAGTTTGACAGTCTGTTCGATGCTGCTCTGCCTCTGTATCTATTTTTGTTCATCAGTTTATAATGGTCTTTATTATCCATAAATGAGTGAGATCATGTGGTATTTTTCTTTCATTGACTGGCTTATTTCACTCAGCATAATGAGAGATGGACCTTTTGATCGGAGAACGTTTCTGTGGTATCTGCGGTTGGAAACATTTGTTTCCTTCTCTCTTTTAGACTCGGGATACCTAACACCTGAGGGCACCTTTAGTTCTGGGGAATCAGAGAGGCCAGAGTGGGACACAGAAATGAGGGAGCTTGGCTACCAATTACCTTCTCTGGGTTCAATGGCTTCAAGGGAGTAAGGCAGCTTCATGAGTCCTTGTTTGTGTAACACAGCTCTTCAGTGAGGATTCAGGCTAGAACTTGTGTTGAGGGTAAAGAGTAGGAATTTTAGTTTTTCATTCACTTACTTACAAAGGATATGCTTAGATATGGTGGAGTTGTTACAGTGAACCCCTGGAGGGGAAATAGGGCACCCCATGATCACACCTGGGTAGTAATTACAACTATAGAGAGTTTTGGGTCTGAAGCAATGCTCAGTCCCAAAACCTTAGACTCTTCTTAGTAGGAGTCAGGAAAGAAAAACAAGGCATCTCCCCAGTCTGGTCTTGGCACCTGCCTCCACTGTGGAGCCTTTTCTGGTGGTTCCAGCAAACCACCACCTCCGTGGTTTATTGTTTCTAGTACTTACTTGGCCCACGTGGCATTTGTTGTCTTGTGGAGTCTCATATTTTGATATCAATCTGTCAATTATTCTACTCTTTTTTCTCTAAAAGTTTTATAAGTTCCTTGAAGAAAGGAAAACCCCCCAACATATTTATTGGGCACAGGTACCATTTTGCACTCATCAGGTGGTTCCACTTCTGAATGTATTATTCATTTTTTTTTCAAGCTGTGGAAATGAAGGCTCAGAGAAATTGTGACTTGCCTAAGGTCACTTAGGCATGGGCCATGATTTGGTACAAAACACCTGGCATGGACTCTTGCATATAGTTAGAGCTCATTAAGATGTTATCTAAGGACTGTCCTTACAAAGAAGACAAAGCAAAGCCACTTTTTGGACAGGGTGCATTGGGGAATTTTGGGCAACGTGAGAAGAGATGCGTGCATCCCTTCACTTCTAATTTCAAATCTTTCTCTCTTGCTCCCTGAGACACATGATCTTTTGTGACAACACTGAGACCAGCTGTGTCAACATGACTAAGTCCTTTGTTACAGGAAAACTTCCCTAGGAAATATAATACAAGTTTATAAATAACTTTGCTGTTCTCTTTTATTGGAGACAATTGTCTGCTCACCTGGGCACACCACCCTCTTATCAAGGAAGAGTTTACATATTAAAACTTGCTTCAGGATTCTCGATTTCTATACCCATCATTCCTAAGTTATTTTACCAGAAAGTCTTCCCAATTAGTTCCCTGACTTGAAAGACCCAACTTGACCGCTTGAGCTGAGACCCTAAAGCCCTATAAATAGCCCACATCTAACTATACCCTTTTGAAACAGGGCCAATCCTCAGTCAAACTGATGTTCTTCCTTATGGCAGTGACTTAAAAAATAAACTTAGTTTTATTTCATTATCAGGTTCTCTGGTGATATTTAGGGAGCTAAACAGCCCTCAAGTTTAGCTTCTTTTTATCTCCAGTGAGACAATACCCTCAGGTTTGCTGGTAGAATAATTGGCTACGGGAGCAAACCTGAAGTAACTATTTGAGAAAAGGCACATGGAGTGCCTGGTGATGCAGACTCAGTTGGTTTCTTCTTCATAAACTAGGCACGAGCTGTTAACTGTGTTAGTGTCTAGCCTTTGCGAAGAAGCCAGTATCCAGAATAAGTCAAAGGCGTAGCTTTTACTTTCTTGGACTATTACACATTCAAAGTACACCCCTTTGAACCGAAGGCTTCTTTCAGTAGTTTCTAAGTGTGTAATACAGTTATTTTTGTTCAAAATTTGCATACGTTGTGGTATGATGGGGTTGTGGGGGAAATCTTCAGTATATCAAAATTACTCCCTTCTACCACATGAGCATTTTCACTCTCAAAGTTTTGAGTGACATGGAGATACACTTCATGAGTATGGAAGAATGTGTGTGGAAATCCTAAAACAAATTGCTTATGTTACATTATTTTATTACTAGAGGCCTGGTGCATGGCTTTGTGTACCGGTGTGGTCCCTCCCCAGCCAACTGGCCCCAATCAGTCCTGATCAGCACTGGGTGAGAAGGGTTGGACAAGTCCTGGAGCCCTCCTGTGATCTCTCTCCTCCCCAATCGTGCACTGGCGGGGTCCCTTGGCCTGGCCTGCGGGGAGGCCTGCGGGGATTGGGCCAAAACAGCCCAGTGCATGGATTCATCCAGGGTGTGTCCCAACTCGCCCAATCCTGATTGGCCGGACCCCAGCAGCAAGCTAACCTACCAGTCAGAGCATCTTCCCCCCTGGTGGTCAGTGTGCATCATAGCTACCGATCGAACAGTTGAACAAACGGTCGCTTAGGGTTTTATATATATAGATATGTTTTTAGTGGCAGGAGCAGAAAATCTGACATAACTGGCTTAATCAAAAGAAAGTTTATTATTTCACATAACAAGAGGTCTGGCTTCATTTTCAGGATGGAGCACAATGGCTGGGGCAGTTCCAGGCCTTGCATCCAGACATGGCAAAGGGGTATTTCTCCTTCATCTCATTCTTGGAAGTGAGAAATTTCTTCTCAGAAGTTCTCCAACATATGTCCCATCATGTATCATTGGCCAGAATTAAACCATGTGTCTATTGTTAAGCCAATCATTGACCTGGGAATGGAATGAACAGAATAGGCTCAGACTTAGTAGGATCTACTGCTGAGACTGGGATCTCATTACTGTGAATTAAGGGTAGATACTTAAACAAAATATGTTCTATTAGGAAGGAATAGGGGGAAATAGTAGCTAACTGTGTCTACTAAATATGTATATTCAGTATAGCTACTACACCCATATAACATAGATTCTCATATAACATAGATTCCCACTTGTGAACTTCCTAAGCTGATAGCAGAGAAAAGGACTAGTTAAAAGACTCGGGCATAAATTAGGCATTGAGGAAATGTATTGGAGACACTGAATCATAGTTCAATGTCCAGTCAGGGGGTTTAGGGTTCAGAGAAGATGGTGTCTTCCCTGGTGGCCCCAAAGACCTGTAGGGAGGCCAGGGTTAGAGGCTTCAGGCTGCCACTTTGCAAATCAGATCACAAACAACAGGGTGGATAAAGCCCTCATGGAGCCACCCTGAGGCTGAGCAGCTTTTGGAGCGGCTTCTTTCTCAGAATTCTACAAAAAACTACTCTCGCCGCTCGTTTGTTTAGGACCCAGCAGAGGGTGAGCAAGCCAAGAACCAGAGAAGAGGCTGTAGCCTTTTCCAATTCCTGGTTTCTATTCTTAGAATAAATAAAGATGGGAAGGAGAAGATGTGATGAAAATCTTTTTAAAGATGCCAAGTGCAGCTGTCTTTGTTCTCAGTTTGGTCCCCAAATGGCTGGGTACGGAATTGTCTGTTGCCTGAGGAAACTATTATGAATCTAATTTAGGGTTTTGCAACTCCAACCCAATATATACATTTTCATGGTACTTACAGAGTATTCCCAGATGATCAAGTCAATAGTGAGGGTAATTATTTCTTCATTCCTTCTCCCCATTGTGTTCTATCACCAATGCCTGGAATGACTCTCTTTCCAGGTTGGTCACTAATCTTGCTACAGTGTGTGATAGGATGATACCTATATATCTCTGCCTTATTTGTCTTGGGCGTGTATAAACATTATTCACATTTTTATGACATTTTCTACTTTTCAAAGCACCTTCATGCTTCAAAAGAATAGGATCTCCTGAGGTAAGATTACTGTTCAGCTTTAGATATGAGAGTATGAGTTCAGAGAGAGAAATGACTTTCTCCAGGACATGAAACTTGATGAGGATGAGGGGAAAGTGAGAAGAGGAGCAGGACTAAATGTTCTAATTTCAGTATTGATTCACTAGACTGTATACTCATTTGACTTCTGTACACAGAACTTGTTCTCTCACTTATAAAGAGGGGTAAATGATCATTATTATTATTATTTGATTTTAATTAAACTTATTGGGGTAACATTGGTTAATAACATTAAATAAGTTTCAGGTGTCCAACTTTATAATACATCATCTGTATATTTCATTGTGTGTTCGCCACCCAAAGTCTAGCCTCCTTCTAACACCATATATTTGATCCTTTTTTACCCCCTTCATTCTCCCCTACCACGCTTTTCACTTAGTAACCACCATACTGTTGTCTATGTCTTTGAATTTGTTTTTCATTTGTTGCTTTTTATTTTATATTCCACACCTGTGTGAAATCATATTGCTCTTATTTTTTTCTATCTGACTTATTTCATTTAGCATGATACTCTCAAGATCCATCCATGTTGTTGCAAATGGCAGTTTTCTTATGGCTGAGTCATATTCCATTTATATGTGTATCACATCCTCTCTCTCTAATCATCTGTTGAAGGACACTTAGGTTGTTGCCATATCTTGGCTATTATAAATGATGCTGCAATGAACATAGGAGTACAAATATCTTTATGAAAGGATAACTTTTGGAGGACTGTGGGGCAGGAGAGGGCAGCAGAGAAGAGACCTGGGGCTCCTGTGGAGTCTTTGGAGTCTGCAGTGTTTGGCACACAGAAAGCATCTCGTTCTCTGGGTTACGGAACGGCTGAGTTCAATCACTCTAGGTAGCTTTCTTCTTTATCACTCAACACATTGTTCTAAGTGAAGCCAAGTTTAAAATTTTCAGAAAAAGTATTTAAGTAAAAAGGAGTGTTTAGAAGTCAGTCTGAGGACCTTCCAAATGCTCTTAGGGTAAGGATGGTTGCTCACACTGGAATCTTTGCACACGTTCTGCCAAAACTAATTCACACAAGAAAGAGAACAAGTGATCATACCTGTAACCCACATCTGCAACGTAACTAAAAGGGAACACGACAAACTTCAGTGTATGTGCAAATAAGGAAGAGACACCTGAAGGCAAGGGAGTCAGTCTGGCCCTCACTGCAGTGGAGAGTGGAGACTGTGCAGACAGAGAAACACGTATCTGGGTCCTTGTGTCTAAAGAACTCAGGTAAAATTACTCTTAGAAAGTGAGGGATACACCTGAGGCGGAAATATGAAAACAATCCCGAGACCTGTGATCAGATACCTGGCCACTGGGGAATCAAAAGAGAAGGATATGAAACTGTAGAGGACCGGAGGTGGCAGCCTTGGGAAAGCACCAATTCTGGCAGGTGAATTAGAAGAGGCAGGTGTTCCTTAGAGGGTTGATGGGAAAGAGAAAGAAGGAAGTAAAAGGTAAAAATTAAGGCTCCTATAGAAACCACAGAGCATCATAGGACACAGCAAACCCATCTCCATAAAAAAGATATTGATTTAAAACCCCACACACCTGCATCGTACTATATTAAAAGAAAAGTTAGCTTTTGAATGAAGAAACCCAGAAGTCACCTAAATTCTTTACCCCTGTCTACTTATATTGTTATTGCTGAACCAGGAAAATATGACATTTTAGAAGAACATAACACAAAATACAACATCTATATAAAGCTACTATGAGATGAAATGTAAAGTGACAATAAATATTATACTCCCCCATCAAAACAAACCATAAAGCCAGGAAAAGCATAACTCAACACCCATCCAATATATGTATACTCAAATGACAATATTTTTACACCCCATATTCATGGATTGGAAGACTTAATACTGTTAAGATGGCAAAACTTCTGAACTTGACCTATAGATTGAACACAATCCCTATCAAAATCCTAGCTCACTTTTTTTTTTTTGCAGAATTTAATGAGATGATTCTCCAATTCATATGGATATACAAGAGATCCAGAATAGTCAAAACAATTTTGAAAAAGTTGGAGGACTCACATTTCCATATTTCTAAATGCACTACAACACTACTCAAAACAGTGTGACAGTTGCATAAGTATAGAAGTATAGATTAGGAGAATATAACTAAGAGTCTAGAAATAAACCCATGCTTTTATGGTCAATTGATTTCTGACAAGGATAGCATGATAATTCAATGGGGGAGAAAGAACAGTATTTTAAACCAATGGAACTAAGACAATTGCATATCTACAGGCAAAACAATACAGTTGGACCTTTTACTTATATTAGACACAAAAATTAGCTTACAATTAATCATGACCTAAATTTAAGACCTAAAATCATAAAGGTTTTAAAGGAAACGTATGCATAAGCTTCATGAGCTTGAACTGGGCACTTGTCTCTTAGATATGACACTAAAAGCACAAGCAACAGCAACAATAAAAATAGATGAATTTGGACTTAATCAAAATGGAACGCTTTTGTGCTTCAAAGTACATCTTTTAAGAAAGTACCAAGACAACTCGCAGAATGGGAGAAAATATTTGCAATTTGCATATCTGATAAGTGACTAGTATACAGAATATATAAATAAGTTTTATATCTCAACAATAAAAAGACAAATATTTCACTTGAAATGGACATATAATTTGAATAGAAGATACAGGATTTGTATCTCCAAAGAAGATACAAGGAGCCAATGAGCACATAAAAAGATGTCACCTATGACTAGTCATTAAGGAAATGCCAATCAAAACCACAGTGACATAGCATGTCACACCTACTAGGATGACCATCATCCAAGAGATAGATAATAAGAAATGTTGGGTGAGGATGTGGAGAAAGAGGGACCCTCAGATATTGATGGTGAGAGTATAAAATTATGTAGCCACTTTATAAAACAGCTTGGCAGTTCATCAAAAATTTAAACAAAGAGTTATCATATGACTCAGGAACCCCACTACTAGAATTTGAAATAGGATTCCACTCGAGAGAATTGAAAACACATGTCCACACAAAAATGAGTGCATGAATAGTCACAGGACCATTATTCATAATAGCCCCAAAGTGGAAACAACCCAAATGTCCACCCACTAATGAGTAGTGTCAAATGACAAAACTAAAACAATGTACATGTCCTTTATCCTGGGAAAATAACACAGGGGTTGGGGGAGTACAGTGCCTCACTAGCCGTGGAACACTGTTCCTGAGGGGTTTGGGGCAGGAGTGAGTTTGATAGAGCATTGGAAGAGGCAAGGCAGACACAGGACGTGATTGGCTGTGAGGTTGGGGATTTCCTTCTAAGGCCAGCAGGTCCCATTTTCTAGGGTAAGGTCAGCTTGCTAACCTGAGTTGTAGGTTTCCTTGACAGGTGTTGCCCATCAGGGACCTAAGTTTAGATTAATGACATGGGCCAGACCAATTGGGAAGGCCTGCATTTTGTGGGTCCTGATATACACATTAACTTTATCAGTAGATAAACAAAATGGGTTGTATATTTTTACAAGGGAATATTATTTTAAAAATAAAAAGAAATGAAGTACTGATAAATGTATGCTACAACATGGACAAATATTTTAAACATTATGCTATATGAAAGAAGCAAGACACAAGAGGCCATCTATATTATATAATTCCATTTATATGAAATGTCCAGAATAGGCAAATCCATCTGTTCTGGAATTAGATAGTGATGATAGTTGTAAAACTCTGTGGATATACTGAAACCCAGCAGATTGTACACTCCAAAGTATGAACTATATCTCGGTAAAGCTGTTGCTTAAATAGTTATCATATAGAAAACACAGATTGGTGGTTGCCAGAGGTGGGGGGTGGGAGGCGTGCTAAATGGGCGAGAGTAGTCAAAAGGCACAAGCTTTCAGTTATTAAAAAGCCCTGCGATGTAATGTACAGAATGGCAACCACAGTTAACAATACTGTATTAGGTGTCAGAACACATTCGGAGAAAATATTTACAATATTTTTCAGAGATACGAGACTCATCCCCCTAAGAACACTTAGAAATTCAAAGGTATAGGAGATCAGAAACCCAATAGAAAAATGGACAAATAATGAACTAACAGCTCACAGAAAAACAAGTGACTCCTAATCTTCTAAAGCAGTGGTTCTCAACCTTCGTAATGCCACGACCCTTTAATACAGTTCCTCATGTTGTGGTGACCCCCAACCATAAAATTATTTTCGTTGCTACTTCATCACTGTAATTTTGCTACTGTTATGAATCGTAATGTAAGTATCTGGTATGCAGGATGTATTGTTACAAATAAAACATAATTAAAGCATAGTGATTAATCACAAAACAATATGTAATTATATATGTGTTTTCCGATGGTCTTAGGCGACCCCTGTGAAAGGGTCATTCGACCCCCAAAGGGGTCGCGACCCGCAGGTTGGCGACCCACAGGTTGAGAACCGCTGTTCTAAAGGCTGTTCAACTTCACTGTAAAGAATGGAAATTAAAACCACATTCATTTCTCTCCTATGGATTTGGCAAAAATTCACAGGCTAACAGCACCCCATTGGCAAGGTTGTGGGGGACGGGTGCTCGCAAACTGTGCTGCTGGCGAGTGTGCAAAATGGGATGGTCGTTATGGATAGGGAATCGGGAAACAGCAAACAAAAATAGGCAGCAATCCCACTTCTGGAAAATCCCCCTGAAAATATATTTTCCCAAATTTAAAACAATACATATTTAATTTATTGTAGGTGATTGTAATGGAGTCTGTCAGAGACTGGTTGAATCAGCTGTAGTGTATTCACACAATAGAACACTGTTACCACTAGACACACTGAGGGAGATTTCCAGAAACTGACATGGAGTCATTTTCAGAATATATTCAAAGGAAAACAGCAAACTGCAAAAACAGTTACATTTATTTTGCTTGTTAACTTCTGTGTAAGAAACGTGGGGAAGCTAAAACACATACAGGGTTGGGCAAAGTAGGTTCACAGTTGTGAGTACATGAAACAGAGTTTATTCTTGCACAATTATTTATTAATTATTGTGTTGTTTTTTCATGTGAACAGCTGTAAACCTGCTGGGGCCCCACCCTGTAGCGCGTGTTTATTTTTGCGAAGAAGAAATTCAGGAAGATTAAACTACACCCTAATAAAGCAGTGAATTTAAATGGAAGGCATTCTGGTTTCATTGGTCCAGTCTTTTAATTTTTTTGTAGGTTTGAAATGAAAAAAAAAAAAAGTTGAAAATTAACAAAACTAAACAATCCCCTTCTCCCAGACTGATGGGAGCATATGTCCCAGGAGAGGACGTGTCCCCGTTTGGCATTGCTGATTGGTGAGGAAAGCAGTAGTGGTGGACTATTTGCCTGCGTTTGAGGACAAGGGTTATGGTTAAGTCACCTGACCAGTGCTCTTGTCACATGCACTTGGAGTCTTCTTGTGTCTCATAACTCTTTTTTCAAGGACAGCACTAAAGTGAGAAATCTCTGCCCTCCTGTCGCTTCCTCTTTACCTTTTGATTTAAGAGAGGAGAGAAAGAGAGAGAGAGAGAGAGAGAGAGAGAGAGAGAGAGAGAGAGCGCTAGGTGAGCTGTAACTTCCCTTCTCCTGATGGGTGGTTCTTTTCTCGAGAGGGCTGGCCTCTCTAGGGCAGCGGGACTTGGAACCAGGGGCTTGATTTGATTTTTAAACCCAGACCATTTCTTAGTCTAGATATCACCTTGGTGGTCAAAGCTGATTGACAGGGAGATGGGATTGTCTTCTCACTGATCATTGTCTAGAGGGGCTTCTAGTTATATTTTGATCTTTGGGTTTTGACTCAAGAATGCCTTTGTGGTGAAAGTCTGCATGAGGATACAGATTTTCTTAGACAGATGGCTGCCGTTCCATCTTATTCCACAAGGTGGCAGTTTTTGCCTGATAAAGGGGCTCTTTACAGCCCATTGCCCATTGCCCAGATCAGAGGCGTGGCTTGAAAGAATTATGTTTCTTGACAAATATAATTTATACTGATTACTTTTGTTAATGCATCAGAGAGAGTGTACGCTCAGGATACATGCTTGGTGATGTATTGCCTTTTCTATTTAGAAAAAGAAGCTAAAACAAAGAAGTCTTTAACCCTTTCAATGGATTCTTATTATAATAGCTCAGGTAAAAATAATGTTAGGATTTTGGAGAGGATGTGGAAAGCAGAGGTGAAAGAAACAACTGCATAGATAGATACAGTTGAAGAGCATTTGTGCAATTGTTTCTTTCTCTGTGACATAGTTACTCTTATAATGTTGCCTTGTTTTTAAGTAACTCAGAAAGTGGAGAATGGCTTTTCTGTCATTCCCTCATGTTGGTGCAATGATGATCATCAACAGGGTCTGCATGGGTTTGGTGTCGCTCTGGCTTCCCCAGCTCCCCCAGGCACAAGGTCAGACTTCCTCCAAGACTATTTGCCGAATCCTGACATTGTTTCCTTGGGCTGCTTTCTTTTCTAATGTGGATAATTGTTCTCAGAAATGGCTTCCCAACAAAAGTACAGTGGTATCGTATTTGAGAAGACATAAAAAGCTAGGGAGATGCTGAAATCCCTCCTTTTAACTTTTTACTTTCAGCCTAAAAGATAATAGAAAATGCAAAGGAACAGGAAACAAATCAGAAAACGCCTATGATGATGAGCATTAAACAGTAGTTGGGTGAGCACATGCTCTCTCTATGCAGACACTTTCCTTTCATCAGTGTGTTACTTTGTTGAGGTCTCGGTCAATTTATTTCATTTTTTGTCATACGGGTTTGAAATCTCATGCAAAGGTGATGAGTGCACAGGTAATGGGAAACAAAACAATGAAGACGACAGTTCCCCAGTCCCTCCCATTTTCTTGGTCCCCAGCACTGGTCACCTGATCACAACTCATTGTTCCCTGGCTGAAGCCTTCTAGCAGAGTTTCTACTCTTGTGACTCTGAGCTGCATGACTCAGAAGGCCACAGAGGGCCTCTCAGACTAGAGGCAGAGGTCACCCTAATGACCCCTGGTCAATTACCCAAGTAGGGGAGGGGCAGCTGGAAAGGAAAACTTGCCTGGAAACCCATGCCAGGGGCCATTGCAGCATCAGCTCTGCACACACAGGTCAGGGACTGGACTCCTGGCTGGACAGATGCCTGCTGCTCACAGCTGCCTGCAAATCAAGGAGCCTGGCCAAATGTTGCTTCCGTAGACTTGCCTGAGCAGTGATTTCTGTGGAATAATATGAATAGGATGCCACCTTTGCAAGCTACTCTGCCTAAGGATTCAGAAGTGCAATGAGTCCCCACTTAACACTGTCAATAGGTTCTGAGACTTTAAGCAAAACCACAGACAACGAAACCCGTTTTACCATTGGCTAATTGACATAAACAAGAGTTAAGTTCCCACGGCATCTCATCAGCTTTATAACAAAACAAAAGGGAAGAAAATGACTATTCGAGGACCTATTGAAGTTCCTCAGATTCCAAATCGATTGCTTTTAAAGGCTCAACCCAGAAGAATGAGCAATGGGGACTTGAGTGGCAAGGCAATTTCGAGGTTCCAGCATCAGCTCGGGCTGGTCCCCCAAACTCCTGCCAGCAGGGATGGAAAGCCTGTTCCCTACAGGCCCTGGGGGCCCAGGGAAGCCTGGCTTGGCCTTCTCCCATGTGTAAATAGACAGTTGCATGTGGCTGGAGAGAAACACGCGCCCTGAGCACTGGTCCCACCTAACATTCACACCACGGAACCTCGATGCGTCTTCCCATCGACAGGCATAGATATGTTCTATTTGCCTCGTCAAATCACCGTACTGCTTTCTTACACATTAAGGAAACCTTTCCCTCTCTCCCGATTTTCAAACTCCTCTCCCATCCTATTTCACTGAGAAGATGGAAGGAACTGGGAGGGAACATCCCAATTTCTTGCCAGCATGTCTCAACACCCAGGCGCCCTCCTGGCTGGCGTGACCTTTCTCACTTTGTTCCCTCTGCCTGGATGCTCTTTCCCCCAACATCTCCTTAGTTAACTCCCTCTTCACCTTCTTCAGATTTTCGCTCAAATCTCATCTTTTCATTGGGTCCACCCTGACCACCCCATTGAGGCTGGGTCCTGATCCTCCTGTCCTATAGGCACCCCCATTCCCGTTATCCTGCTCTACCTTTTCTTTCCCCTCCATGGCACCTATCACCATGCAGGCATATAGGTAACTCCTTGTTATGTTTATTGTTGGCTTTTCTCTTCCCCCTAGATCAGCCGTGGGCAAACTATGACCCGCGGGCCAGATCCGGCCCGTTTGAAATGAATAAAACTATTGAAAAAAAAGACCGTACCCTTGTATGTAATGATGCTTATTTTGAATTTATATTAGTTCACACGAACACTCCATCCATGCTTTTGTTCTGGCCCTCCGGTCCAGTTTAAGAACCCATTGTGGCCCTCGAGTCAAAAAGTTTGCCCACCCCTAGTGCCGGGAGCCGGTCCATCCTTGCTGTTTCAAGGGACCTGGCATATATGGCATACGGTTCTTAATATGTTTGCTCACCTTCTTGGCGCTGTGTTTTAACCAAAGTCACCTCTCCGAGAAAGGTTGAATCCCCAGGTAGGGATTTTCCCCTGAAGTTAGGGAGGGAATAAAACCCCTCAACTAAGTGCCAGGCGGGTAATTAATCACTTTAACTATGAACAATCATGCTTAAACTACATAATCTTTTCTCCCTGGAATGGAGATAAGAAACACCCTAACCTTTGTAATAGAGATTGATAGGATTGAATCAACTGGTATAAATACAGTTGTAACAAGACAGAAACACTCAGAACTCAGAACACAGAACTTAGAACACAGGGCTTGGAAGACAGGACCAAGAGAGACAGAACCTACAGGGAACCAGGAGATGGAGGAGCTTCGCTGGAGAGAACATGGCAAGGGATCCTGGACTGAACCTGACTGCAGAGGTTGGCAAGAGAGCCTGACTAGAACCTGGTGACTGGACCTGCCTGGAGAACCTGGACACAGAACCTGGCTGGAGACCCTGACAAGAGAACCCGGCTATGCTGATCAAGTGAACACTATCTCCGTGTCATTCCTTCTTCGCCGACTCCGTCCACACCTTTGGGAACCCCTGGACCCGCTGGGGCTGGACCCCGGCATATGGCGCCCGAACAGGGAACCTTAGGTAAGCCCCACTCTCGGGACGGATAGGACTCCACCGTAGGAAAAGGGTGGATAGTCTTCGCTGACTCCGTCCTCACCTTTGGGAACACCTGGAAAAGGATTCCCCTCGGTAAGCCCCCCCCCATTGAGAACCCCCACACTCGGGACGGATAGGACTCCACCAGGGTGCTACAGACCCCCCTATAGAGGATAAGTAGGGTAAGAAGGTGGATAGTACAGAACTTAGATTGAGAAGATGTGCCATACTGAGTCCAAAGAAAGAAGACTCTGTATTGATTCTTAGATTGAGAAGATGTGCCATACTGAGTCTAAAGAAAAAAGACTCTGTATTGATCTTTTAACACATATGCTTGCTAGCAGAGGAATTAAGGTTACTCCCAGTCAGACAGAACGTTTTATACAAGAAATACGTCCATGCTTTTCTGAGGAAGGAAAGGTGCCGGAAAGGTAAATGTAGAGGCATGGGAGAAGGTAGGCCCAAGGAGCCTTACCCTTAACCCCACTGCAGCCTTTCCACCCCGGGAAAGTGCAGGATTGGCAAGCTCTCCCTGGGGTGATAGATCAGGACTCAGGTAATAGCGGAAAGCGCCAATCCTACTCTTAAAATGGATACAAGAGAGCGTTTCAGGTTTTTCTTTTTAATGCTTGCTTTTAAAAAATAAAAAAGGGGGAATTTGCCGGGAGCCGGTCCATCCTTGCTGTTTCAAGGGACCTGGCATATATGGCATACGGTTCTTAATATGTTTGCTCACCTTCTTGGCGCTGTGTTTTAACCAAAGTCACCTCTCCGAGAAAGGTTGAATCCCCAGGTAGGGATTTTCCCCTGAAGTTAGGGAGGGAATAAAACCCCTCAACTAAGTGCCAGGCGGGTAATTAATCACTTTAACTATGAACAATCATGCTTAAACTACATAATCTTTTCTCCCTGGAATGGAGATAAGAAACACCCTAACCTTTGTAATAGAGATTGATAGGATTGAATCAACTGGTATAAATACAGTTGTAACAAGACAGAAACACTCAGAACTCAGAACACAGAACTTAGAACACAGGGCTTGGAAGACAGGACCAAGAGAGACAGAACCTACAGGGAACCAGGAGATGGAGGAGCTTCGCTGGAGAGAACATGGCAAGGGATCCTGGACTGAACCTGACTGCAGAGGTTGGCAAGAGAGCCTGACTAGAACCTGGTGACTGGACCTGCCTGGAGAACCTGGACACAGAACCTGGCTGGAGACCCTGACAAGAGAACCCGGCTATGCTGATCAAGTGAACGCTATCTCCGTGTCATTCCTTCTTCGCCGACTCCGTCCACACCTTTGGGAACCCCTGGACCCGCTGGGGTTGGACCCCGGCACCCTAGGGCCTAGATTGAAGCTCTGCAAGGCGGTGATCTTTGTTTATTTTATTCAGTGAGGTATTCCGAGTGCCTAGAACAGTGCCTGGCTCATAGTCACCACTCAATAAATTATTGTTGTTAGCCCTAGCTGGTTTGGCTCAGTGGATAGTGAAGGGTCCTGGGTTCGGTTCTGGTCAAGGGCACCTATCTCGGTTTCAGGCTCAATCGCCAGCTCCGGTTGGGGTGTGTGCGGGAGGTGACCAATTGATGTGTCTCTCTCACATTGATGTTTCTCTCTCTCTGTCTCTCCTTTTCCCTTCCTCTCTCTCTAAAAATCAATGGAAAAATATCCCCCCAAACCAAAGAACAATATTTGTTGTTGGATGAATGAATGCATACAAGCTGGTCAGGATATTAACATGCTGTCTCCTGGCTCTCTGGGGATCCCACACTTACAAGCCTTTCCTTCTCAGCCTCCTGGTTTGTGAGGGTGCCCTGTTAGTGGCAGACGTTCCGGAGCACTTCCGACTGGGCTGGTCCAGGCTGCATGTTTGCCTGCAGTAGCTGATCAGGTCAGGGAACCGAACTGGGCCAGAGTCTCCGGTCGAGTGGGCAACAGGAGGTTGTAAATGGAAGACCGAGTCCAGGGGGTAGCTCAGAGCACAGGAGAATTCAGGGAGACGTGGAGGTAGGAAGCAAAGTGAAATCTGCTGCGAGGTTCAGGGCTAGGTCTGAGAATGACGTCTGTTATTGCGGGAGGTCTGTTCTGTGAGGGGATCACTGGCGTGAGACACACACAGGCGCTCAGACTTGTCCCTGTGAATGTGCAGACTGTGGCAGGTGTGCCCCGCACGGCACGGGCAGCTTCTAACACGGTGCCTGGCCACAGACGGTAGTTGGTAAGTAATTATTTCTGGGATGATTGGATGTTTGTTGAAAGGGGTTTTGTAGGATGCGACAGTCCCTAGTTTCCCATTACAGGTCCCTAGATCTAAACTGTGACCCAATAGCCTGCCACCCTCCTCCCATGCCCACCATCAGAAAGATCCCTTCATTCAATGGATGGCTACACTGTGGCAGTTTTGTGGTCTGTTCTGTGGCTCCTGAGGCAAATCACCTGGGTTTGAATGCATTTTGTGTCCCTGCTCATATTGCTTCATCTTTTTTTTTCCAGGCTCAATTTCTTCATCTGTAAAATAGGGTGATCATACTTTATGTATTATAATACTGTTGCGGTTGGCTCATCTATTTACAGTATTTATTATTTTTGGAGAGGAGCCTGAAACCTAGCTCACTGTATTCCTGGTAACTGGCTGGGTCCTGCATCCACTAAATAAATTCCACGAAATCACAATACCTGAGACACTTACTTGATGCCAGGCTTTCAATTTCATCTCCATTCTGGTTGTCATGACCCTCTTACATTTTTGTTCATATCCCTGAAATGTTTAGACCAACCAGGAACTTGCTTGGTCCTACCCCATGGACAGCAGGCCCCTTGGGAAGAGCTCATTACAGTCTTTGCCGAGGCCTGGATAGTTCTGATGGTCCGAGGTGCCAGGGCCTTGTGTCCTATTAGAAGGTGATGGCAAAGGCTAGGCGGGAGAAATTACTTTTAGAGATGCTGACCTGCAGCCTCTGACTCACACGGGTCCTCTGTTCCAGACCGGCCTTGCCCCGTTCACGGGCTCATCTCCTTCCGACCTTGGGTTGATGGACCTCTCCTGGTGGTAGACTGGGGAGGAGACATTTCTACAATCAGCTCCTCCTGAACATGGAAAGAGCCATGGTTACCATCTCCCAAAGTCTCTGGGTATTAAGTTAGTGGCTCCTAAAGGTGAGCTTTGCCCAGAGTCTTGCAGGACAGCGAGGTGTGGAGCTCACTTATTGCTGCCACCAGAGGCCAGGGGTTGGGAAGAGGGGTTCTGGGAGTGGGGACCTGCAAAGTTGAACTTTAGTCCATGATCTGCCATTTACTAATCTTACCTTGGATAAGCCACCTTCCTTATCTAGCCCTCAAGGTCTTCCCTCTTGTTTTGCTGGAAGAATCATTTTAAACTTTGCTATTTCATGTTGAAGCCATATTTATAGTTATTACAAATCAAATCAAAAGTAAAACTCTTTTAAATGAAAAGGGGGAGGGTTGGGGTGGCCCGGAGCCTTGCCTATGTAGATCATCTCCCCAAATTGTGCAAGTAGGTGGCTCCTTGGTGTCTCTACCCCACCCCTAAGGCCCCCGAGTAACACAGCATAAAACCCCTAGCCCAGAGGATCCTTAAGTCCCTCCAGCTCTGACAGGTGGTGATTTCATGAGTTGGAACTGCTGTTGGGATTTTTGACATGGTACTTAGGAATGAATGAGTTGTCAGGGGGTGCAGAAAAAAGTAAGGAGCAGAGTCTGAAAAGCATGAGAGGATGGGGAGCAGACCATGCATTCCCAGGGAGCAGCAGTTCCAGGCGGCAGACTTCCCTGTTCATGTATCATGTGTCTGATGGGCTCTCTGCCCGGCCTACAGCCTCTGGGATCTCTTTCAGCATCCTGCTCTGCAGGCCGCCTCCCTATCAGGAACCCCAGCCCTGTTATAGCAGATGCATGTGACATTTGCCAGCTGGTTTTAAAATCTTTTATTTCTTACTAGAGGCCCTGTGCATGAAATTCATGCATGGGTAAGGTCCCTAGGCCTGGCTGGTGATGAGGGCTGATCTGTGGGGTGACCTATGGGGCGATCAGGGGGCGGGGGCCTGTTGGCACCTGCCTTGTCCGGCCTGGTGCCGTCCGCTGGCCGGCCCCATCCCCCACTGCCACTGCTGGTCACCTCCCTCTGCAGGGCCCCAGGTGGGCGATGGGGGGCCCCCCTGCTGGCACCCACCTTGGCTGGCCTGGGGCCTGTGGGCGGGGGCCAGCTCCTGTGTTGAGCCTTTGCTCCCTGGTGGTCAGTGTGTGTCATAGCGACCAGTCGTTCCACCGGTTGTTCCGCCGTTCGGTTGATTTGCGTACTAGGCTTTCATCATATAGGATTGCCTACTACCCCAGTTGGAGATGAACAGGACACAGCCCCATCCTTGAGGCACTCAGGGTCCGGTGGGAGAATGTCAGAGTTGGTGGGAATTATTTGCAGTCCAGGTGCTCTACGGGAGACTGGGTAAGGCCACTCCATCCCAGAGGAGGGCACCACCCCCTCTGTGTGGGAGAGGCCAGGAAGACCTCACAGAGGAGCTGCCATCTAATAAAGACTGAGTGGCACTCATGGACCAGGCAGGGTGTAGGGGAGGAAGAGTGGGTGCTGGGAGCAGACCCTTATGCAGATGAATTGGTGTGTGCGGAAGCCTGGGGGGAGGGGCTGGGCTGATTCTGCACACACTAGTTCAGGGGTCCTCAAACTTTTTAAACAGGGGGCCAGTTCACTGTCCCTCCGGCCGTTGGAGGGCCGGACTATAGTTTAAAAAAAAAAACTATGAACAAATTCCTATGCACACTGCACATATCTTATTTTGAAGTAAAAATACAAAATGGGAACAAATATAATGTTTGTATTTGCATGTGGCCCGCGGGCCGTAGTTTGAGGACCCCTGCACTAGTTCATCTGCTTAAGGGTCTGCTCCCAGCACCCACGCTTCTATCTCTGTACAGAGACTCACACATTTAAATTCACATAATTCTTCCTGTGGGGCCCACACTGCAGAAGGAAAGGCCCCTCTGTGTGAGCCACAGGTTTAAATTTGATAGATGGTTGGACAACCTCTATTTAGTGAGAAATAACATCAAACTAATATTAAAGTTATTAGAATCTCTCACAATTACCTGTTTCAAAGTGAACGACCACATAGACCCAGGTCAATATTTCTTTTTGGTGCTGTGTGTTTATTTCTAACTAGTAGCCCTGAGCACGAATCCGTGTGCGAGTAGCTTGCTGCCGCTTGCCTCAGCTGGCCACTCTGCCCACCACTGCTGGTAGCTCTCCCCACTCTTAGCTCGCTGCCCGCCCTCCTGTCGCTCTCTGCCGCTTGTAGATCGGTCGTGATGTTACAGCGTCCTGGCTAATTTGCATATTCCTCTATTATTATATTAGATGATATAATTGGTTGACCACTCATCAAAGCAGAGCTTCAAAGAGATCCTCTAGTACACACATTGTCCCTACACCCTGAAGGTAGCTGAAGGGAAAGGGGTGTTTGAAGATTATTATAGAGATTTGAGACTTCCCTCTTATTTATTTATTTTTTTTTATCACCAACAGAGTCATTCAGGGCCTGGCCAGAAGGTAGAGGTCCCCAGACATGGAATCTTTCCCACATCTCTACTGGACAAACCCCACCTCTCTGAACAATCTGTGGAGATCTGGAAATCTCACCTCCCACACATTCCTGGGGATGACCAGGGGGTTGTCATCAGGTTCTTATTTCTGCAAAGACCTGATCAACATACATTGCTCAGATTTTTAAAAAATATATATTTTTATTGATTTCAGAGAAGAAGGGAGAGGGAGAGAGAGATAGAAACATCAATGATGAGAGAGAATCATTGATTGGCTGCCTCCTGCATGCCCCACACCAGGGACCAAGCCCAGGCATGTGCTCTGACTGGGAATTGAACCGTGACCTCCTGGTTTATAGGTCGATGCTCAACCACCAAGCCATGGCGGCCGGGCTCACTGCTCGCATTTGACAGCATTGTCTCTATCCTGTTTACAGCCCTGCCACCTAGTACATAGCAAATCTCTCTCCTTTCACCCCTTTCTGTTCTATTTCTGTCCATATGCTTATTCCATTGCTGCTCCTGCCTGATCTCTCTGCCCATCAGGGGAATTTGCATAGTGAACTGATGGTTTTCCCCATCAATAGGAACAGCCATGCTCAGAGCTGTGCACCTCATCGAGGTCCCTCCCAGAAATCCTGCCAGGAGGTTCTAAAACCTGAGGGTGCCCCTCACTCACATGTGCTACAGCTCCTCACTGGACATCATCACTTTTGTAGCTGATTCTGTATCTGCGGAAATCGATTTTAAAAAATACATTGCAAATATATAACTATATATTTCGTTCCTTTCTTGACAGTCCCACTCTACCTCCACTTTTAAGTCTTTTGGGAGTTGGTTAGTTTTACATTATAAATCATAAGTAGTTGTTGCCATCCTCACTTGCCAAGCAGACGGCAGACAGTGGACTGTGAGCCACAGGCTCTAGGGCAGCGACCAGCCTTACTTTGCTCTTACCCGTGGGGGAGCAGCGCCTGGCACAGAGCGGGTGCTCAGTAACGATTCAGCGAGTGTCTTTCTCTGGGAAAGATGGATGAGGCAGCGAATTCAGCCAAGCCTGTTCTAAGTCAGCTGAGACTACTATGCAGTCTCCCTGGCACAAAACCAAGCCCAGAGTGGAAGTTGGGGCTCCCGGGACACAGCTAGAGAACTCTGGTCCAAGCTGGCTTAGGTGCCTTTGAGAGTCTGGGGTGAAACATCTTTTGCCTTTTTTGGATGTCACCTGAGGTAGTGGGGAGCCCCAGAAGAGATGCATGCCATTCTGTCCTTCCTCTTCAGACCTCTCTCCCTGCCTCCAGCTTGACCTCTGGGATGTCATCCTTTCTTCACAGCCTTAGAGCTTATTGGGGCCCTACATCCGATTTTAGAATTTTACTGATGAGTTAACAGAAACTCAGTGAGATACAATGACTCACCCACCAGCACACAGCTAGTTCACAGCCGACCTGAGGCCAGGACCCAGGTCTCTTGACTCTGGCACCTGTCCCTGGCATTGCCCTACCTTCTCCGGTCTCTTTCTGGAATTTCCTGAGTTGTGCACATTTTCACTCAAAGAAGAAAAAGCCGACACACGTGGAAAAGACCCGCAGGAAATCTCTTACCATACAGCTTACTGTGGTTCCCACTTCTGTCTGCTGTTCGCTCTAACCCATCCCCTTCCCCGCCAGAAGTCACCTTGGTTCACTTTGTGCAGCAGGTGAAGCCGCCTCTCAGGTAGCGGAGCTTCTAGAATGAGAGTTCATTAGGAAAAGTAATTATTCACACGCCTCAGGCATAGCGGATTCTACCTTTCCCTCCCTCCTCAGCCCCTGTGAGTCGTTAGGATGCAGCCTCATCATTTGTATTCTTTCCATCAAACATGTACTCCAGTGGCGAGAGATGATGGCCAGGCTTCCTTTATTTTTCCAGAAAGGCAAACACAAAATGAAAACAAAGGCCGAGGAGATCTAATTAAGACTCCTCCAAGCAGGGGCTGGTATCTCTGTGATCTGGCTGGAGAGATTGCTGTTTTCTTTCTCCCCTGTCACTGATACAAACGAGTTCCTAATTCCCTCTTTTGTGAAGAACAGGTTATCACGGGCCTATTCATTAAGTTACTTCAGGGCCCTGCAGCAGAGCTCAATGGCAGTTTGAATTAGCAGCCTCTGCCTTTGGCACCATCCCTGGGAAGGAGAAAAAATTCCCCTGGATTTGGAGGCTGAGGGACACGGAGGTGTGTGTGACCTTGAAGGTATTTGAAGGGCAGTCCCCTCCATCCCTGCTCACTGCCTGCAGGATAAAGCTCAACCCCCTAGCTGGGCACTGAAGGCCCCCCATGCTGATTCCTCTGCAGCTCTCCTCTCCTGACCCCTCCCTCTCCCTGGTCTCCCCCACCCATGCGAACTGGCTGTAGGGCACTCCTCTCTGGGCAGCCCTGCTGTTTCCTGTTTCTGGAAGGCCCCTCTCTCTCCTCCTGTTGCTGTCTGGCATTTTCCAAGATGGACCTCACAACGCTTCTCTTGGAGGACGTTTCTAACCCCCTGGATATAATCATGAGACTCCTCCATTGTAACTGTCAGAGACGTGCACCACTCACAATACGCCAGTGCACATCCTTCTAGTCCTGCCGGGACCACACACCTGTGGGCAGACTGTTCTCCACATTTACAGGGCTTGATCGGCTATTTGACATGTAATGGTTTATACTTGTCTAGGAGGAAAGGAAGGATATAGGAAGAGGGGGAGAAGGAGGAATGAAAAGCAGGCCATAAAGGGGGGAAGCTCATTGGATATTCAACACCCGTTGGACCTGAGCATTTGGTGGAGAAATGAGATAATACTCTGCTTCCTGGCTACATCCTCTTCGTCACTTAGCCAACCTTGAACACTGGCTCTGAGCACCTTTTTTCCTCTGTGGTTTCTGTCCACCATCAGCTTTTAGATTTGCTCTCTAATGCACTATTTCTTACCCTGCCTCTTTCCCTGCCAAACACACACACACACACACACACACACACACACACACACACACACACACCTTGTTGGCTTATTGAATCCAGGACATACAGATGCTTCTTCAGGACCACTTGGAAGGTAAAAGAGTTTAAAACTGAATGAGCACCCCCTAAGCACATCCCCTCATCCTCCCACCTGGAGATTCAGACTCCTCTGTGCTGCGATTCTGTGTGTCTATTTATTTTAGGTGCATACCTCTTTGCTTTCCAGTAATGGAGCACTTCCGATGCAGCGAGCTTTTTACTACTACTTCTACTACTACTACTATTATAATTAATGTTGCTGTCCTATTAGATGTGCATTTTAAGTCAGATTCCCCAGAAACGGATAAAGGAAATGTTCCCAGGAAAACAGGAAAAAGAGAGAGTGAGAGAGAGAGAGAGAGAGAGAGAGAGAGAGAGGCGGGAGGAGTGGGGGGAGGGGTCTACCTCAGTCACCCTACAGTGGAGCTCTGGAGTAGGAATTACTCCTCAGAGTTCGTCCTGACTCAGGCAAGGTTGCTGGGCTCACACCCAAGTCAACTATTGGCTAAGCGGGGAGGAGGTGTAAACTCCCCAACACTTCAGTTCTCTGAGTGGGTGGACTAACTGACTCAGTAGCTAAAGACAGAGCTGAGGAGCAGGCCGGGGGGAGGCTGTTAGATGGCCCACTGATGCAGGGAGGGGGTTGCCAGAGGCAGTGCAGGGGTCCAACGTGATTGGGTGGAACCCCAACAGTATCCACTACCGTGTTACCCCAAAATCTAACATCACTAACAACCACAGACCTTATAAACCATAGGTAGCCTAGCTTTACTATCTCATACAAGAAAAACGAGGTCAAGAGAAGGGAAGACATGTCTTATTCCTTCAAGGTTGCACAGATTGTGAGTGGCAGAGCCGAGACGGGAATGCAGGCCTTGGATGGTAGTCCCGGCCTCCTGCCTGACATCTAGCCTTGTTATCAATATGGTGTAAGCAAAGGGTGTCCACTGGTAACCCACTTGGATAAAACTCAGTCTATTGGTTCTCAATGAATCAACTGTTGTTTGCAAGTAATTAATAACGCTGCAAAAATGTATCTTTAAAACAGCATTTAGGATTTCCATTAAATTGCAAGGTGTCCTAGTATCTGCAAAGTCAGATATTTTACAAGAAACTGCATGCATGTTGTAATTTAGGTTTCCTGCCTCTCGGCCCTGCCACCCCTCTTGGTTCTGTCCCAGCCTTTTGGATCACTGAAATGAGGTCAAGTGTCTCGCCCACTTTCCCATAGGTCAGTGGTCAGCAAACTGCGGCTCGCAAGCCACATGCAGCTCTTTGGCCCCTTGAGTGTGGCCGCGAAGTTTCAATCGCACTGTACGTGCGCGCCCACACGTGGTATTTTGTGGAAGAGCCACATTCAAGGGGCCGCATTTTGCCCACCACTGCCATAGGTGATCAGGGGATGAAATGGGAAGGAAACCCAGACCCTATATTATACCAAATTGAAGTCCCCAAGACTAAATTTTTTATTTTTCAATTGCAGGTTTTAAGGCAAAACTTCATGGTAGTGCTATACAGGGCTTGTGTGTTTGGCATCATCAAAATGGATCATTCAGCTAATTGTTAAGAAATGTGTATTGTGTTTGCAAATTTATCTTACGTGACATCTGCATAAACTTTAAGCTTCAGCCCGTGAATCCTGCCAAATTTCGAACTCTAGCAAAATCCGAACATTCCTTCTGCTGCATGAAAATTCCCAGCGAAGTTTCTCATGCACATCACCCTGCTGCTGCAATCTTCTCCACGCGGCACACTTACCGTCCTCACCGTGGGCCTTTCAGCGCGCAGAGAATGAGTTCGGCGCAAGGACTCGGTGCTGCACTCCCCACCGAAGCGGCATCTTTTCTGCGCCAGTCAGAAAAATTCAAAATGCGATAGGCAGCTGGAGCGTCATTACCAGCACTTGTGGACGGTGTTACATCCCTGATAACAGCATTTAAAAAATTAGGGTACTTGCCACTGGAAATCTTCTGAGCACTATTGAAAAATGGAAAAGCAGGATAGACATTTGACGAAGAGCAATTAGGCTTTGCCGCTGTGTGAGGGAGGAGGATGCCAGCAAGCAGGCAGGAGGAAGGCAGGGTACGAGGCAGGCAGTGTGAGAAGGCCCAGAGATCAATCCCTGGTCCTCCTCGTCAGTGTCAGACAGACAAACCCTGTTGTGTGCTGCGGGGCAGAGTGTGTGTGACAGAGTCTAATTGAAAACTGACAAATGAAACTTGCGGCTGTCGGGACCAAGTAAACACACAGCGTCTTAGGCAAAACATGATCGTTGGGAGATTCCTTATTCCCTGTCTAAGACAAAGAGTTATTTTCTGGTTTGGGTGCTGGACAGTGATCGAACTTGGGCCATCCATTCGGACTGGGGATCTATTTTAAAGAGGTGCTCCTGAGGAATGGCCTGCTTTTGAGACCTGAGTTTCTTCTAAGTGAAATTGATTGTGTTACACTGATGTTTACTCTTAATCCACTCACAGCTTGGAGAATCCTTGGCCATGTGGCCAGAAACCCAGGAAACGCACCCGCAGTGTGGCAATCCTGTCATCGGAAGCACAAGCAGGGCCCAGGAGTGAGATCCTTGCAGCCAGGAGAGCTCCCCATGCGGCGAGGTACTAATCCACGCTTGGCCTGACTTTATTTTAAATTAATTTAGGGTGGCAGCATTCTTACTAATGCAAAGTGTGCACAGGGTCCCTACGTGCTGCGTAGAACTGGGAGAATGAGCTTCAGGCCTATCTGGAGGCTCTTGTTGCAGATTAATCTGGGGGGATTTTCCACGCTTGAATAGTTCCCGCGATTACGATTTAGAATCTACAGGACCCGTGAGAGCAACCGTGAGAGGGAGGTGGTGAAATTCTCTCCTTGAATCCCTGCAACTGCTCTCTGGCTCGAGGCAGGTGGAAGCATTCGGTTTTGAAGCCACCAGCCTTGAGATACTGTGTCGCTGTGAAGTTCAGATTTTGCCTCACAAGGTGTGCTAGTGGTTCTGAGCCTGTTTCCTCATCTGTCAAAGCAGGACCACTAGTGCCTCTCCCATCGGGTGGTTTAAATGCCTTCACATACAACAGTGCTGGTGAAGGCAGAATGCCTGGCCTGTTGCATGTGCCCACGATGTTGACTATTGCTGTTCTTATGTTTAAAGGTAAGGTCATCGGAACTAAAACCAACATTAAGAAATACAGGAAAATAATATTATGTATTAGAAGAATCCCTCGGTTTTCTTATTCAGACAATGGAATAAAACCACCTGTCTGGCTTAACTCACAGGGTTGCTTTGAGAATCAAATGAGATAAGGTATGTGCAAGCACAGATAAAGGATTATGTGTAATGCACACCTATAAGATTAGCGCGAAACCTCTTTCAATGTCTTCTCACTGACATATGGGATTACTGTCCTTTAGCCATGCAGATCTTTTCCTTCTCATTTCCTTGTATGTGACTTAAAATTTCCCTGCTCATCACATGTGACCTATGAATACCCTCTTTTGTACAGAGTGGAGCCAACTGGGGCTCTTCCAAAAGGGAGCAGGCAAGGGGCAGAAGGAGGGGGCATTTCTCAGGGAGGCAGGTGAGGGGCAGGAGGAGCTGGCATTCCTCAGTGAGGCAGGTGGCTGGCAGCCCCCTGGGCGGTGGTCAGTGTGTACTTGTCCCAAACGTTCGGACGGGGTGTGTTCTGGATCCCTCTAGCCTGGGAGAGCTCAGTCTTATTGCAGAAACGGAGGCAATAGTTGCTTATAAAGTGATTATGAAAGCATTTGGGGGTCTCTGTTTCTGCAGGACTTTGGGCCAGCCTCGGGAAGGGTCATATTCATGGGTGCTCAGGCTAGGTACCACCCTTTTCAACCCGTTTGGATTCTTTTCTTAGGAGATGGCCCCTAAACCAAGACCTTAGGCATACCTGGTCACTTCTGTGGGGTCTGTGTGTAAGCAGTGGAAACCCCAAATGTACCCAGCACTGGGCCAGTTTGATAAGGCTTTGGCACTGGGGCCCCTTCTGTCTGGCAGGCATCTGCCTTTCTGTCTGGGTCTAGGTCCCCATGTAGGTCAGACTCTCACAGACCCTTGAGCACCAGCCCTAGATTGGATGGAACTTGGAGATCTCTGTCCTTTTCTGACCTTCAGTAGATCAGGATTAGTCTATGTTGCTCTCCCACAGCCCCCAGGTGTACATTCTAAAGAGTCAACCAATGGACTCACCAGAGATATAGGGCGCCTATTATGTCAAGGAATTTTCTTTTGACTGTAAGCAATGGAAACATTCTCTGACTAGTTTAGGGGCAGGGAGGGGAGAGTTACTGGAAACTTGTAATAGTTGGAGACTGCTAGTGTCTACCAAAGCTATTCTTGCCTTCTGCCATAGAAATGGAGTTGAAGCAGGAGGTGGCTGCTCAGACAACATTCCCCAGCCCCACCCTCACAGCCATGCGTCACTGTGTGTCCAAGTTCTTGCCAATGAGCATGAGCAGGAGTTTCACATGCCACGCCTACGCCTAGCAGCTAAGGCCATGAAGGTTCACTCTGGCACATCTTCCCCTCCTCCTTCTGGCTGGCAGAGCTTCCCTAGGGTGACTGGAAGGCACATGGTGCTGAAGATGACAGAGCCGCTGGCAGTCAGGGACAACAAATGACTGTGTGGAACCGTGCTGTCCCAGTGGACTGTTACTTTGCAAGGAATAAACGTCTACTTTGTTTGAGCCATTGCATCTTGGGGCGCTGCACTTTAACAGTTTGACCTTCACTTTATGAATTCATGGTAGGGAATGGAGAGAATTGCTTACAACTCAGCCTTGGGAAGGCAGGGAGGGCAGGGAGCAGCAGGGTTAGTAGATCTGCTCTTTGAGCACTTCCATGAAGCAGGCCCCTGCTCACTGTTACTGCTGGGACTCTCTATTCATTCAGGTTCCAATTTCCATGAGACGATCCAACAGGGTCAGGGGTCCACCCTGAGCTGTGCCCAGAGGAGTAGGGTTGACATAGAAATGTGAACACTGAGCTCCCCCACCTCTTTGTATCTCAGTCTCTTCTAGAAAAGGGGACTACTGGACACTGTTGTTTTTATACTGTGTGTGTGCCAGAATCAGATGAGGCAACACACACACAAGGAGTTTGGATTTGGGTGGGGAAGACAGGTAACTGAGTAACACAATTTGGAAAAGTAAGAGCTATAGCTGTTACCATGAAAGCTCAGGGAGAAGCAGTTAACATGGTTGGAGGATGGGGCTTAGGAAGCTGTGTTATGTTGGAAGCAGGGTGACTGTTGTGGAAGGAATCAGACTGTCTCCGGATGACACTTGAGTGGCCTCGAGCAAGTTATGCAAATTAGCACTCTGAACATGTATCCTCATTTGTAAAATAAGAATAATACTACAGCCTGTTGGATAGGGCATAGTTCCAGCTATGCTGGGAATGAGGAGGGGAGATGATAGAAAAGAAGGGAGAGGAGGTGATATCATTCTTTTCCCTGGATGGTGATTGTGTGTAGATATTCCTAAGTGCCTAATTATCCATCATGAATCTATTGCCCAAAAATATTCCCCTGTGATCTGGATACCATCTGTGGTAGGTAGATTCCTAGTCTATAGCGCCTGGTTATTCAATCAAACACAAACCTAGGTGTTGTTGTGAAGGGATTTTTGTGGGATTTTTAAAGTCAACTGATCTGTAATTGGTTGACATTAGTAAGTAAAGGAGATTATTCTTGATAATGTAGGTGGCCTCATGCAACAGTTGGAAGGCCTTAAAAGCAAAACAGTTTTCCCAGAGAAAGAAGAAATTCTGCCTCTTGACTGCAGCACCAACTCCTGTCTGAGATTTGCAGCCTGCTGGCCTGCCCTATGGGTTTCAAACTTGCCAGCTCTACCAATAATCTGAGCCAATTCCTTGAATGCATCCCTTTCTCTCCATGTATATAGATTAAATACATTCCTCTATCTATCTATCTATCTATCTATCTATCTATCTATCTATCTATCTATCTATCTATCTATCTATTATCTATCTATCTATCTATCTATCTATCCATCTATCATCTATCTATCCATCCACACACACATCACCTGCTGGTTCTGTTTCTCTAGAGAATGCTGACTAACATGCCATATCTTTACTATTTCTCCCATCCAAATGCACAGGGTTTAAGCAGCTCTTCATTGGAAAATGGGACAGTGGTAAAGGATGGCTGGAGCAGCTCCTTTGCCTTCTTGCTACATCCCAGTAGGTGAGACCTCTTGGTCAGGTATTCAGGCAGTGCCCCAGGCAGCCATGTTATGATTTCCTTTTAAAAAATATATTATTATTGATTTCAGAGAGGAAGGGATAGGGAGAGATAGAACATCAATGATGAGAGAGAATCACCCATTGGCTGCCTCCTGTACACCCCCTAATGGGGATTGAGCCTGCCTTCCTGGTTCATAGATTGACACTCAACCACTGAGCCACATGGGCCAGGCTGATTTCCAAACTCCTGCTCCTCATTTCAGGGTATCTTATCATATGTTCCTCCCTGCCCCCTATCTTGTTTCTATGCCTTATGATTTATTGCTTTTTATTCTCATTCCCCTTTCCTCACCTCCCTTAGGAAAACTTTCAAATGCACTTGATATGTATTCACTCATTTTTATTTGTGTTATAGATTATGTATTATACTGTGTGCAGTATTTTAATGCACATAAATAAAATTGGGTTGTTCCTTTTCTTTGTTTAAATGCAACATTATGTTTGCAACATCTCTTCCTGTTGGTCTGTGTACTTCTGATACGTTGCTTATAACTGCTGCAGAGTATTACATCATGTGTAGCCACCGTATTAATTCCGTCCTTCCCCCAGAAATGGACACTTAGATTGGCTCCAACTGTCCCCCTTGAACCAATGCTGCAATAAACAGTCTCTTGGGCATACCTCTGAGAATTCCTCTGTGATCTCTACCCAGGAGCAGAGTTAATGGGCCATGGAATACTTAATCTAAATGCTTAATCTAAGCACTTCCAGAATGGTCCCCAGAATGGCTGCACCCGCCCACACTCTCACTAGCACTGCACAGGGGTTCCCCTATCCCCATATCCTTGAAAACCACTGGCATTATTCAGTTTTCTATTTTTTGCCAAGTTGGTCAATGTTAAGTGATGGAGCCTATTATTTAATTTGCATTTTTCTAGTCACTAATCAACATGAGCATCTTTTTACATGCTTGTTGCACTTTCATGATTTCCCTGTTGTGAACTGACGGTGGTTATTGATCATTTTCTTTTGGGGCTTCTGACTTTTTCTTGTTGATTTTTTGATTCATGGGAGTTCTTTAAAGGTTTTTGTTATTAGTCCCTTATCAGTTTTAGATGCTGAAAATATCTCTTCCCATTTTGCTTTCTGTTAGTTAACTTTTATTGTACAAAAATCTTTAGTTTCAATATTATCAAATTCATTAATTTTTCATCTTATGCTTTTTAGCTTTTGTTTAAGAAGTTCTTTTCTAGCCCTAGATCAGACACATATTTTCTTCTGTTATTATCTATTTACACTATAGTTTTATCTTTCATATTTAGATATTTAATTCATTTGGCATCCATCTTGGTATGCTGGATTAGGTAAAGTTCTATTTTTCTTATTTTAGTGAGCCAATTTTCCCAACATCTTATATTAACAGCCTGCTCCGGTTTAATTTGTGGAGATATAAAATTTCCGTGTATCCACAGGGCTCTATCTCAACTTATTTTTCTCTTCCTTTCGACTGTGTTTGTTCTTGCATGTGCTGTACTATTATTATTACTATGGTTTGATAATATATTTAGTTGGGCAAGTCTTTCCACTTTATTCCTCATTTTCAAAGTTGACTTAGCTTTTCATGAGTTTTATTGTCTATACTAGAGGCCTGGTGCACAAAATTCGTGCATGGGTAGGGTCTCTAGGCCTGGCTGGTGATCAGGGCCTATCAGGGCCTTCCTTCCCCAGGCTGCTGGCTGCTGGTGGGGGCCTTCCTTTGTTTCGCACTGCCCTCTGGTGGTCAGTGCATATCATAGTAAGTGGTTGAACTCCTGGTCAGTTGAACTCCTGAGGGGACAATTTGCATATTAGCCATTTATTATATAGGATAATCTCTGTACCTTTTCTTTAATTTTGCTGTGTACCAAAACCTGCTTTAGAAATGATAAAAATAATAAACCCATTATGTGCCAATATACATAATATACCTTTATGAAAATAACTATATTTTCCAAAATAAAAAGAAATAATGAAGAGTGGCAATTGTTTTACATTAGAAAAATCTCTTTAGTAGCAGACACCTGGCTTCTTATCTCTGTTTCTACAATATACTATTAGTTTTGTTTTGGTTGACATATGTGAAGAAAATTTGTCCTCATTCAAATATGTAGTTGAAAAATGTGGTGATATTTTAATAGCCTTTTCAGATAATTGTGGATATTCTTCTCTGATATTACACCAAAACTTGACAAGAGGCTATTTCTTAAAGGTTAGTTGAAATAAGGAATCTGAAACCATATCAATGACCTTTTCTTACTCTTGTATATTAAAATTTACTTGTTTATCTTGTACTTTGAGTGCATCTTTTATTCATGTATAATTTTCTAGCATTGTTCATTGGTAATTTGGATATCAGTTCATTCAGTTATGCAGATATTATAAATAGTCACACATTTTATTATATCAGGAAATCACATTTATTAATATCACTACTGATCTAATTTAAAAAGCCATTAAATATTGGAAAGTTGTCAAGCTCTGGGTGATGGATACAGGTTTTTTAAAATTCCAGTTTTTACATGAAAAGTTGAATTTTAACATTGGCAACAAATAATATTAGTTGTCCCTAAGGTAAAAGGCTCACTTTACTCATTTTTGAGAAAATGTTTCCCAAATATTCAAGTCTGAGTAACCAGTTTTATCTGTCAGTATTTGTTTCAAATAAGAATTGTTCTGTAGGAAAAGGTGGCCAATTTAGCTCACAACTCAAACAGGGACTTTTTCTCAAGACAAACTTCAGACTTCAATATGAAGCTGACATGTTTCAGGTACATTTCTCATATAAAATATTGAAAAGATGTTTATCAAGAATTGAGATTTAATAAAAGGAATACCTTGAATACCACTTTCTACTTTAAGGACATTCTTAAGTAATAATGGCAATTGTTTTTTCTTACTATGAATACATAATAGTGAAGAATACAGAGTGAAAAAAGCAAATTATGTCTAATAAGCATTATAATGAAAATCGTTTTGACCTTGCAGAGTCCTTGCAAGATCAAAACCTTGACTGCTGATTGAGCACCACAGTGCCTCTACAGTGTGTATTTGGGAGTGAAATTGCTAAATGTTAGGCATTCATATAGTCAGATTTCCTAGATAATGCCAAATTGTTTTCTAAAGTGATTGTAACACATTCTACTTCTACCAAGAATTCTAATTTCTCTGCATTCTCAGAGCCACACTTGATATGACCACATTTTTCTATTTCGGTCAATATGCATCAGTACCTCTCTGTGGTTTTAGTTTGCAATGCCCTGTCCAACATCTTTCCTTATCTTTATTGGCTATTTATGTTTCTTCTTCCATCAAGTATTTTTGTCCCTTTTTTTTTTTTTTTTTTTTTTTTTTTTGGTCTGTAGGCATTCGTTGGTCTGTATAGATTCCTCTACTTTTCTCTTTCAGAATTCTTCACCTTTCATTTCTTTTCCCTCTTCCTTTATCTTGGGATCTGTCACCCTTATTTAAAAAAATTATAAATTTTCAGGAGGGTTGTTAGTCTTGCTAGATAGTCCACATTTTTTTCTTCTCTCCCATCCACTGCATCATTGCCACACAACAATAGGCTCTGGTCTCAATGATTGACAGCCCTCCAGGAGAGGGAAGAGTGAACTCTGCATCCACATGACTTTTGTTCCAAGCTTTTGTTTTCTCCAAAACCTGCAAAATTATATTAGTTGTCATGGGTGAGGAAGACACATGGAGAGAGAAAGGGAGATAAAGGAGAGCTATGATAGAGGGGAGAGAGAAGAAAAATATTTCCAGAGATTAGGGGAGGGGAGATGGTTGGAGGACCCTGCTAGCAGGAGCAAGCACCTCCAACTGTGGCAGCTCCCTGGAGATGGACCGTCATCTCAGAGGATGGAGGGTTTCTTAGCCTCAGCAAAGATTCCCGTGCCCCAAAGACAGTGTGTGAGAGGCAAAACGCAGATCTCCAAGAGTCCACTGTGCCTGTGGCTAATGTGGATGCCAGGACTGACCATGATGGAGTGGCACTAGTGGCTCTTGCCGAGTCTCCAAGCATCTCCTGAAGCTGAGCTCTCTGAAGTGATGCTAGGGATGGGGCGAGGGTGGGTGAAATAGAGAGGCACTTTCTTGCTGTCCTAAAAGGATAAGGACTTAAAACCAGACTGAAAGAGAATAAAGAAATAGATGTTTCTAACACACAAATTTGGAGATTGATATTTATAATGGCTAAAACTGTAGCTCTGATTTTATTTCTTTTTTTTTATGTATAGGGCATAATGTCACAGGAAGGTCATAGCATCCTGCCACCCGTGAGGAGTAAGCCCAAGTTGCTGTTGGATGTTCTGATTTTATTTCTTATGAATGAATGATGCTGGCGTCATCATGCTGAGAACTCTCACTTCTCTTCTGGCCCCCAGTTAAATTTCCTGACTTCCTGCATTAACAAATAAGAACAGGTCCAGGCCCAAATTAATCAGTGAATCTGTGGATATGTGTGGGGTCCAGCAATGTATTTTAATAAGTCCCCAAGTGATTTTTGATTCAGGGGCCTGTGTTTTATTTGCTAGATTTTCCCTGAGTGGTTGGTGAGGGAAAGGGCTCCATTTAGCCCCACTTCAATATCTGTTGTGCAATGTTGTTGCCAGTATTATAGAAACTGCTTGCAAAGTGCCCAGAATAAAGTAGAGAGCAATCAGTGACAGGTCCTATTGTGATGATTATTTGGGGAGGTGAGGCCTGGGTTTAGTCTGAAAGGGTAGGTAGAAGTTGGCTAAAAAATGGAGAAAAGTGTATCAGACAGAGGAAGAGCAGGGTAGGCAGGCCATTCCATGGGGCTGGAGTATAGGGCGTTAGAGGGGGTTCCTACGGGAGGCGGCTGGAGAGGTGGGCGAGGACCGAGTCTTCGTACACCTCAGGGTTTAAATGGGAGATGGCAAGTTGAGCAAGTGGGCTGGAAGGGAGAGGGATTGGAACCATGGAGACCAGGGAGGGGCTGTTCTGCTCATTTAACCTCCTCTACCTGACAGTGCTGTGCTGTGAGACAATCTTTCAACGTTGCCTGCAGTTCTGGATTCATGCTTTAGTTGTTGCCTTCCTTTAAGATGTGTCTAGTGTGTCATCTTTGTAATTATAGTAATCAGTTATGATTACAGTGACAGTACCCAGTGCGAAAGAAAGCTGCCATGCATTATAAAGTCAAAAGAATGGCCAAAATCATCCCAGGGGCTGCGGAGCCCAAGGCCACAGCAAGGAGATTTGGAACTCGCAAGTTACTCGCTGTGCCTCTCTTTCTAAGGCAGGTGACCCCAGCGTGAATGACGCATCCTTGACTGGTACATAACCATCCAGTCACAAGGTGGGGGTGGTCTCCCTGCCTCACTCAGGAAATAACCTGACAGGGGGAACATAGATAAAGCAAGAGTCAGCTTCCTAAACCTACTGCCCCTCTTCCCCAGAAACCTGAGGTTTTGCTTTAGATTTCACACTCCAAGCCCCCCTTTGCCACCTGGTTTTCAGCCCCTGATTCTTACCTCATTTATTTACTGGGATCCCCAGCATCTAGAACAGTGCCTGGCTTGTCTTAGACTCTCTGAAATCTTTGTTGGGTGACTGAGTAGCCCGGGAGGAAGTTGTCTACCGGCTGCTGCAGGCTTATCTTTCAGCTCACCTCACTCTTCCATCTGCCTCCTGCGGGTCAGCTTCACTTTCTACTGGCTCCTTCCCACAGCTTTTGAAGAAGCTCAAGTCACCCTCAGGTAAAAATAGAAACACTCTCCTTTGGCCCTCTAGCTAATGTCTGTCTGCCTTGTCTCATTTTCCGTTCGCTCCTCAAACTTCTCGCATTGCCCTCTGTGTCCTCCACTCTGTTGGAAGGACCCTCAACAAGGTCGGCGAGGCTGCTGCTGAGTCTACTGTTTGCTTTTTAGTCATTTTCGTAGCTTTTGTATAAGGGCCACTTTTCTCTCAAAACTTTCCTCTCTCGGGGAGGAAACCTTACACTTCACTGATTTTTCTCCTAATTCAGATCCTTATGTTTTAGTCCGCTCCCTCCCTTGAGTTCTTCTTCTGTCTGCCTCCTAAACATTGGGGCTCCTTAGCATTTCATGCTCAGCCCTTTCTCTTCTCACCTCCCACCATCCCTGAGGGATTAACTGTGACACACATGCTGAGGGTGCACAAACCTTCCCTTCCTAACTCCAGACTAATCAGCCTTTTCCCCAACAGCCCCACCTGACTGCTTCCCGGGAGGCCCAGGGAAGTGACAACCCTAGAATCTTATCTTCTAGGTGGTCTATTTCCTGAGACTGCTCTGGGTACCACCAACTGTATCAGTGAGGATCCAGTACTTATTAGAGTGAATTTAGTTTAGGATGTTGGTGAGAAGGCATTAGAGGACTAAAGGCACAAAGAAGAGGCTAAGGCTACTGCTGGAAGCAGCTACCACCACTAAAGACGAGTGAACAGGGGAAGAGGGTGGGGTTTAGGAAACCCAGAAACTCTGAGGAGGGCTCCACAGAGTTGAGATTCAGACCACACATAGACAGTATGGCCAGTCTTGAGCTGAAACCTTAGGAGTTTGGAGCAGAACCCATAGAGCTGGGACTCAGGGGTCTGAGGAGGGGTACTGACCTGCTGGGGCTGTTTCTGAAGGGGATACAAACCTCAGGCTGGTTCTTATTTACTGCTGTGGCTAGGGTACAGCCTTGGTGGGGAACAAACCATACAGGGAGGGCGCATCCTTCTCTCTCCTCTCGTCATCCTCTGACTGGTGTCCTACCAAGGAGCCCTCTTGGAAACGGAGACTGCAGTCAGTCTGCAAAATTCAGAAGCATGAACTGGAGCCAGATTGGTCATTAGCATTCCATCATTCACCTCCATCCCTGGTCTTCGCACTGGGCTCCTTGTCCCAGATCATGAGGATCAACTCATGTTCACTCTAGTCAGCAGAGTGGATTGACCAGGACTCTGTCTTTTCTCATATCCCACAGCCAATAAGTTTAGACAACTAAATTGTATTTTATTTTAAAAAGAAACACCTTTTTATTTTATTGATTTTAGAGAGAAGGAGAGAGAGAGGTGAGAGAGGTGAGAGAGAAAAATTGATGTGAGAGAGAAACATTGATCGGTTGCCTCCCAAATGCACCCCGACCCAGGGTCAAACCTGCAATCTGGGTATGTCCTCTGACCAGGAATTGAACCTGTCACATCTTGCTGTACAGGACAATGTTGCAACCAGATGAGCCACACCAGCCAGGGCCACCTAAATTGTATTTTAAAGTTGTTCCTTCCTTTCTGCCCCCCCAGTGTCCCTACATTCATGCTGACCTTTGTCATCACCAAACTAAGCAACCATTGCAATGGCCTTCTAACTGGTCTCCTTGACTCCCTCTTTGTTTATCCCAAGCCATCCACACCTTAGCCGAAGTGATCTTTCTAAAATGTTAATACTGGATATTGTTCCAATGTTACACACCCATTGATGGTTCCTCTTTGTGGCCCAATCATGGCTTGTCTCTCTCATAGTATTTATCTCACTGAATTGCACATTTTCATTGGTAGATCTGTCTCACAATATGAATTAGGGTTAGGCTTAGCACCAAGTGACAGGAAACCCAAAGTGACAGTAGTATAAACAACTTAGGTACTTATTTCACAGTCACGTTTGTACTCAGTCCCAGGCTGGCATGGTTGCCGGAGCCTTTTCCCTGGCTGACCCATCTCCCTCAACATACAGCTGCCGTTCATGGTCCAGGCTGGCTGTTTTAACTCAGCCCATTGAGCTCACATTCCAACCAGCAGGAAGGAGAAAAAAAGAGGGTGACGGATACATGTTCTCAGTCTGAGGCTACCTCCACAGATCACAAACTTCTGAGAACCAGGTTGCAGTAGCTTTCTAGGGCTGCCATAACAAATGACCACAAACTGGTGGCTTAAAACAACATACATTTATTTTCTCACTGTCCTGGGGGCCAGAAGTCTGAAATCAAGGTGTTGGCAGGGCCACGCTCCTCTGAAGGCTCCCGGGAAGGATCTGTTCCATGTCTTTCTCCTAGATTCAGTGGTCATGGACAATCCTTGGTGTTTCTTGGCACGCCACAACACTCCACTCTCTGCATCCATCTTCACATGGCCTTCTGCTCTCTGTGTCATAGGATTCGTGGCCCACCCTACTTCAGTAGGACCTCATCTCAACATAACTAGTTACTTTTGGAAAGACCCAATATCCAAATAAGGTCACATTTTAAGGTTTCAGGTGAACATGGACTTTGGAGGGACATTATTCACCCCAGTACAACGGTCTTACCTCTTCACCTTGCTAACATGAGGCAAAATATCTGGCACATACTAAGAGCTTAACAAAAAAGTTTTCAGAGTTGAATACAACTGCTTACTGACTTCCAGTGTGTTTGGCTACAGTTCTGCTCAATTAACATTCACTGAATTCCTTTTCCACAGGGCTGGTTAATCATTTTGTGACATTTTCTCATGAAAAATTAGAACCAAATCAGTGTGGGATGACTTCCTGGTGATATTCATACTCATTTAAAATTCATCTTTTCTTTTTTTTTCCAAAATAAGACATGGACATAGTTTCAAAGAGAAATAATACTTTAAACAATTAGAAGAATTTATGACAAAATAAAGCAACCTCCTTCCCATTTCTCAGTCTGCTCTCCAGTTCTGCCTTTTGACTCTCTGGCTGTGTCTTGCGGCATTCGGCTCCATGTTTCTGAGTAACCTGTGTATATTCTCAATGTTAGGCATTGTCACAGAGATGTCTGTGCTTCACCACATCCCCTGCCTCCACTCCAGTGAGGCTGTCCTGCTGCTAGGGGCCAATGTGGGTGTGCCTGAGGACTTTCTGCAAAGTCTGCTCTGCCTGTGAACAGGGCAGGCTGGAAGTACAGAGGAATTCCCCTGGAAGTAGCCCCCAACCTAATGGGACTTGTAGTATAAATCCCCTCACTTCCTCCTGTTGATGGACTAACTCTGAGGCATGCATTGCACCATTCCCCAGAGTTTTTCCATGCATGTAAGATCTAGTTGCTCCAAGTGGGTTCTGGTTGTACATGCTTATTGGTGGCCCTGTCCTTCTACATACTCTCTATGGTATTTTCTGTATCTCCCAGGTAAGCTCTTTAAAAAAAAAACACAACAAAAAACAAAATACCACCACCACCACCACACACACATATCATTTTTTATTGTAGTAAATGTACATAACATAAAATTTATAACTTTAGCTAGTTTTAAGTGTGCAATTCAGCAGCAATTAGTACATTCACATTGTTGTATAACTGTCATCACTACTCATTTCTAGGATTTTTTATCATCTCAAACAGAAACTCTATACCCATTGAACAACATCTCTCTATTATACCCTTTCCCCAGCCCCTTGGTAACCACTCCAAATAAACTCTTGCATTAACCCTTGTCTCAGGCCCTGTTTCTGGGGAAACTCAAGCTATGACAGACATTGATTTCCCATCACAGTAATTCATTTATTATTTTATTAAACCTAATTAGCTATCTACTATGTGGCAAGCACTATTCTATAGGCTTATATTATGTGTGGTTAGGAAATGTTGTAAGGAAAGTAAAGCAGAGTAAGATGATAAGAGTGCTATAGATTGGGGGATAATTATTTTAGATATCTTGAACAAAAGAAGTGACATTAAAGCAGAGACTTGAATAAAATAAAGAAGTGGGCATGTCCTGCCTGGGGAACTGCCAGAGTAAGAGCCCAGAGGTAGAAATAAATGGTTGAGGATTTAATTTTTATACTCATTCTACTGGCATGTTACATGTTTCTTTGATCTTCTCAATATAGTTATATCACACAGTTTGGTTAAACTAGTAGTTGCTTGTTATATTATTAGGTTTCTGGGTATATTGTTCACTGCTAAGCCATGTAGTGTACTATAGTATACTTTTGCTCTTGCACAGCCATTTTGCCCCCTAGAGTTATTTTTTTCTTTGATTAGAACAGAGCCCTGAGTTCTCTCTCTCTCTCTCTCTCTCTCTCTCTCTCTCTCTCTCTCTCTCTCTCTCTCTCTCTCTCTCTTGTGTGTGTGTGTGTGTGTGTGTGTGTGTGTTTAATTAGTTCTACTTTTATTCCTGGATATCTTTCTGCTGACACTTTCTGTTTTTCTGGTTTCTCCTTTAGGTATGGCCCCCTGACTGTCATCTTGGGCTTCTTCTCGCTGTTTCTCTGATGTATCTATGGCTTCCTAGATCCAGTCTTTCTCTTTCTTGGTTTAATTCCAGTCTTTCTCTTTCTTGGTTTTCTCTTTCTCTTAGCTGTATGTGTATATGCAGGTATTTATTTATTGCTGAAACTCATCTTCTAGGTAGATTGTAGCAATCCGTGTGCTAAAGCCACGATCCCACATGTGGTATTTGGAGGTAGAGGCCTTTGGTAGGCAATTAGGTTTAGATGAAGTAATAAGGTGGAATCCACACATTGGCATCAGTGCCTTTATGAGAAGAGATACCAGAGAGCTTTCTCCCCTCTCTCCTGCCATGTGAGGATAGAGGAGAAGGCAGCCATCTGCAGGAGGGCTCACACCAGAAACTGAATTGTTCAGCACCTTGATCTTGGGATTCCCAGCCTCCAGAATTGTGAGAAATAAATGTTTATTGTTGAAGCCATTCAATTTATAGTATTATTTGTTTTGGCAGCCTGAGCTGATGGAGAAAAGGAGCGGTTCCTTAACTGTGCAGAAGCTCTTGGACAGCTCTGTTTCAGTTTCTTTTCTTGCCCTTCCTCCCCCAGAACTCAACACCTTCATGGGACTCCAGCGTCCTTCAGGTGGACTGATTAGCTGTTCAGCATTGTCTGTCTTGCGTAGTGATTATCATTCTTCCACCCACTCTCTGGCTTGTAGAATTTTGCTGATATGTCTCTTCAGCTACAGTTTCTTATCCTCTCATTGTGGATTTACTCCTTGGTTATTATAACATGACTGCCATTTCAGGAGGGAGCAGACGTACATGGGTGTGCTCATTCCACATATTTACCCGAAGATTACCCTCTTTTGCCAGCTGGTTTGCACCAGCAGTTAGTGGCTACTGCTGTAATCCACACTTCAGAAAGCCCTCCTGCAGAATGCCTGCAGGGATGCTAGCAAGAGCAGAAATGAGGTGATGTTGAAGTGCGTGAGCCCTGGGCTAGACTGCTGCACTTGAATATTTGCTCTACCATGGATTAGCTGTATGTCCTTGGACAAGTTGCATCTTCTTTATGTTTCAGTTTCCTCACATGTAAAATGGGGATTATAATAGTACTTACCTAAGAGGTAAATAAGATAATGCCTATAAAACACTTTGCTGTTTTGAGCACAGAGTAAGTGCTCAAGAAATTGGAGCAATTGTTACTACTACACAATTAACATTAACATATTTCTCAGATATAAGAACATCTCGGCAAGTGTTGTCATCATTACAGCTGAAATTAGACCAGATAAGAAAGAGACCCACTTTTTACAGAGAATAGACCCAAATAATATCAACCAAACAAGTTATGAAATTATTTATTTAGAATTTTATTATTCTTTATTTTATTACTAGAGGCCCAGTGCATGAAATTCATGCACTGGGCGGGGGGGGGGGGGCGGGGGGGGGGGAGGGTTGGTCCTCTTAGCCCGGCCTGTGCCCTCTCGCAGTCTGGGACCCCTCAGGGGATGTCTGCTTGTCGGCTTAGGAACGGGCCTAAGCTGACAGTTGGACATCCTTCTTGCAGTCTGGGACACCACGCTCCGTACCGCCCGCCTGCTTGCTGCTCCTTACTACTCTGTTTGCTGCTCCTTAGTGCTACTGCCACAGAGGTGGGAGAGGCTCCCGCCGCCGCCACTGCACTCACCAGCCATCAGCTTGGCTTTTGGCTGAGAAGTGCTCCCCCTGTGGGAGCACACTGACCACCAGGGGGAAGCTCCTGCTTTGAGCATTTGCCTCCTGGTGGTCAGTGCGCATCATAGTGACTAGTTGTTCTGGTCGTTTCACCATAAGGGTCGCTTAGGCTTTTATTATATAGATATTATTTTTTTATTGACTAATTTATCTAGTTATTGCTTAAGCACCTACTACCGAGCCAGCACTATCTACCTAAGCCCCGTAGAGAACCTGGAAGCATGCAAGTATATGGGCCCAGCACACTTCTGCTGCGCTACTCTGCTTGAAGCATGCAAGTATAGACTGTGTCTCTAGGGAGCTTACAGTTCATCCAGGGAAAACAGTCAAGGGCCTACTAAACCCTGAGTCATGAGTTAGTGACTGAAGCTGAGCAGGGAGAAGATGTGGGGGTTAGATTAGGTAGGGATTGCGTGGCTGCGTGCAAGATGTGGAATTGGTCTGGGCTTGTGGAAGAGGCAGTTTTAGGTGCACCAAAGGAAGGAAGGGTCCACCAGGTGAGGAAAGCAGGGAGGGGGGAGGAACTTTGTGTTTGCGGATCACTGTGAGAGGAAGGCAGGGGGGAAGTGGCAGGAGTAAGGTCAGATATTTGAGGTGCAATGAGATTGTGAACCGCTTAGACAGTGAGGCAGACAAGCCGGGAGTTCATGTGGCAGACAATGGATGCCTGAGTGGGAGGACGGCACAGCGAATTTGGTGGCCAGGTCCCTGGTGCTTTCCTCCAGCCTCCATCTCCCCCTCGGGAGAAAGAGAATGTAGAGTTTCCAAACTCGCCTAAGAGGTTGAGTGATGGGCTGGATAAAAAATTGATGTTGGTCATAAATATTGTAGGAGTGAATGCAGATATACTTAAGGATAAAGTTCAGGGAGGAACCTACTGCTGCAGAAGGAACCGGCTCCTGCAGGGGTAGGGAGGGAGAAGACAGGGGTGGGACACCCATTGGTGGCTCCATGGTGCCTCTCCCAGGGTTTAGGGCTTCTGGATCCTTAGAAATGCTACTGCTGCGTGACACTCCTAATGTAGCAGGCTTGCGGGTGTCCACTTGTGAGCGTGGGGGATGCGCCACCTCTCTCAGCCCCGAGGCTGCTGCTTTGGATTTCTTCCAGCTCCTGCAAGGGGCCATGCATCTTTGGCCTCCGAAAAGCTGAGGCCTTGACTGGGCTCCCTGATCTGTGCTTATAGTGGACAGTGTTCCTTTTCTACAAACCCATAAGCCCTTCCTCAGGGGGCCTCTCCTCAGGAACTTCTGTTCTGTGCTTTGGGTGGTGTCCACAAGTCCCTGGGACCCTATGTGATCCCCTAGAGGTCAATGTTCCTGAGCTCGGGGTCACTGTTCTGTTTCCTCTTGATCCACCTGCACCTCAGAGAATTGGCATGAAGATCTTTCACGACTTATAGAGGGCGATGAGTCCTTGAACAGTAGTCTCCTTTTGTCCATGGATAGTCCCAAATCCTAGGTAGACTGTTTTCTCCTATACACACATACCTATGATAAAGTTTAACTTATAAACTAGGCAATTTCATGGACAGAAGATTTGTTCTTACTGTAGATCTTGGCACTGTCAGCATATGATTTTTTTCTCTTTCCTTATTAAGTTGAGAACTTTCAAACTTTTCACTTAAAGGAAGCACTTTACTGCTTCTTGTTGGCATATCTAAATTGCCAGTATCAGTACTCTTGTGCTCTGGAGCTATTAAGTAAAATTAATGTCACTTGAACACAAGCTCTGTGATACTGTGACAGCTGATCTGATATCAAGGCGACTTCTCAGTGACTATTGGGCAGGGAGAATCCGCAGTGTGGAGACACTGGACAAAGGGGTGATTCACATCCCAGAGAGGGACGATGTGGTATTTCATCACGCTACTCAGAACAGCGCATAATTTAAAACTCATAAATTGTTTATTGCTGGAATTTCCCACTGAATATTTTCAGATCCTAGTCGGTGGAGGGTTACTGAGGAAAGTGGATCTGTGGAAAAGGGGACTTACTGTATCTAAATACCTGCTGACTAACTTCTTTCTGAGAAGGAATGCAGGAGCATGAAAGGAAAGAGCTGGTGTTCACATTGACCCACAGGGGCACTCTCTCTCCATCTCAAATGATTCCCATTGGTCTGCTCTGGCAGTTTATTTCACGATGACTTGAGATTTAGTTGGGTCCTCTGCAGCTAGGCCTGCCATGTGAGGGGACAGTTAGATGCAACCAAGGCAGGGTGGGAGTGAGAAAGACCTTGCCCTTTCTTACTGGTACGTGTTTAATTCTTGGGGGTGGTGGGAAAGAACCTTGATTGGTAACATCTGCTGATTTCTGTGGTGTTAGTACATTCCCCATGACACATCCAATGCTACCAATGGGATGTCAAGCGGCTAGCACAGTTCCTGAAGATGTAGCCATAGACTCACACAAGTGGTGGGCATCCTCTCCAGCACATCACTGGTCCTGTTGTCTCTGGAAGCTCAGAAACACAAGTAGTCATCCTGCCTTTTACCATCAGCAACAATGAAACTGGGTATCTTTCCTCACTGCACCCCAGGTGGCCAGGAGTCTGGATTTCTCCTGTTCTAGGTGGGTCAGCAATGTGGAAGTCAGGACCTGGACAGTCACCTGGAGCTTTAGCGAGTTCCTTTGGGCTCCACAACTATTGTGTGGCACTGCCTGATGCGCAGTAAAAAGGGAGGCCAAATGAGAAATCACTGCAGTCTCCTCAGAAACTGAGGGATTGACTTGCCAGCTCTTCTTGCTGGTGGGAAATTTTCGTGTATCACCCAGGCAAGCCTCCAGAGGTCTGTGGAAATGATGGCTAATATACAGTATATTGAGCTTCATTAACAGGGCAGGTGCTGTTCCAGCTGCTGTACAGACCTCATCTCCACAACAACCCTGACAGGTAAGGATGGTCTTTATTCCCACTTTACACACGAAGAAACTGAGGCTTGGATTAAATAACCTGTCCAAGGTGACACAGCTGGTAAGTCATAGAGCTTGGGTCTGAGGCTGATTCTGTTTGATTCTAGAACCTGCCTTTCTAGCCACAGTACATATTACTAAACACAAGGTCTAGGCTTTTCTGGAGCACTGGACAATCAGATGGTGTGGACATGTCCTCTGCCATTTCTCATGTCTGGTCTCTGCAGCAGAAACTCACATAGCTCACTGAAATGTCCCTAGAGGTCAGATTTCCACCTTCAGTTCATCCCATGTCCTCTCCAGCCCCAGCCCCAGCCCCAGCCCCAGTGCAATGAGCAGGGAGTGGGGAAGCCTGCAGGGTGACCTCCGAGGATGGAGGTAACATCAGGAAATGTCACTCTGTGCTGTGGGAGCAAATCAAATCCTGACAAAAATTAAAGAGCTCTACCTATGAGAAAGGAACTCATCCTGAAGGAGCAATTGGTCTCTGATGCTGGATAGAACAGAGGGTCCTAAGGCTCTCACCAAGACCCTAGGCACTCTCTAGAATGCTGTCAGGAAGACACCAATGCAGAGAGTAAGTAATCAAGATAAGCTGCTCTATCATAGGCTATCACTAGTCCTGTTACAATAGCAGAAGGATTTAATGACTAAGAAAGAGTTAGAGGCAGACTGCAGCATGACAGGGTGTCTCCCCCAATTGGTGGAAGACAATTTTGAGCAGCCAGTACTGATTATGTAGACAGAAGGCTCCACACTCTGGAAAAGGGGACTTCATTAAGCTTTTCTTTCTTGATTGACACGTCCTTGAAGAGCTCCATCTCCACAGGTCCTGAGATCAGGAGGCACAACCTGGTCCTCCTTGTCTTCCCAGCGTTGTCCCCTGCAGCACACCAAACATGTTTGTTACTCATTTCCCATCCTCTGTGTCTTTTCTCACCTATTGATCTCCTTGGACTGATCATTCCTACCCTCTTGGATACACATCTTCATATTTCCTACAAGACCCAGCTCAAATAAAAAAATGGGCAATGGACCGAAATAGATACTTTTCGAAAGAGGACATAAGGAAGGCCAAGAGACATATGAAAACATGCTCAAAGTCACTAATCATCTGAGAGATGCAAATCAAAACGACAATGTGGTACCATCTCACACCCGTCAGAATGGCTATCATCAACAAATGAACAAACGACAAGTGCTGGCGAGGATGCGGAGGAAAAGGAACCCTCATGCACTGCTGGTGGGAATGCAGACTGGTGCAGCCACTGTGGAGAACAGTATGGAGTTTCCTTAAAAAATTAAAAGTGGAATTCCCATCTGACCCAGTGATCCCACTTCTAGGAATATATCCCAAGAAGCTAGAAACACCAATCAGAAAGGATGTATGCACCCCTCTGTTCATAGCAGCACAATTTACCATAGCTAAGATTTGGAAACAGCCTAAGTGCCCATCAGCAGATGAGTGGATTAAAAAACTGTGGTACATCTACACAATGGAATACTACACTGTGGTAAAAAAGAAGGAATTCTTACCATTTGCAACAGCATGGATGGACCTGGAGAGCATTATGCTATGAGAAATAAGCCAGTCAGAGAAAGATAAATATCACATGATCTCACTCATTTATGAAATATAATGAACAACATAAACTGATGAACAAAAACAGATCCAGAGACAGAGAAGCATGGATCAGAATGTCAGACCTCAGAGGGAAGGTAGGGGAGAGCGGGGGTAAGAGGTCAAGATCAACTAATGGATGTGTATGCATGCGTATAAGCCTAACCAATGGACACAAACACCAGGGTGGTGAGGGCATGAGTGGAGGGGGTGGGGGACAATGGGGGATAAGGACACATATGTAATACCTTAATCAATAAAGAAAAAAATGTTAAAAAAAGACCCAGCTCAAATGCTGCCTCCCTTGGTTCTTTCTGGTTCCCTCCTTACAACACCCCCCCCCATTACTGGAAGGATCCCTCTCTTGCCAGAACTCCCTAGCAGGTTTTCTGCACCTTTCTTATCACATGTTCTTAATTACAGCATATGTATGTACAAGGAAGCTTCTCAAGGGCATGACCAGAGCCCCTGGCTTGGTGCCTTGTACATAAGGACTCAGAAGATATGTGCTGAGCAGAATTTTAAGTTTGTTTTGGGGGAGGTGAAACTATCTACTAAAAATTAAACCTGAGTAATGAACTGAATGGGTTATTCTGCTGGATATGCCTCTCCCACTGTAAGAATTACCTGCCAGTGCCTTGTGAACTTGATTAGTATGTATTCCTTCCCAAATATGTGCTCATTCTTAGATGAACCGATAAAATTTAATTTATTAATCTGTAAAATTCAGACCTAGACAGACCCTTTCCTTTGGTAAGCTCACCACATAAAAACAGACAGAAAGCACAGCCTAGAACAGAATAATGCTTCTGGTTAACCTTCCGAACGTCAATTTTCATTGAACTTTTGCATTAGATGTAAGAGCCTCAATTAGATAAGGAAAGTCTGTGATAATGTGTTCAGAGCTACACTTCAAAATGATTAAGCGCAGAGTCTAGCCATGTGGGGGATCCCAGACATCTAAATGTGGAATTGTGTTGAATTTCAAATACCTTTCCTTGGTCTGCTTGTAAAAATTGCCTCTGTCGGCTTTCATTTCCACTCTGCCGAGTAGCAGGCAAAGTGAGGGCTGAGCAGCCAAAGTGGCAAAGGGGAGTGAGAGCATCTGCCACCCAACAGGGGGAAATGCAGCATGTCCAGCTGCAAAGAGGAGAATCAAGTCAGTGCTTCTCATCATGACCCAGATGCCAAAGAGTAATGGGAGAATTCAAGGAGAGACAGAGGCAAATTACTTGCCTTGTGCCTGGCAACTGCGGCAGCCTCAGAACAGCTCCATCCACAAGCCTGGCAGGGCCTTCAGCTCTGAGTGCTGTGCCTTTTCCAGCCTCTGGACCTGGGGTGCCTGGAGAGGAGGGACTCATGCTGCCTCTTCCTGTGCTTGAATTTGGATTTGAGTCTTTAGGTCTAAAGGCGATCTCAGAATGAGAAAGGAAGCTGGAGGTGCTCCATCCATCTCCCCTTCTCCCACCCTGAAGGTCACCTACAGCTTTGGTTGACATGTCTTATATGTGTTGATGACTTCTGCATCAGTTTTCCATTACTGCATAGCAAATTATCACAGGTGTAGCAGCTTAAAACAACACATTTATTATCTCACAGTTTCTGTAGGCCTTGGGTGGGTCCTCTGCTCAGGATCTCACAGGCTGCAGTCAAGGTGACAGCTGGGCTTATGATCTCATCTGAGGCTTGGGGTCCTCTTCCAAACTTATTGGTTGTTGGCAGAATCTAAGTCCGTGTGGTTGTAGGACTGAGGTCCCCATTTTCTTGCTGGTTGTCGGCTGGAGGTCACTCTTAGCTCCTGGAGACTGCCATGTGATCCTCTCCACAAGATGGCAGTTTGCTTTTTCAAGACAATAGGAGAGTATCTACTGCTGCTTCTTGTCCTTTTCAAGGACTCACCTAATTAAGTCAGCACCAACAGGATAATCTTCATTTTGATGAATGCAGATTCAACTGACCAGGGACCTTAAGTACATATATAATATCTCTGTGCCATATAATGTAACTTAATCACACAAGTAATATCCGTTATATTCATATTCTAGGTCATGTGCAAGGAGATGGAATTAGATAGGATGTGTGCATCAGGAGGTGGAATTCTTGGGGACAATCTTAGAATTCTGACTACCATAGTTTCCCACATCAAGCTCTAGGTATCTCTGCATGAGAGATTTCTCTATTTACAGGAGTATTGGGAATACACTAAATGCAAGTAATTTAACACCCCCAGGGGAAACCTCAACCAATGAGGGAAGGAAGCTGGTGGTTGAGTACCCTAGCTTCTTGCTCTCTTGGTGAGAACATGCTGAAGTGGCTTTACCCACTCTCACCGAGTGTGCCCAGAGAAATTGCAGCCCCCTTTCCTAGGGCAGTGACCAATTATTGTGCCTTTTACTAGTTTGTCTCCCTTGCCTGTCTCAATTCTCCACTCCCCCAGACACTACCTGGGATTATCTCCTATATACACTACAGTGGGGCCTTGACTTACGAGTGTCTCAACTCACTAGATTTTTGAGATACCAGCTGTCTCTCAGCCGATTTTTTTGCATTGAGTTGATAGAGTAATTTGAGTTAACGAGCTCCTTAACGAGCTCCTTAACAAGCTCGGTCTCAGAATGAATTAAACTCGTAAGTCAAGGCCCCACTGTACTTGCAAATTGTTATCTCAGGACCTGCGACTGCGGAAACCATATTAAGTCAGACTTGAACTTCTTTCTTTGTGTCCATTTTCCTTTCCTGTAGCAGTCCTGCTAACCTTTTTTTTTTTTCATTCTCCTTAAGTCTCAGCTACCTCCCCTCACCCAGACCTCTTGGGTAAATGACCCAGCTTACCGAAATAAACCTGGAAGATGTAGGCTGCTTCTGCTTCCCTTCCTTCTCCCTCAGGATTTTCTTCCTTGCCTGCTACTCTTACACTCTTTCCTAGAGTGCAGAGAAAGAAGGGTTCTTACCCTAGGGAGTCTTATCTTAGATTCCATACCTTTCTTTCTACCTTGGGACCTTGTTGAGGCTGACATTTTGATTCTCTTCCTCCTAAGACCTGGCTCTTCTCCTTTCCACCAACATAAACGAAGGCGCAAATGCCATCTGAAGTAACAGTTTCTTTAGTTCAGCCATTTCCTAATGCTTCCAGTCTGAGCCATCTTTCCTTAAAACATGTTCTATGTTTGCACCCTCTAATTCTGCAGTGGCCATGGAGTTTCCACACCCATGGGGTTCCCTCTGTCTCTGCATCCCACAGACAGTGCCTCCTCAGGCACCAAGGAACTCCCAATTGTAGCCTCCATCATCTTTCTTGGCTTGGTTCTCATTCTCCCTGTTGTCCCTGGGGAATCTGAAGCTCCCACTACTCACTGAAACTTGCCTCTTTTGATTACATTTTTAGTTTAGTGATTTTTTTTAGTTTCCTTCTTTTCCTGACAGCTCTTTTGAATTCCTTATCTTCTTCTTTCTTCTTCATGCCCAAGCATTGAGGTTCCCAAAGCCTCTGCTCTCTCTGGGCTCACCCTTGGCAGCCATGCCATCCTAATAACCTACTTGGCTCCCTGCTCCTGTTTCCCTATAGTCATGGTTGAGGCTGCTTCACGCTCTCCTACTGGCTTCAGCACCAATTCTTTCCCCAGTCAGGGATGACTGAATTAGTGCTAAACCCATACTTCCATAAATGTGGCATCAAGGAAAATATGCTGTCAATGAACTTTGATGTCTTTCTTCATTTTAGACAAGACTCTACTTTATCTGTGTGACCTGGCCTCGCCCTGTCCCTCTAGAACTAGTGACAGCAGTTAGAGCTGATGTCATTGAGTGTATCTGCCAGGCCATGTTGAGAGCTTGTCACAGATTATTTTATTTCATTCTTACAATGTGAGAATAAGAACTCTTTCCCCCACATTTACAAATGAATAAACTGAGGTCTAGAGAGGTTAAATGTTTGGCCCAGCTGGGCTTCCAGCCCTAATTGCCTTGCCTTTTTGCTGTCTACACTGCCTTACTCCTACCCCTCAATCCAAACTCCAATCCCTTTCCTCAGCTGCACATCCACATCTTCATTGCATGAGGCATGCATCTGCTGCAGTTCCCAAAGGGTCCAGAAATAGACTTCTAATCTGCTCACTCCCCTGGGTTCTCTTCACACTGCCTCTGGAATCCCTCTTAGCACCTTTCCTTGGCTCCTCACTAACTCTGTGATAAAGGCCAGAATCCTTCCCAGGGGTCCTTGGATGACAACACTCACCTGACATTTCAGCCCCCCTCCAACCACTCCCCACATGGTCCATGCAGACACTCCGACAGATAGAGTTGCTGAGGGTGCCTCTTGAATGTCCTCCTGCAGGAATGTCCTCCCATCCTCCAAACGTCTTTATAAATGTCAACCCTCCAAGGCTCTCTGCCTCCAGTCTCCCTGCACACAGCCCTCACCCTCTGACTATGCGGCCACTGATATCGCACTCCTCCCTCTTTGTTCTGGTGAAGTCTCCTCTGTTCACTAATGGCTGGACCATGTGGTCTTGTCACTCCTCTAATGCTGCTAGCACTTTGAAAGAGGCAACTGGGTTTCATGTTCTTATTCCTCATAGTCCCTGACTCAGTGCTGGCCCCATGATAGTCACTCAGTAAGTACTAGTTGAAATAAATGGAATGCATAAAAACGCTTCAGTGCCATGCATTCACTTTACAGAATTAAAAAGGAAATTTAAACTTTGGAGCAAACCCTTAGTCTATCATTTTCTCTAGCTCTCCTCTGACTTCCCCCTCCCCACTCTTCCCAAGGCTGAGATATGAGGGGGTTGGGGGGGGGGTTCTCTGGACACATCTCAGGAGGCAGCTGAGCCACTGTGCCACAGCTCCAGCTGCCCCACCCTCCTCTTGTTGTCCCCTGTCCTCTCTGGGTGCCCACCTCATGCACACCTTTATGAGAGTCTCCCTTTTCTCTCTCTTCCCCGTCCTTCCCTTTAAACACATGGTAACTCCCTCCAGAGCAGTGCTGTGGTGACAGGGTCCCGAAAGGCCCAGGTACCTTGCTTCTCTAAAAGGGGATTCTCTGTCCCACTGGACATGTAGTGTTGCCCACTTTCCCCGATTCCTCTCCAGGCCTCAGGCCAATTTTTATGCCAGCAGGGACATTTCACAAAATAGGTCTCTGAAGCCCTCATCCAAAGCTGAGTGCCTTGAAAATATGCTCTCTTGTAAAATAAGTTAAGTTAGAGCACACTGCTACTCCTTTTTCTCACCTTGGGAATTCATAATCTAAACATTTCCAATTATAGGCTCTGGGAAGTCCTGCAGTAAAGAAACCTGTTTATATTTCTTAGCCCAGCTTTCCCTACTTTGTAGTTATACTCCTCACTACCCTTCATACACACTGCCCCCCGCCCCCCCCCATGACAGCTTTTAGTATCCCAGGCACTCATGTGGGACTCACAGACTTACGAGTAGGGCAAAAAGTAGAAAGTGGATTGTGGAATGTGAGACCTCGAAGAGATGCTGTGACAACAGCAGCAGCAGGTGATGAGCCCAGCATGCCAGCCTGTCTGTGAGCATTCAGGTCAATTTGTGAAATGGAGGGCAACAAGACTCCCAGGAATACAGAATGGTCAGAGGCGGGAGGAGAAATGAAGTTTCATAAGTAGCAACCACAGCAGGGCTGCTGGAGGCATCGCTGCCTTCCCTCTAGTTTTCCTTTCTTTTTTTCTGCCTGTCTCCAACCCTTCCCGCTGCACACACTCCCTTGCACACCTCCTACTCTGGCTGAATAAAGACCTGGGAGCCTTAAAGTTCAGCCCAAGGCTCAGGTCAACAGCATCAGGGAAATCAAGCCCAGAGGCAGTAGTGAGGGTGTGCTGCAGGAGACAGAGAGCAGGCTTGCAGCTTTGGTATTCTGTTCAGGAAGGCTGTCGGGACCCATATCAATAGATTGGTATTCTTCTGATGAAATTTCTTCCTGAGGCCGCAGAGAGGAGCCTGGGAGGTAGCGGAGCATAAGGGAAACAGCTTGAGTTCTCTGTGGCTGCAGCACCTGCGCAAATGCATGGGCTTGGCTCTTGGGGGAGAGTTGGGGGTAAAGTCAGTGCTGCCTAAGGAGTGAACCCAGGCTGTCTCTGTGTGTGCTCCTAAAGCCATATATCTGCTGCACTCATCCTCCCAGCCTCCATCCTGGTGGGCAGTTGGTGGAGGGAGTGTATGCTGTTGGGTGCCCTGAATGTAGATCTCAACCGGGGACCCCCTACTAGCTGTCACCTGCAGCCCAGGTTGGGCAGCATGATCTAAGGGAAGGGATAGGGACCGTGGCTTCATGCCGGGATTGCAGCACTGCAAGCAGGGATCCCATTGCTGAGGTGGAAATGTCCTGCGGACTCCAGCTGAGTTACAATTAAGGAGATAGATTTCCTGCTCTTTTCTATGTCTCATAATTAATACAGAAGCCTGAACAGTGTGCATGGTGAGGAGGCCCAATTGCAGACATTTCAGCAGCTTGACTACAAGCACAGGGGAGGCAGGATGCGTGGCACACATAAAGCCTCAACCTTACCATTCCCCTCTCCTCTAACTGCTGTAGAGGCTCGTACACTGCTCAGCCATGGCCCCTGGGAGCTGCTTGTTTCCAGAAGGCAGAAGTAGAGAGTTTGGTGAGAAGAGAATGCCTTATTGTGAACATGCTGGATGAGGTGACTCCAGGGGAACTGGATACCGAGCGAAGATTGTAGTGGATGCTGCTAACATGGGCATCTGGCAAAGTTAGGTTTGGACCCTGCCTCCAGCACTTACTGGTCTTTGGAAGGTTCTTAACTCGTGAGTCTCAATTTTTTCATATGTAAATAAATGGGTAGAGGAGATGATTGAATATTCACAATAGAACAGAAACTTATGCTCAATAAACAGGAAAAGATGTTCAATTGCACAACCCATTAAAGAAAGGCAAATCATAAGTCTGTAAAATTTTTTTGCTCATTTCATTGGTGGAAAGTTAAAAAAAAACACCCCACAAAATTTGCTGTTAAGGATGTAGGGAAAGGATGTTTTCATCTGTTTTTGCTGGTGGGATGTAAATTGGTGCAAACCTTCTGGAGGGTAATACAGCAATTTGTGTGTCAACAGCCCTAAAATGTTCATACACTTTGAGATAGTAGTTTTACTTTTAGAATTTTATCCTAAGGCTATAATCAAATTTATGCACAAGATTTATGTTCAAAAGTATTTATTTCACTCATTAGTATAATAGAAAAGATATTAGAAAATACAACAATAGGGGGTTGGTTAAATAATTGATGGCACAACTAAAGAATGTTAAGCAGTTCATTCATTAAAAATAATTTTCTCAAAGAATATTTAATAATTGGAAGAAATAAGAAAGCAAGGCACAAAATACCAGATGGAGTATTTAAATTTTGTTAAAACCTTAATAATACAAATGCAGAGAAAATGATTAAAATAACAGTGGGGATTTGATTATGGGGCTATTTTTCTTTATATATTTTTTTATTTGGTGTTTATAATACAGTATCATATATCCTCTCTGAGCCTCATTTTATTGATCTGTAAAGTGAAGTTTCTTTGTGACAACATGAATGGACCTGGAGATCATTATGCTAAGTGAAATAAGCCAGTCAGAGAGAGTTTTTTTTCCCTCTTTCAATTACTGGCTCTGTTGCCTGGCCAGTATTGCTCACTGGCTGAGCATCGACCCATGAACCAGGAAGTCACAGTTCAATTCCTAGTCAGGGCACATGCCCAGGTTGTAAGCTTGATCTCCATAGGGGACATGCAGAATGCAGCCCATCAATAATTCTCTCTCATCATTGATGTTTCTATCTCTTTCTCTGTCTCATTTTACTCTCTCTGAAATAAAAATAACATTTAAAAAAAATCCCAGGCTCTGTTGATCTTCAGTACCTTATCACTTGCTTTATATCACATCATTCTGTTGAGATTGTGCAAACTATGTGTTTACCAATTAGAAAGAATTCTAGTTCTTGTAGCTGTAGTAGCTCAAAGTAGGTGGAGTTGTCAATGAAGTTGAAACATGGCTTTCCCATAGTGCCCTCGGTGAAATGCCTGTTGCTTTCCTCTGTAAGCCCCAGTTTACAGCTCTCTTCTTTTCCCCTTTTTGAGGTCTCTTTATGTCTGCTCCTGGACCCACATTCTCTTGGTGGGATAAAATACCCTTCAGATGGATCAGCATTGAAAAGGATCCCCCACTGTCCAAAAATGTAAAATATGGGCAAAATACATGTCCTATGAGATACTAGTAATTACCCTCTCTGGCTGACACAGCCTGGAGTTTTATTACTCAAGTAATTCACACTTATCATCTGTGAAAGCCCAGCTAATGGGATCAGTTATGAGCTCTGAATGGGTGCCCAGAACATGTGGGAAGGCTGAGGTAACTGGAAATCTGCCTTTTTTATGTATAAATACTGGGGCATCTTCTTTTCAAAGTGACACATTCTTAACCCATCTGAGTATATTGAGGAAAAACACATTTTCACCAGCCACAGTGATTAAAAATAGGTGGAAGCTACAGAGGATGGGGGCTACAATGGGGAGGCATTTTATTATTTATTAGTGTCTGAGGATGAGCTCCTGACTTGATAAAACATGGTCTTATAAAAATGTCATGCAACGAATACAATGAAACAGTGAATGGACTAGGGTGGCCCTGCCCCTAGGGCTTCTGGCATTGACCATCTAAAGATGAGATCGCCCCACTTGCTCTCTCTTGGAAAGGAACTAAGAGGAGCATGAATATCATGGTTGGGGTCACACAGTTTCTTCTTTACTCCTGTTTGAGTCTCAGATGCAGACTGTTGGGCGTGTATAGCTGTCAGCTCATGTGTGTATGTGAGATTTGTGTGTATGTATGTAAGTTGCAGATGGGGAAACTCCCTCTTTCAGTCAGCTCTGACCAGGGCACCTTAAGCTCCAAGTTAATGCTTGGGATTCCAATTGGAATCCTTTCATTAAAACATGAGGTGCCTTTCTGGCCCTGATATTCATCTCTAAAATGGGGATGATACCCACTAACTTTCTGCTTCCCAGGGATGCAGTGAAGCCCTAAAAATAAGTGGCATTATAATACCTGGGATAAACTTTGCTCTTCTTAACTCATTTGAGAAAAAGAAATCCGACTTCTCTTTGATGCTACCTGTTCAGGAGATGTTCACTTATAATAGGATTACAGAGATTTTATTATATAAATAATGTTTATTTTGTTCTTTGTATGAAATAATTTATTCTTATTGTATGGAATTCAGAGAATATGAAGGAAACAATTTCACCCTTAATCCCATCACACAGAAGTAAACACTTTTAGTATTTTTGTGTGTTTGCTCTTTAGCTGGCTAGATAACCATGTAAATTAAAAACATACAGAAAACTTTATAGTGGGCCATGTTCTTCCTAGGGATACCATAGGGTGTGCCTCTAGCTACCATATGGGGAATTGGGAAAGGCAGAGTTCTTTATTAGGTTGGTTGTCTTCCAGAAAATAGTTCTTGCCACCCAGTATCCAAAAGGAAGATGATACTATTGTTTGCTCATGACCAAAAACCCATTGCCATTTTCCTAAACCTGAATGCATATGAGACCCAATGAAAGTTTACGCAATTTTTAATGAATAATTTTTGGTAGTTGGCCTAATATTGTACCCCTGATCAGACAATTTCACTCTCTTGAACCCAACCAAGGTTGTCTAGGCATTTATACCCCTTTTCCTAATGTTTTTTTTTCTTATTCTCTCACTTTAAGTGTTATTTTTTAATTGCTTCAATATCCTTATATCTAGGATGTATCTTCCTTCCCTGAAAAATAATCCAATGTCATCCCATCAGTTCCTCTCCTATATCTTTACATTTTCAAGTTTAAGCCATATGGTAAACAACACAACTCTGCCACTTACTGTAGCTCCAGAAGCTGGGCTAACCCAGACTCAGGGCATCCTCCCACAGTAGGTGACTGTCAAAAAATTATTTTTCTTAATAAGATAACTCTTTTATTATTCATTTTAATATAAATTTGACCCCTTTTATTTCCATGTCATGACTGAGGCCTTTAGGAGGCTAACCATGAGTTCCCTTTGACCCCAAGGAAGAGGTGAGCAAGATTCTGATGTTGGAAAATGTAGAAAAAGGAAGTTCCTTCTGCCAAAAGTGTGAGAGACAGGTGAACATTGTTGACATATGACTGTTACCGGTCTTTGCCTCCATCCTGCTCATCCATCTTTTTGTGCCCTGTAGGTTCGGGGGAAAAGAAGGAAAGGAAGAACTAGAGGTAAGTAGGCTGATGGGGGAGAGTTTGTGCAAAAATTTTTGAAGAGATGAGTATGCGAGCAGCTGCTGTGGTAAGAAGAGTTGGACAGAAGAGAAAGGGGGAATTTTAAAAAAAATTCTGTGATCTATAGATCCCATTCAAAGACTCTAAGGAAAGCACTTGAGTTATTTTACAATTACTTTTTAGTTGCCAGACTCTGCAGTCAAACAAAGAGAGCTACATTCACTTAACTTTGTGTCATATCCCCATGTCATTAAGCACTATTTTAAATATCTGTGTTTTAATGGCAATGTCATATACCATAATTTATTTAACCAATTCTCTATTTGTGTATAATTTCAATTTTTTTATTTTTAAATATATCCATGATACTTTTGTCTGTAATTCTGAGTATGTCATTTTGTCAAAGCAATGAATGCCAATTGTAACAAAAAAAACTTAAAATCTCAGTGGCTTAGCAGGTGAAAGGACTATTTTTTTGTTCAGTTTACTGCCTAGGGTTGAGAGTAGGGGAGCTCTGTTCTTTGCAGTTATCAGGGATTCAGGCTCTTTGCATATTGTGGATCCACCCTCCCCATGTCCTCAGAGGCCTGCACTGGGTCCTCTGATCTGGAAGACGAGAAGAAGGGAGGCTGGAGAAGACACAGCCACTCTTGACCTCCTCAGCTCAGAGGTGACACCTACCACTTCTTTTTTTTTCATGATAGTATATTCTTTCTTTATGTTTTTACATTTCTTTATTGATTAAGTTATTACATAGTGTGTCCTTATCTCCACATTACCCCCATCCCCCCACTCATGCCCTCACCCCCCTGTTGTCTGTGTCCATTGCTTAGGCCTATATGCTCGCATATAAGTCCTTTGGTTGATCTCTCCCCCTCACCCCCACCCTCTCCTACCTTCTTTCTGAGGTTTGATGGTCTGATCGATGCTTCTTTGTCTCTGGACACCTACCACTTCTGCTCGTAGTCCACTGATGAGAACATGTCACATGGCTCCAGCTAGATGCAAGGGGGCTGTGGGAAGGATAGTGGTTATGAGTTAGCTACCAATTTACTCTCAGATCTTTAGAACACAAAGGGTTATATCCCTGTAACCATTTGCCAATAGCAGATCACTGTCACTTGGTATTCTCTTTTGCTTTTAGAGACATTGAGGTTGGTGGGTCTTCCCACATCTTCCCACATGCTCTTCCCAGGCTCTTTCTCTATCCTGATGGGCCCCCTTGTCTTCTCAGAAGCTTTGGCAGGACATGAGAGACCATCTGGGAGAAAGAGTTAGTACCTGCTTCAGAACTCACATGTATGTTACCCAGGTCCCAACACCTGTCCCATCTCTGATGCTGGCTTTTCCCCCAAGGTACAGAGCAAAGTTGTAGTTGACTCCATGGGTGTTACCAGGTCCCTGATTCCAGTACTGAAGGATGACTTCTTGCCCTTGTGAAACATTAATAAAGATCAGGACCTCTAATTGGAAGGGATGGTGGGAAGGGGGAAGGTAGTGTCAGGAAAAGTGCACTAACATTTCAAACACAACTGACTACTATGGCCCCTGGTAATGGCTTTAGTAATTTCACAGCTGAATCCTGAGATTGAGCATCAGGACTATCAAATGCTAATTTTCATGCAATAAAGGGCTCCTGGCCAGGTCTGGAGTCGTGTACCAGGGACCACGCAGTCAGCTGCATCTGTTCATCCTCTCTGTCTTGACAGGGTGGGATTGCTGATCACAAACAGATGCTTCTTTCTAAGCTGAATGCCCATTGCTGTGACTGCTGAATCAATCAGTACTCTGGAGTGAGCTGTTTGCCCTCAAACCTATTGGTGCAGCAGCCTTGAAGCTCACAGGACTTGAATGTGTGCCCTGTGGCCCATTCGCTCTGTCTCCCCCCCCCCCCCCCCCCCCGCCCCCCCGGATACGCTGATTCAGCAATCCTGCAGTGAGAAGTTTTCCTGGATAAAACTTCAGGGAATTTTCCCAGGATCAATGGAATTCTTTTCTTTCTTTTTTTACAAAAATATATTTTATTGATTTTTTTACAGAGAGGAAGGGAGAGGGATAGAGAGTTGGAAACATCGATGAGAGAGAAACATCGATCAGCTGCCTCCTGCACACTCCCCACTGGGGATGTGCCCGCAACCAAAGTACATGCCCTTGACTGGAATCGAACCTGGGACCCTTGAGTCCACAGGCCAATGCTCTATCCACTGAGCCAAACTGGTCAGGGTGGAATTCTTTACTTAAGGCCCAGGAAAAAGATCCTCTGTGACTCTCTCACTTCCATATGGCCGTCATTCTCTCTTGTCTTTATTCTCTCTTGCTCCATCCCTACCTCCCACTCACCCTTTATAGGAGAAGATCTTGGGATCAAATTCAAAAATAAGATTTTTTGGAGAATCATTGCATTGTACACTTGTCCTGAAACTATATAAACCTTCATCAAATAAGTAAGGAAACAGAGCTAGGAATTGGTCAGGTTGCTGGTAGAACCCACGTTTCTCCACTCCCAGTCTTACACCTTCCTCAGCCATTGTGTTGTCACCTCCTCCTCTCTAAAGAAGGCCTTTGCCATCTTTGGAAAATACAAAGCCAGGCATTGAGGCCATCTCAGTTTAGAGAGCAGAAAGAGTGACTACTGCTGGTGTTTTCTCTGAACCCCGGCTTCTCTCTGAAGAGGGATTTGAATCCAAGTAATCACTCAGCCTTCGCGGGTTATATGTTATTTTCTCTTGGATGTATTGTGCGAAATCCATGGAATTGCCTCTAAAATCCCACCACACATCTGTATACGTGCTTTGGGACAGTCACTGAAAGGGATGAACAGCAGCCTTAATACATACCACTTACAGAGTATGACCGTGTCACTGTGACCTGGCCATACAGTGACATTAGACAACTCTTTGTCTAACAGTAAGAGTTTGTTGAGTCTTACTGTTTGCCAGATAGGCTAGAAGTGCTTTACATGTGTCCAGTCATTTAACCCTTCCAGCAACCCTGTGTGTTAGGACCACTCATGTCCATTTGATTGAAATGGAAACTGTGGTTGAGTCAATAAGTAACAAGTAAAAGTCCATGTTTTTACCCCTTACACTAATATATATTATATATAATATAACATACATACAGGTTATATATGCAATATGTACTTTATATATTATACACATTATCTATTTCTTGTATTATGTATTTTTAAAAATAATCTTTGCAAACACCTTGCAAGGTAGGTGTTGTGTTTTCGTGTTATGAATAAGGAAGTAGAGGCTCTAACGACCTGAGAGAAATTTATGTCATGTCACTTTGTCACAACTAACAAGTCATTGAACAGGGGTTTGAATCCAAGTAATCTTTTTTTTAAAAAAAAAACAAGTCTATGTTCTTCCTATGCTCAAAAACATTTTTGGTCAAGTGATTTAAGTAACGTTCCCTCAAGCTTATCACTAAAGCAGAAAATAAGGCAGCGACGCTCTACTAGAAATTATCGAAAGCCAAAATTTACACAGGACAAATGAAAAAGGGCTCAAGGAGTTGGGTATTGCATCCTCTGGCTACCTGACCCTGGAAAACAGACCCAGTTTTCAGAAACCCCTCTGGTGAGGGTTGGGCCTGGGTCCCGAAGAGAAACCCAGCTAGAGCCACAGGGGCTATTCAGAAAACAGAGCAGAGGGCTCTTCTGAAAGTTGTTACCGGAATTGAAAAATTATTTCCTGAGCATGGTCTTGTCTTAAAAAACAACAACTGCAAACAGAAAATACTTTATACTCCTATTTAGACATAAAGTTCACCATCTTTTAAATTTCAGTTAGGCATAGTTTGAACTGCAGGGAACACTGGCTCATAGAAAACAGACAATGGTGTAAATTGGGATTATGTAAATACAAACTTGGTTAATTAAAAAGAGATACACAGAATCTGTTCAAATCATAAACTTGGCTTTATGAGAAAGGTTGAGAAGGGAACCATTTTATTTAAATGAAGAGGAAGTTTCACGCAGTAGTTAGCAGCTGGTAATCCCTAATTTGTGGGCTAATGTTGAAGCAAGTTAATAAAATGACCTCAGGGAAAGATCAGAGGAATGTTTTATAGAGTTCTGGAGCTAGAGAGACCTTGGAGAGAATTTGGTCCAAGGATTTCATTATAAAAATGCAGAAATGGAGGCCTGGAGGAGAGGGGCAACCTCTCTGTGCTCATGGAGATATAGTGGTTATGGTAAAAAACTCACTTAAATATTATTTTTCTGAAGAGTTGTTGTGCGGATGAAAAGAAGAAAACGTAAAAAACATTTGTTTTTCTAGTCTTTGGCCATATCTCCCTAATGCTATTTGCCTTTTAAACCCTGTTTTCTCCCTATATTAAACATTTTTTTTGATTAGTTGTAAACAATATGGTCTCATTAAAGAAAAAGCCAAGGACTTTAAAAATTATTTTAGTTTAAAAACATTTTTATTGATTTCAGAGAGAAAGGGAGAGGGAGAGAGAGATAGAAACATCAATGATAAGAGAAAATCATTGATTGGCTGCCTCCTGCATGCCCCCTACTGGGGATGGAGGCAACCCAGACATGTGCCCTGACCTGGTATTGAACTGTGACCTCCTGGTTCATAGGTCAATGCTCAACCACTTAGCCATGCCAGCTGGGCAACATTATTTTATTTTAAAAACAATATATGCATATGATACAAAATCAAAGTGGTATAAAAGGTGTTGACCTATAAAAAGTTTTCCATTTCTGGGAGATGAGAGTTCCCTTCCTTCACGGGCTTACTGCCAGCAGGTCCCTGTGTGCCCTCTCAGGGTATCCTGGGTGCAGACAGACAAGCACATACACGTGTAAATACATGCTTCTCTTTTTTTTCTGTTTCATGAAAATGTCAGCACACTATTCATGGTATCCTTCATCCTGCTTTTATTATTTAGCAACATACCTTACCTTGGGGATTGCTAACATATTAGGTCCTGTTGAATTGCTTCTTTCCTTTTAAATGCTTTGTAAATGGCTGCATAGTCTTTTATTGTCTGCAAGTACTAGAATTTATTTAACACATTTGGGTCATGTCCTCTCTTTTTCTACTTCAAACAATGTCGTGACAAATATCTTTGTACACATATCATTTCACACATGTGGTAATATATCTGTGGTATGAATTCCCAGAAGTGAAATTATGGGCACAAAGAGTATGTGTCTTACATTTTGTAAATATTGCCAACTTTTTGTCGCACCAGTGGTGAACCTGTTTCCGGCACTATAGACAACACATAGCATTATCAAGGTTTTAAGAAATGTTTAGGCTAGGTGAAATTATGGTAGGTTAAAAATATATCATTTACATTCAGAGTCAGGCTGAACATCCTTATGCTTAGGAGTCTTTGTAGAAATATATATTCTTTTGCTCCCCTCCCCCTACAGTTTTCTGGCCTTTTCTCTTGTTGATTTATAAGAAAACTTTATATATTAAGTAAACTAGTTGTTTTATGTGCACTATTATTTGCAAATATTATCTCCATTTTATTACTTGCCATCTGATCTTGGTTTTGGCATTCCCCCTATCCCAATTGCTCTGCAGAAAATTTTCTATGGTTGTGAGCAAATGTGTGGGTTTTTTTCCCCCCTCTTTATTTGTGTTTGGATTTTGCATTATACTTAGTAACACTTTCCCTAGTAAGAATTCTAATACAAAATCTCCTCATAGTATACTTTAGTTACTTTTAGCATTTTCATTATTATTTAATTTTTGGGGGTCTGTCTGAACTTTACTTTATGTAGAATATGCACTAAAGAACATAGTTTAATTTTTTAAAGTGGCAATCCAGTTTTCCCAGTACCATCTATAAAATAGTCCATGTTCACTCCTTCGATTTGAAGTCCTCCCTTTATTATGTGAATTTAATCTGATTCTGGCCTTTCTACTTGGAGTCATTAACTGGTCTGTCTAGTCAAGAAACAGTAACATTCTTTTAATTCTTATAGCTTAAATATATTTTAATACTTGGAGGGGCTCTACTTTTTAAAAACATTCCTCCTTTCTCTTACTTATTTATTTTTTATTATAAAAAATAGAACCCTAATATGTTTGTCTGTATAGCCCTTTTCCCAAAATACTGTGGAGTGTATTATTTTATAGATTAATTTAGGGGAGAATTGACATCTTTTATGATGTTGTATACTTCTTTTTGAGAACATGGCATGCTTATTATTATTATTATTTTTTTTATTGCTTAAAGTATTACAAAGGGTATTACATATGTATCCATTTTATCCCCCCGCCCTAGACAGTCCCCTAGCCTCCCCTATCACCCAGTGTCTTATGTCCATTGGTTATGCTTATATGCATGCATACAAGTCCTTTAGTTGATCTCTTACCCCACTACCTCCTGCCCCCCAACCCTCCCCGGCCTTCCCGCTGCAGTTTGACAATCTGTTTGAGGCAGCTCTGCCTCTGTATCTATTATTGTTCAAAAGTTTATAATGGTCTCTATTGTCCATGAATGAGTGAGATCATGTGGTATTTTTCCTTTATTGACTGGCTTATTTCACTTAGCATAATGCTCTCCAGTTCCATCCATGACGTTGCAAATGGTAAAAGTTCCTTCCTTTTTACAGCAGCATAGTATTCCATCGTGTAGATGTACCACACAGTTTTCTAATCCATTCATCTACTGATGGGCACTTAGGCTGTTTCCAGATCTTAGCTATGGTGAATTGTGCTGCTATGAACATAGGGGTGCATATATCCTTTCTGATTGGTGTTTCTGGTTTCTTGGGATATATTCCTAGAAGTGGGATCACAGGGTCAAATGGGAGTTCCATTTTCAGTTTTTTAAGGAAACTCCATACTGTCTTCCATAGTGGCTGCACCAGTCTGCATTCCCACCAGCAGTGCACAAGTGTTCCTTTTTCTCCACAACCTCTCCAGCACTTGTCGTTTGTTGATTTGTTGATGATAGCCAGTCTGACAGGTGTGAGATGGTACCTCATTGCTGTTTTGATTTGCATCTCTCGGATGATTAGTGACTTTGAGCATGTTTTCATATGTCTCTTGGCTTTCTGAATGTCCTCTTTTGAAAGGTGTCTATTTAGGTCCTTTGCCCATTTTTTGATTGGATTGTTTATCTTCCTTTTGTTAAGTTGTATGAGTTCCCTATAAATTTTGGAGATTAGGCCCTTATCAGATATGTCATTGGCAAATATGTTTTCCCACACAGTGGGTTTTCTCGTTGTTTTGTTGATGGTTTCTTTTGCTGTGCAGAAGCTTTTTATTTTGATGTAGTCCCATTTGTTCATTTTTTCTTTAGTTTCAAGTGCCCTAGGAGCTGTATCAGTGAAGAAATTGCTTCGGCATATGTCTGAGATTTTCTTGCCTTTGGATTCTTCTAGAATTTTTATGGTATCCTGTCGTACATTTAAGTCCTGTATCCATTTTGAGTTTATTTTTGTGTATGGTGTAAGTTGGTGGTCTAGTTTCATTTTCTTGCATATATCTGTCCAATTTTCCCAACACCATTTATTGAAGAGACTATCTTGGCTCCATTGTATGTTCTTGCCTCCTTTGTCAAATATTAATTGAGCATATTGGTTCGGGCCGATTTCTGGGCTCTCTATTCTATTCCATTGATCTATATGCCTATTCTTGTGCCAGTACCAGGCAGTTTTGAGAACAGTGGCTTTGTAATACATCTTGATATCTGGTATTGAGATGCCACCTACTTTGTTCTTTTTCAGGATTGCTGCAGCTATTCGGGGTCTTCTTTTATTCCAGATGAATTTTTGGAAAGTTCGTTCTAGATCTCTGAAGTATGCTGTTGGTATTTTAATGGGAAGTGCGTTGAATTTATAGATTGCTTTGGGTAGTATGGACATTTTAATGATGTTGATTCTACCAATCCATGAACACGGTATGTTCTTCCATCTGTTTATGTCTTCCTCTATGTCTTTTTTCAACGTCCTGTAGTTTTCTGAGTAGAGGTCTTTTACCTCTTTAGTTAAGTTTATTCCTAGGTAGCTTAATTTTTTTGGTGCAATGGTAAACGGGATTGTTTTTATAATCTCTCTTTCTGAAAGTTGGTGTATAGAAATGCCTCAGATTTCTTGGGGTTAATTTTGTATCCTGCTACATTGCCAAATTCATGTATTAAGTCTAGTAGCTTTTTGATGGAATCTCTAGGGTTTTGTATGTATAATATCATGTCGTCTGCAAATAAGGACAGTTTTACTTCCTCTTTTCCAATTTGGATGCCTTTTATTTCTTCTTCTTGCCGAATTGCAATGGCTAACACTTCCAGTACTATGTTGAACAGGAGTGGTGAGAGGGGGCATCCCTGTCTTGTTCCTGTTCTTAGGGGAAATGGTGTTAGTTTTTGTCCGTTGAGTATGATGTTGGCTGTGGGCCTGTCATATATGGCTTTTATTATGTTGAGGTATGATCCTTCTACTCCCACCTTGCTGAGAGTTTTTATCAAAAATGGGTGTTGAATTTTGTCAAATGCTTTTTCTGCATCAATTGATATGACCATGTGGTTTTTTTCTTTCAATTTGTTTATGTGATGTATCACGTTTATTGATTTGCGGATATTGTACCATCCTTGCATCCCTGGGATAAATCCTACTTGGTCATGGTGTATGATCTTTCTGATGTACTGCTGGATCCGATTTGCTAAGATTTTGTTGAGGATTTTGGCATCTATGTTCATGAGGGATATTGGCCTGTAATTCTCTTTCATTGTGTTGTCTTTACCTGGTTTTGGTATTAGGGTGATGCTGGCTTCATAGAATGAGCTTGGAAGTGTTCCTTCCTCTTGAATTTTTTGTAGTAGTCTGAGGAGGATAGGTTTTAGTTCTTCCTTGAATGTTTGGTAAAACTCCCCTGTGAAGCCATCTGGTCCTGGGCTTTTGTTTGATGGAAGCTTTTTGATGACTGCTTCAATTTCTTCCATAGTTATTGGCCTGTTGAGATTTTTAGATTCTTCCTGATTGAGTTTTGGAATGTTGTATTTTTCTAGGAATTTGTCCATTTCCTCCAGGTTGTCTAGTTTGTTGGAGTAAAGCTGTCCATAGTATTTTTTAACAATCATTTGTATTTCTGTGGGGTCTGTTGTTATTTCGCCTCTATCGTTTCTGATTTTATTTATTTGGGTCCTCTCTCTCTGCTTTTTGGTGAGTCTGGCTAGAGGTTTATCAATCTTGTTTATCCTTTCAAAGAACCAGCTCTTGGTTTCATTGATTTTCTGTATTGTTTTTTTGGACTCTATGTCATTTATTTCTGCTCTAATCTTTATTATCTCCTTCCTTCTGCTCACTCTGGGGTTTTCTTGTTGCTCTCTTTCTAATTCTTTGAGTTGTAGAGTTAGATGATTTACTACCATTTTTTCTTGTTTTTTGAGATAGGCCTGTAGAGCTATAAACTTCCATCTCAGGACTGCTTTCAATGTGTCCCATAGGTTTTGGATTGTTGTGTTTTCATTGTCATTAGTTTCCAGGATGTTTTTAATTTCTTCTTTGATCTCATTGGTAACCCAATCAATATTTAATAGCATGCTATTCAGCTTCCAGGTGTTTGAGTATTTTGGGTTGTTTTTATTGTAGTTTATTTCTAATATTATGCCATCGTGGTCTGCGAAGACGCTTTTTATGATTTCAATCTTCTTGAATTTGGGGATACTTTGCTTGTGACCCAGTATGTGGTCTATTTTTGAATATGTCCCATGAGCACCTGAGAAGAACGTATATTCTCTGGCTTTGGGGTGAAGTGTTCTGAAGATGTCTATTAAGTCCATCTGATCTAGTGAATCATTTAGGATTGCTATATCTTTGCTGGTTGTTTGTCTATAGGACTTATCCAGTGCTGTCAATGGTGTATTAAAGTCCCCTACTATGATTGTATTGTTGTCGATCTCTCCTTTGATATTTTCCAGGAGTTTTTTTATGAATTTGGGTGCTCCTACATTGGGTGCATATATGTTTACCAGGGTTATATCTTCTTGTTGTATTGATCCCTTTAGTATTATGAAGTGGCCTTCCTTATCTCTTGTTAAGGCCTTCACTTTGAGGTCTATTTTGTCCGATATAAGTATTGCTACCCCAGCTTTCTTTTCCTTTCCATTTGCCTGAAAGATATTTTTCCATCCTTTCACTTTCAGTCTGTGTGAGTCCCTTCTAATGAGGTGGGTTTCTTGTAGACAGCAGATGTATGGGTCATGTTTTTTTATCCATTCAGCCACTCGATGTCTTTTGGTTGGAGCATTTAGTCCGTTTACGTTTAAAGTTATTATTGAAAGGTACTTGTTTGTAGCCATTTCTTTTTTTGTGTGGCTGTTTTCTTTCTGAGCTTTTTATTTCTTATTTTTATATCAGTCCCTTTAGCATTCCTTGCAATGCTGGCTTGGTGGTGACAAACTCCCTTAGCCTTTTTTTGTCTGTGAAGCTTCTTATTTCCCCTTCAAGTTTGAATGATAGCCTTGCTGGATGGAGTATTCTTGGATTCAGTCCTTTGCTTTGCATCACTTTGTAAATTTCAGTCCATTCTTTTCTTGCCTGATGTGTTTCTGTTGAGAAGTCATTTGACAATCTAATGGGAGATCCCTTGTATGTAACTTTCCGTCTCTCTCTTGCAGCCTGTAAGATTCTCTCTTTGTCCTGAACATTTGCCATGGTGATTATGATGTGTCTTGGTGTGGGTCTTTTCGGGTTCACCTTGTTTGGGACTCTTTGGGCTTGTGTGACTTTTTTCTTCCCCACCTCAGGAAAGTTTTCTGATACTATTTCTTCGAGTAGGTTTTCTAATCCTTGTTCATCCTTCTGTTGTTCTGGTACTCCTATTATTCGTATGTTGTTTCGTTTCATGTTGTCCCAAAGCTCCCTTAGGCTCTCCTCCTGTCTTTTAATTTGTTTCTCCAATTGCAGTACATTTTGGGTGTGTTTTGTTTCCTTGTCTTCTAATTCACTTATTCAGTCCTCCGCTTCTCCTAGTCTACTGTTGATACTTTCAATGGAGTTTTTCATTGCAGCTATATCACTCTTCATTTCCTCTTGGGTCTTACTTAGGTTGTTGATTTTTTCATCTGTTTCTTCTAGCTTCTTCCATGTGTTATCGATTTTTTCATCTGTTTCTTCTAGCTTCTTCCATATATTATCGATTTTTTCACCTGTTTCTTCTTGCTTCTTGAAGAGGTTGTCGATTTTTTCCTCCATCCGGTTTATGCACTCTAGGATCCTTATTCTGAATTCTTTATCTGTCATGTTGCATGCCTCTGTATTACTTAGCTGCTTTTCTGGAGAGTCCTCCTTCTCTTTCCTTTGGGGGTTTCTTTTTCTACCCATGTTTGATCTCAATGACATATCTAGACGTTGAGTTGTTCAGTGGTTGCTCCCTTGGTGGCAGTGACTCCTTGGTCTGTGGTTGCTCTTCGGGCGGTTGCGGTAGCAGCTGCTCTTCAGTTGTCAGCAGCTCCTCTGGTGGGTGCTGTTCACAGCTGTGGTGGCTCTTCTGGCTGGTGGGGCGAGGTTTCACGTACAGCTGCTGTTCCTCAGCAGAGGATGTGGTGCTCAGGAGGTTGCTGTTGCTTGGATCTGCTGCGTTGATTTAAAGGCACCAAATACAACACAACAAGGCACCACGTACCAGGCACTATACACAAATATATTTACGATATTAATAACCCCAAGTAAAGGTGACCACCTGAATTAAGAGAATTAGGGGATAAGGAAGAAGGAAGAGAAAAAGATAAAAGAGAGAAAGGAAAAGAAAAGTAGGGACCAAAAAAAGGGAGTGCAAAAATGAAATTGGGAAAAAGGAAGGGGGAAAATAAAAGCGAGAAAAGAAAAGAAAAAAAAAAGAGCGAAAAGAGAGAATGAAGTGGAAGAGGGGAAGAGACTTTTTATATGAGGAGAATACTCCTATAGAACAGCCATTAATCCCAACAAATTCCAGCAACAGCTCCCTGGATATGAATGCAAACTAGAAACAACCAATAATATAACGATGAAAATAGAATGGTGAACACTAATCCCAAAATAAAATAAAGAAAAAATAAAATGGCACTTTAAAAAATGGTAAAATGGTAGCAGTAATAATACTGGTTAAAAATAAGAAGGTAGTAATTAAAAGGGTAAAATCAGGTGATGGAAAAAGAAGAAAAAAAAAAAAAGAACAGAAAAAAAAAAATTGGTTTCTTAGTTAAAAAGTGAAAAAAGAAAAAAAAATTGCAGTAGTGAATGTCCTTCGTTTCTTCTGTTCTTCAGTGTGGCTCGCCTTAGACCTTCCAGGTATTCAGGAGAGTGTTGAGATTCCCTGCGATATACTGTTCCTCTGTGTTGTAAACCACAGTCTTTATTTTAAAGCATGCCGCATTTATTTCCCAGACTGCCTTATTTTGTGTTTAGCAAAGAGTCAGTTTGTGGGTCAGCCTCTGGGTGGCAGTGTTCTGGGGTTGGCCTCTGAGGCTATAGGGCCTCTCTGTCCAGTGGAAGTTCACTGCCCAGAGCTGACTGCGTAGTAGTTAGTTACCGGGCGCTATGTTGTTGCTGGGATTGAAAATCCCCCTATAGGCCAGACCCTGTTAACTCCCAGGGACTGATCAGGTTATCTTAATCCTTGATCTCCTACAGGGTGGAATCTGGGTGTGGCTGTGCTCCTTGCCTGGGGGTTGGGGGGAGGAGACTCACTCTCAGGAGCGGGTGGCTGCCCCAGTCCTGGCCTCAGGGGTGTCTCAGCACTCAATTCACTACCACCTCTCCCGGCTCCCCCTCTTTCCCCAGTCTCTCCCCAGATTCCACTCCTCAGCACACTCTCCCTCTCTTCAGCACAGGTGAGTGTCTGTATCCGAAATGTCCCATGAACAGGATTCAGTGTAAACAAACAAACAAATGCCGGCCGCGGAAATGGGGAAGGCTTGGTTTCTGTAAGCTTCTTCTCTTACCGGGACTGCATGGTCAGGTCAGCTCTTCAGGCTGCCCCCTTTAGGCTCAGTCCTCCGTGATCATAGAACCCAGCTCTCAATTTCCCTGGCGGCGCCAGGAATCCCGCGGTTCTCCTTTCCCCCGTCAGGGGCTGTGCCTGTCCCAAAGGACGCGGCTGTCTGCCATGCGGTCTCCCTCCGACTCTCTGGGCTCAGAGGTCAGGCAAACTTTCCTGCCCAAATCCCTGTTTTTTTTTTACCTTTCCAGGGGAGTTCTGCTCTTCCCGGCTGCAAACCCTCTCACCAGCTGAGCAATTTCGCCAATTCGGTGTGAGTGTTACTAGCTTCAGCTGTTCATTCCATTTGCTCCGGGACACGACCTGGGACCCGTCTCCCTATATCGCCGCCATCTTGGTTCCCTCGGCATGCTTATTATTTATTAAATTGTTCATTTGTGTTCCTCAATGTATTCGAAAGTTTTAATCACATAGTTATCACACATTTTTAATGTATCTTTCTAAGTATTTTTTTACTGTTACCATTATTTTATTATATCTTCCAGCTAATTTTTATTTATACAAAAATTATCTAGTTTGGTATAATAATTATATCTTCAGCTATCATTATCCATTTTTAAATTTGTATCATTTGTTACTTTATTCTTTTATGTTTTCTAAGTATGCAATATCATCACCAATAATAATGGTTGTACTTTTATACCTCTTCTTTCTTTCATATAATTATACTAGAGGCCCAATGCACAAAAATTTGTGCACTGGCAGGGGAGGGGGGTGGGGGGGTGTCCCTCAGCCCCACTTGTGCCCTCTCACAGTCTGGGACCCCTCGGGAGATAACCACCTGCTGGCTTAGGCCTGCTCCCCAGGTGGCAGATGGCAGGCCCGATCCCTCAGTGCCTGCCCCACCTCCCGGGGTCCTGCATAGGGCAGGGCTGATCCAGGGGTTGGGGCAGTGCCCCGGGTCAGGTCGCACATAGGACGCCCCGAGCGGGTTGCACACGGGATGTCTGGGCAGGCCAGCGGATCACTGCTGCCCCGCCCAGCCGCCCCGGATTGGGTCGCTCACGGACGCCTGCCTCCCCGGGTTGCAGATAGCAGGCCCAGATGGCAGCAGGGCAGGTGGGATGGCGCTGTCCCACCCTGCCTGCAGTATGCAAATTAGCCGCCATCTTTGTTGGCGATTAATTTGCATATCATGCTGATTAGCCAATGGGAGGCATAGCGAAGGTATGGTCAATTACCATGTTTGTCTATTATTAGATAGGATAGGCTAGTGTCTCCAGAAGAATGTTAAATAAAAATAATTATGTTAGATATGCTTATTTTATTTTTGACTTGCCTTTGTGGTGATATTTATATGTGGATACATGCAAATACATACATAGGAGTTTTATACTTTTAAACTATAGAGATTATCCTATGATACTTTCTCATTTGCTTGTTTGATTCATTAAACAAATGAGGACCTACTATGTGTCCCAGGTAATATTGTAAATATGTAGAATATAGCAACAGACAGAAAAGACAGGTATCTATTTGCTTGTAGTCCAGTGGTAGTTTGATCTATTTTGATATGATAATTATATGGTAAATTATGTTAATCAATTTTCTAATATTGAATCACCTTATTTCTTCAGTAAAATTCACATAGTCATGGTACATCATTCTTTAAGTGTACTACTTGATACTTTGTGTCTTGCATTCTATTTAAAATTTTTGTGCCTGGCCAGCATGGCCCAGTGGTTGAGCATCGACCTATGGATCAGGAGGTCACGGTTGGATTCCCAGTCAGGGCACATGCCTGGGTTGTTGGTTTGATCCTTAGTGTGGGGCATGCTGGAAGCAGCCAATCAATGTTTCCCCCTCATCACTGATATTTCTCTCTCTTTCCCTCTCCCTTCTTCTCTGAAATCATTAAAAAATTTTTTTGCTTTGACATTCATAAGTGAAATTAACCTATGTTTTGTATTTGTGCTCTTTTCAGATTTTGTTATTAGTATTGTTTTTTTTTTTGTAGAAAGATTTAGATGATTTCCTTCTGTTTATTATGCTTTGGGTCAGTTTTAATGACATCAAACATGCCTTTTCCTTAAGTCTGTGGTTGTATTCCTCTGCACAGCCAGCTAGACTGGCACCTCATTGACAATTTTCCCTGTTTATTTTATGGTAACTATTTTGTTTGGATTTACTACCTCATCTATTTAACATTTTAGTTTTATAATTTTCAGTGGGCCTGGGTTTCAAATTTATTTGCATAATCCTGAAAAAAATAATCTCCTTCAATTATTTAACTTATTCTTTATTTGAAGTTATTTTATTGTTATCATTTTATTTTATCATTTTTTATTTTGAATAATTGTGCTTCTCTCTTTTGCTTGATTGGGTAAGTTAGCAGTTTATTAATTTTATTGTTTGTTTCTGTAAAGAATCATTAAATTATATATTAGTTCTTTCATTTTAGTGTTCTAATTTATTAATTTTTGGTTTTAATTATTTATCATTTCTGTTTATTGTAGGTAAATTTTAAAATTTCTAACTTGCTTGTAGTATGTTTAATTTTTTCACTAATTTTAAACTATTTATGTAAGTATCTAAGGCATTCTTGTTTACTAATGCATTCTTAAGGAATTTTCTTCAAAATATTGCTTTACTTGTTTCCAACAGTTTATATTCTATATTCAATTTTTTAAATAACTAAGGACAATCGATGCTAAACTGACATATATTCCTATAATGCTAGAATCAGTTTTATGATCTTGAAGACTTTTGATTAGAGGAATAAATATTGAGACATAAATTTATTTGAAATAATTTTTTTAAAAAAAACAATTTGGTTGGATAAAATCTGGTCAGATTAAAATAAGTTTGATAATTATTTAAAGTATCAAATTGCATTTACTGATTTATTCCCTTAATACATTGTCCTCTGCCCCCCAAGAAAAGGATATCATTACTACCTATGGTATTTTGTTATTGCAGCCCAAGCTGACTAATACAAACACATTGTATTTTATAATGAGTTCCATAAACTGGAACTCCTCACTGATCCATTATTAGCACTAATGGCCTTAGAAGTGCTGAGATGTAAAGGGTTAGCATTGAGGCAACTTAGGAAAATCTTTTGTTAATCACTCTAGAGACCCAGTGCACAAATTCGTGCACCAGTGGGGTCCCTTGGCCTGGCCTGTGGGATCAGGCCAAAACCGGCTCTCTGACATCCCCTGAGGGGTCCCGGATTACGAGAGGGCACAGGCCAAGTTGTGCATGATCAGGGCTGGGGAAGGGTGTGAGAGGTTGGCCATCTGGGGAGGGACTGCGGGAGGGCTCCAGGGCATGTCCAGCTCATCTCGCTCAGTACAGATTGGCCAGACCCCAGCAGCAAACTAACCTACCATTTGGAGTGTGTGCCCCCTGGTGGTCAGTGCGTGTCATAGCGATCAGTTGAGTGGCCTTAGCACAGTGGTTCTCAACCTTCTTAATGCCGCAACCCTTTAATATAGTTCCTCATGTTGTGGTGACCCCCAACCATAAAATTATTTTCGTTGCTACTTCATAACTGTAATTTTGCTACTGTTATGCATCGTAATGTAAATATCTGATATGCAGGATGTATTTTCATTGTTACAAATTGAACATAATTAAAGCATAGTGATTAATCACAAAAACAATATGTAATTATATATGTGTTTTCTGATGGTCTTAGGTGACCCGTGTGAAAGGGTCGTTTGATCCCCAAAGGGGTCGTGACCCTCAGGTTGAGAACCGCTGCCTTAGCATATCATTAGCATATTACACTTTGATTGGTTGAACGGACAACTGGACAACTGGACACTTTGCATATTAGGCTTTTATTATATAGGATATATCCTGCTGGATGCTAACACAAACAGCAATTAGCATAAAAGTGCAAAAGAGACATTGGAAGGGCAATGGACTTTGATATTCAGCAGGGCTGAATATCAACACAAGACCTGCTGTGATAGCAATGGCTCAAGGCAATTTCCCAACCTGAAAATCTTTACATTGTATATCAAACTTTACCTTTGATTTGCCTGTATGCATTGCTAAAGGGCAAATGTGTATTCAGAGTGAATAAAAAGCAAACAGGACCCAGTCTCGGTGAGCCTCTTCATGAAAGAGGTTTCCATCTGGCCCCCCCATACCTTCCAAATTCATATTTCTTGTATAGTATTTTCATTTGTGTGTGGGCCCCTTCTTCAGATCCTGAACCTCACCATGCAGGTTGTGGCAATATGCCACCATCCAGAGGTAGTTTGGAGAGTGTTAGGGACTCCTCAAAATTTGGTGAAGATGTTGAAGGAGATAAATTAGAAAAGTTGATGCTAGCTTTGCGTAAAGTTCACTGTATATATAGTAACTTACAAAGATGTGATGTTTTAGGAGGCATTTCTAATTATTAAATGTGAAGTCAAGAAAGGAAATTACTTCTTCCTACAAACATATAATTTTCTATCCAGGAAATAAAAAGCCACGTTAAATGAACCAGAGGTTTAAGTTACTGAACAATCCTCCACCTACTCATTCATTTAACAAATATTATGGACCCCTAGTGTGTACCAGGCTCTGTGCTCTGGTAAGGCCAAAAAACTGCTCTTTTAGATTCCTCAGCTTCCATAATTGTTTTGTCTTGAACAAGACACATTCTTTTTATTGATCTTCTTGGTTTTTAGAATGTTTTATTGGTCAGGGGTCTTTGATAAAACTTTGTTTATGACCACCTACCTCTCAAGACTTTTAGCATCAGGTTGATGAGTCCACCAGTACTTTCCCAGACTAGTCTTGGAGAAGCTCTATATTCACTTCATAATCTCAGGAAATATTTTCCTGACCAGTCCAGATGGAGAATTCCAACTGGGCTTCTCTATGCAATTGATTATTAGCTTTATTAGAACTTCCACTTATGAATCTGCAACACCTGTGCTCTTGTTCTCACAAACAGGGTCATTGCCCTGAGTCCATTACAAGGGCAGAGGAACCATATTTCCTTACACAAAGGCTGCCCTCAATGGATCCAAAAGGAAAGAACCATTAAAGGAACACAATTCATAGAAGCTATAGATCATAGGAGCCCAGCAGTACCTTGAAAGAAAAGCTCAAAAAAAAAAAAAGATTAAAGACCACTCTTAATCATAACAGTGACATTGCTATAAAAACATTGGCATATCCATTGCGTCAATGTCTTGGGCTGTGAAGACTGTCTTAAGGAGCTTGTATCAATTTCAAAGCTTCCCTCTGGAAGCTTAAGCTCTTCTTAACAGTTCTTTAATAGCTAAAAAGCAGAGTTAGATTCTGAAACTTCTTTGCTCAGACATTTTGTAAAACTAATGTTAAGAAGATTTAAGCTGAAATGTTGGTACCATCATTCTTTATTTTTCCTTCATCTACTCTGTTTGATCCTCCAAATTCCTTAGACATTTATACTGTATGCTTCAAAATGGGACTGATTTTAATGGATTTTAGCACCAAGGAATCATTTGCTGAGGTTATCTGGGAATAACCCCTTATCCTAACTCCTGAGGAAAATCAACAAAATGCTCAACAGAGCCATTATGCTATGGCTTTCCATCACTTTGGCCTCACAACACTTTTAGCCTGAAATATTTTCAAAACTAAATATTTGCTATTCTCCCCCCATCCCCTCAGGCAATCTAGGCAAAAAGATGCAATTTTACTTACTCTATTTGGTTACATTTTCAGGTCTTTTTTCCTCTAAGTGGCTCAATGATCAGTATGGGTTGAATTATAAAAGGAAGAAGACACTTCTAGGAGTGTTTATCATGAGGGTTTAATATTGAAAATTGGAAAGGAGATTGAAAAGAAAAGCAGACTCCTAAGGAAGGGAAGAAAGGGGAGAACGAGGCATGAGAGAAAGGAAGGAGAGGATCAGAAGAAATGGAGTTTAGAGATCAGAGGGGAACTTGAGGGGACATGGAAGCCTCTCCTTCAGGAAGACCTTCATTGAAACTACAGTATTCCCACAGGAGGAGAGGGTCTCCCTAAGATTCCCCTGAAAAGCAAGCTCTGGTCTCCAGTCCAGACCCCAAGACTGTTTCTTCATAGCTAGCCCATCTCTCACACCCTGTAGGTGTAGGACAAAGCCAGGCCCTCTACACTGTCTTGGTGGGATTCAGCAATAAATGCTTATCGCCTATTTATCACATATGAAGAGAACTTGTTGAAAATAGGCTCTGATGGTCTTATGATCAGAAATGAAGTCAAAAGAAAGAGTCTGGTTCCCTTAATAAACTAGAGAGTAAAATAAGGGCATCTCTCATTGAGGAGGAAAGAGATTTTTGTTGATATTCTTGGAGGCTTGTGGCTTAGGGGTACCTGGTGAAATCTCTTTTTGGGAATAGCTGTCCAGAGCCTTTGCCAAGGACATAGGTTAAAAAGCTCAGAGCTCTACCAGCAAAGAGAAGAGGGTCTTGGCAGAGAGAAACCAACAGAAGCTGGTGTTCTGGGAGTTGTTACACAGGAAACTGACACGTCTGCTGCAGAGGAGCCCAGAAGATATGCCCAGGTGCTGGGGAGAAATCCCTCAGCAATCCTGGGCATCGGGGGTGGGGGTGGGGTGAGGGGGTGGGGGGGGGAGTCAAATCTCTAAGTCTAAAGCAGACCATACATTTAGATAACCAAAGCCCACATTAATAGTTGTAATTAATTTCTACTTAACACATTTTTGTATCTCAAACTTTGAGATAAATAGCTTATTAAGGTGACTTCTAAGACAAAAGGGGAAGATAACTTACATCCAGTAAACCCTTGGAGAATGAGTTATTCTTAAGAGCTGCCTTTCAAGACACTTGAAGCTGTCCTAAAGAGAACGCACTGAACACACTCTTATCTTCCCTTAACGATTTTGGGCTATTGCCACATGACTTACTTACCCCGTTGCATTATAATGTGAACTGGTGTGTACCTCCTGTGCTTAGGAAGATGTCCATTCTCAGCTAAAAAGCACTCTTGCTATTAGCCAATCCACAGCATACATAGAATGCACAGGAGTCTACAAAAATATTAATTCACCTTTTAGTCATAACATTGACCACCTTAGATGAGAGTCTAGGAGTTCCTCTTTCCCTTGTCTTCTGTTTCAATTAAACTCCCTTCAGTTTGTCTACTCCTGCAGCACTCACCCCATCATTGAAAAGGGGGCCATATACTTGATATCCTTAAAATAATTCTTCATAACAGATTAGTGGGTGGTGTGTGTGTGTGTTTGTTGTTGTTGATGATTGTTCTCTTGGGTAACTTAGATGCATTCTTATGCTAAAATAGCATTTATGGCCTTATCAAAGCTTCCTTGCTGGTAGAAAAATAATGGAGTAGAGGGGAGGGACAATCAGGTCCTGCCAACATTACAGTGATTTTAGCTCTTTGCTTTCCACTGATCCTAAGTGCAATATGGGTGTGGATGGCTTAAGAGACCAAGAAGGAATATTTCATTCTCTCCAGACTATTTTGAACAAGTCAGGATGACCATTGGACTAGATGGCCATCTAGATGTTACCTGAAGTGTCCATCCTTTGGTTAAAGCAGTCCATTTCCTCCATCTATGCATGAAGTACATCTGTCCACTTTGTCATTAACTGTTCATTGTTGGGATTTCTGTTTGTCCAGTACTAACTGCTGTGGGCATCACTGTGGATTTGGGGGCGGTACTATTGGGGGGTGGTGGTATTAAAGCTAACAAATAAATTTAACATATAGTAGCAGATATGAAAATGGCCATATGGAAACAATAATGAAAATACAAACAAAAAAGCAATGAATTTTAACTTGTGAAGCGCACAGTAAAATTGAAACACTGGGCAAACAAGAGTAATGAGGAAAGGAGAGATGAAACTGGGTCCTGAAGGATGGCTGCAATCTCATCAGGAGAAGGCAGGGTGCGAAAGAGAAACTGGAGCAGCCAGGGGAAGGTCAGGAGGCTGGGATGAGCATGCTCACAGGAGGGCTGTGATGGGGCTCGGTTCATGAGGATGAGGTTGAAAGAGGTTAGACGGTTGGGATGAAGCCAGATTTCACCTAACTCTGGAAATGAGGCAGAGGGCCGACTCTAGACTTTAGTTAGGCCTGTGTTTCTCAAACCTCAGACTATTCATAAATTTAGATTATCTTTCTGGAAACTCAGTGCTACACAGATACTTGGGGCAAATCATTCTTTAACTCATGTACTAAAACAAACATGGATTTATTTTGGGGGTAGCATACAAACTTGGCATGACTTTAACAATAAAATATGCATACTTAAAAAGATTTTGGCTTGTAGCAGATCACTTTGATGACACCGTTACACCCAAGGAGCAAATGGTATGTATGCGTGGATCAGACGCGTTGAGAATTTCCTTAGGCAATAGGAAGTGAAACCTCATTTTCTGAAGCTGTGCCCTGTGTTTGGAGCATCTTTTCTGCCCCTCTGAGCATTTTCTTGTCCCACTCTGAGGGCTGATCTGACATCCTGGACTAGTGGAGGGAAGTGGTTATAGGTCACATTATATTGATCCATGCCAAGGGAGGCATTGTTGCTTAATATCAAGTGGTAGGGCATTTGTGTAGTCCTTTGTAGATTGATTTCACATTATTGTTTCAATAGCCTTGGAAATAATAATTATACTTTGATTTATAAATGAGAAAATGATGGGTGGCAGGTTTTGTAAACACGTTTGCTGAGTCCTTTCCAGAAGACTTCTATGTTAGGACACGGGTCCTGGCAGGCAGGGTGTCCAACAGTTGTATTTGTGTGTGCAGACCTTTATTCTGCAGGTGCTTCATGCCACATGTGATCTGCTAGCCTTAGAAAAGGCATGCTGACCTTCTTAATTCAGTTCTCCAACTTTTGTCAATTGGTGCATTGCTGGGCAATATTTAATGACAGCTTTCTGCTCCATATTTCTTTCTTTCTTTTTTATTTTTTGTTAATTCTCACCCGAGGATAATTTTTCTATTGAATTTTAGAGAGAGTGGAAGGGAGGAAATGGGGGGAGGGGAGAGAGAGAGAGAAAGAGAGGGAAACATTGATGTGAGAGAGTCACATGAACTGGTTGCCTCCCACACTGACCAGGGGGCGGGCGGTGGGGAACAAACTTGCAACCCAGGTATGTGCCCTTGACCAGGAATCGAACCCACAACCTTTGGTTGTGCAGGCCAATGCTCTACCACAGAGCTATACTAGCCAGTGCCAGCTCCAAATTTCTTATAATTAACTTAACTGAAGCCCAACAGAATTTAGGTGGGCAATTTAGACTTGCAAATCCCTGTTTGTCTGTCTCTGTCTTTTTCTTTTTAGGTTATTTACAACTCTTGCTCACTGATAAATATAACCATGATTTGAACCAAGAGAATCACCTGCTTTTATTTAGCAGGGTATCCTATATAATAAAAGCCTAATATGCAAATCAACTTACGGCAGAACGACTGGTCACTATGATGTGCACTGACCACTAGGGGATAGACGCTCAATGCAGGAGCTGCCCCCTGATGGTCAGTGTGCTCCCACAGGGGGAGCACTGCTCAGCCAGAAGCTGAGCTCATGGCTGGTGAGTGCAGTGGCAGGAGCCTCTCCCGCCTCCACTGTAGGCAGGCGGTAAGGAGCAAGGGGTTCTGGACTGCAAGAGACCTGGACTGCAAGAGGGATGTCTGACTGCTGGCTTAGGGGATCGGGTCTAAGCTGGCAGGAGGACATTCCCCAAGGGGTCCTGGTCTGCAAGAGGGTGCAGGCGGACTAAGTGACCCTCTCTTCCCCCCAGTGCATGAATCTCGTGCACCAGGCCTCTAGTTTTAAATAATAAAATATTCCTACTGTGTTCAAACCTCATGAAGCCCTGTCTATTTTAATGCCAACTTACTGAAGACTCATTAGTAATTAATGAAATCATGGAGAATGGTTCATGGTGACTGACACCTTCCTGGCAACCACAATCCCCTCTTGTACTTAATCGAAATGTCACTGGCTCCACAGGTTTGATTTGAGGGGTGGAGTAGGTGGGTGGAGGGGGAGGGAATTAGATTACATAAAGTTTCACAACAGCCATCAGCTAGAACAGAAAGCTGTGAGTATGTTCCTCCAAGTCTCTCTACTTGGGATAAGTTTTCTCAAAAATCTTCCATTCATCTGGTGCTGCTTTCAAGAAATCCTGCTAATATCATCTTTTCACTAAAATGGTGTTGTGTGGCTCAACTCAGCAAAGATGTAGTGTTGAAAGTCACCCTCTTTCCCCCCTCCTGTTTTCACACATTTCCTTCTTTCTTGGCATTGACTAGATTTATTCTCCTCCTTCTCCCTTTTAGGAACAGAATTTGGCATAAATAAATGATAACTGAGAAAATGGTATAAACAGAAGAGTAAACACAGGGTTTCTCCAGCCTCCTACTGCAGGTCGGGGTAATTTTATGTAGCTAGTGGTTACGTTGAAGGAAGATGGCAGTTCCAGCGGCTGCTATTTAATTTGTGTTTTAATAAACCCCCTATTCTTTCCTTAATTACTCAAAATAAAACATGACCCCCCCCCCCCGCCAAAGCCTTTCAGATTGCTAATTCACTAAAACTGTTGTTAAATCAAAATGGACTACTTTGCCAGGATACTGCCCACAAAATGGAATTTGGTATATTTCATACTCCAATGAATTTAAATTGTATGGAGCTGATCTTTAATACAAGTGCAAGTACCAGCGGAATCTACATACTTAGTCTGCTTTCTCGAACTCTCAGAATTAAGCAGGTGATCTATGGGACACAAAGGGACCATCCTTCTCTCAAAGAGAATATTTCATGACCAGGCAGCTTAAAAGGCACGGGCATAAACAGCTGTTTGCAGCTCCCTTTCTCTCTCATCTTCAGAAGGTAAAACGTATATATAAGAACATGCTGTTTTAGACAAAGCATTTTAGAAAATCGCTTGAAATGTTTTCCTTTTTCCCTTGACAACTGAACCTTTGATAGGTGCTCAAGAGCATCCTTACAATTTAGTTTATTTTTCTTCTACTTTTTTTTTTCAGGGGGGACAAAGGCTCAAGTGTGAAGGCTGCTTTCCCTTGAAGTGGGAGAAATCTCACTGCTCAAACCACAAAAATCATGGTTTCTACACCATGACAAACATGACTGGCATAGTGTCAATTTTAAATGAGCAGTTAAGTTTAATTTTACCATTATACCTTTGTAAGAACGTCACTTAGACAGATGAATTAAATGGAAACACGTATTTTGCTACATCCCTTATTTCTAGTTTCTTGACTCCTAATATATGGTCACTTTCCATTTAGCCATGTTGATATTTGGAAAGCCATTATGGAAATGACTTGATTATTTTGGAGTATATGCCTCACATATGAAATGTGCATCCACATGTCTTACTTCCTTCAGGTGCTTGAGGGAGAAGGGCGGCATTGAGGGAAGTGCTGCTTCATTTTCCAGAGAGAACAAGGCACCAGGAGCTTGGAGGGACTTCCGAGCTGCAGCAGTCACAGTGCTTAGTCCTGAATTTTTACCTCCTGGCCTCCAGGGTGGGCCTCTCCCTCCGCTGCCCAGCTGGCTGAGTATCACAGCAGAATGATAATTCCATGAGGCTCAGAGCCCTGCACACTTCATGCTTTGAATTGGGTTTTAGTAGTCAGCCCACTATTTGAGTGCTAGGTGCTGTCGGAGGAGTGATAAAGATATACAGAGCTGGCAATGCATTTAGGGAAGCCAGGTGTGTATGCAGGAAGCAGAAGCTCACTGGACAAGGCAGAGAGAACATGCCACTTGCTTACAAGGATGCAGACCGTGGTAAGAATTGCAGTTGTTCAAGGCCAGCGGGAGGACCTGGGACTACAGCTGGGACTCAAGGATGTGCAGATCCCAGTAGGAGAAGGGTGAACAGTTAGTTTAATCTGACTTATCTGAAACTTGATATCTCAAGACTGCTTTGAAAGTCTCCTTTTAAATTCTTTTCTTTTTAATTAAAAAAAGTTACCAAATAATGTCCCTCCTATATGGTGAAAAAATACATTGGGGGGTGGGGGGCGGATGTAAAAGCTTGTGTTTTATGATTCCTTGTTGAACAAGGAAAAGCATTTAGGCCGTCCCCACCCCGTGATGGGCTCCGTCCCCTCTGCTCCCTAGCTTTGGCTGCTGAAGCCTGGTCAGAGTAAGTGGAAATGAGGGTCCTAGCGGAATTATTCGCTCTGGAATGCCCGTCTCTCTGGTCCTCCCAGTGAGAACAGTGAGGAATTCCAGACTTTCACTGGCTTTAAGGACAGGCTGAGACTGAATAGGCTGCACAGGGAAACTGTTTTCTCAGGTTGGGGGCTTAGGTGAAGCATGGGAGAAAGAACTGAAGGATGAACTCCAGGGAAGGTGCATAATATGCCCCCCCCCCCAATAATCTAAAATGACCTTCACATGCCCTCCAGGGTGGCCCCAGGAACAATACCCCTATATTCCTTCAGCTTTTACCTTGCTTTGCTTCCCAAAGCGTGCCTGACACAGGCGAAACCCCGCGTTATACTGTATTTCTCTCTGCTCTCAGGAACACGCACTATTTGGGGGGAAAAATAAGGCCAGAAAATTGTTGCTATGGACTCTGTTTTGTGGAAGTTAAAATGCTAGAGCAAAAATCTGATTGCTTGATAGCTCCATCTCTCTCTCCCTCACTCCATCTCCTCCTCTCTCCACCCCTTCCCGAGCTCTCCCTCTCCCCCACCCCCCACTTTTCTACTCTGCCCTCCTCCGTCTCCTGGGCTCCCAGTCCTGCCTCCGCACCGGGCCGGAGGAAAGCCTTACAGGTTGTCAATGAAACATAGAATTATTCCCTTTGATGGCTTAGATAATAGTAGGAGCCAAAGCCATGAGTGAGGTCGGTGGAAACCAATGCAGTCCTGCCCGGGACCGGAGAGCCAATCGCAAGAGCAGGGGGCGGGGCGTCGGCGCCAGCAGATAATTGCTAAGTGCATCGCTAGCACAGTTGGTCGGAGCTGCTGAAAGGTCTGGTCGCAGAGGCAGGAACGCGTAATCCTCAGCGTGCTCCATCCCGGCAGCATCCTTCCAGGCTCGGCAGGGCAGCGAGCCTCTGGGCACCAGCCCCTGCTCCGCGGAAAAGGTACTCCTGCCGGCGTCCCTGTCCCCCGGGTGCTGCTCCTGCGCTGCCATGCTCAGTGCTCGCAGGGTAGCCTCTGTATTGGGAATGCAGAAAGAAAAGTTTAGGCGAGGAGATGTGGCAAAGGTGGGAAGCCACCGCCTTTTGTCGGGGAGGAAGACAAGCTGACAATTTGGAAAACTTCTGCGCCGTCTGGAACTGTGTGTGTTTACTACTCTCAATTAGCTGTGCTCACGTCTGGGGAAATAGCTCTGGCGTTGGGCTAGGGCGCCTGCAGGGCTGGGTGTAGAGTAGGCTCAGGGTAGTTGGGTGAAGGGAGTTGGACCTCGGGATGTAAGGCTTCCTCGTGGACCCATCCCTGGGAGGCTGGTTCGGAGAAACGTGATTGGTTGGCTGGGTTTTCCGCCAGGGGCTCAGCCCCCTTTCCATTACCTTCACCTGCCTTCTCTCAACTGTGGTGACCTTCAACCTGAGTCCTGGAACTGCTGTCTCCTTCCTACCTCTTCCCCCTGGCCCGCTCTGTCTCCGTGGATTTTATTTGGGGGAAGGAGACACTTCCTGGGGTGTGGGTGTCCTGTTTGGCCTGGTGGGTGTCTGTGTGTCACGCAACTTGGTGAGAAACCAATAAAGCAATTGTCAGAGGAAAGAAATTACTTAATTGATTAGCTCCCGAAAACTCTGGAAGACTTTCCAGGCTCGGTGTGTACCGAAATGAAGGGGATAGAACTAAATTTCACCGGCGTTTCCACCCTCATGGGAGAAGGGCTATTCAGGGTTAAGCCTGACAGCAGATCTGGGAGGTGGAGGCTCCTGGGGCTGGCTCCATTCAGGTGCGCAGGTACGGTGGTACCTTTGTGGCCCAGGAGTTGCTGGAGCCACCAACCACACTGCTTCTGAAGACTGCTCTTTGAGTAGCAAAGCTCATCATGGCAGCCGCTGGTGCAGCCTTGTGGCACCTAGTGCCTTCTAATGGTGGGACCACCAGGCCTCACTTGCGCTCAGACCCCCTTTTAGACCTGGGAAAACTCTGTCCCCGGAGCATCGGAGCTTCTGCCAATAGGAGGTTGTAGGTAGGCGGCTTCCTAGGAAGCCAGGGGGAGAAGGTGAGGTGCTTGGTCTTGAATGAACTTCCTATCTGAAAGCCCCAATCAGTTCCCCAGGTGTGTCCTCTGACCTGCTGGGGACCCTGAGGCTCCCAGTCTGGGGTCAGCCTTCCAGGTCCCTGAGGCTTTGGGGAATGCAGGTGAATTGTCTGACTCTGATTTCTCTCCTAGACCCGAAGCTGGGGAACTGGATCCCCAGTCCTGGCAGGAAGTGAACTTTCTGGGAGGGAGCCTCCAGCAACACCTTTTCCCTGTGACACCCTTCCCGCCGAGGTGCGGTGCGGCGGGTGACGGCCTCCACTCTGGCGCCCATGATTCACTTTCACTTTTTAATTCGTATTTTCTTTAACCTCGACAACAGGTTTTCCGCCACCTCCTTTAGGCAGCTATTTTGGGTGGGAGTTGTTATTGTCAAAGCTCTTCCCACAATGATTAAAAAAAAACAGCTGCCTTTTTTTTTTTTTTTTTTTTTTTCTGGGCAAGATACAGTCAGCTCTCTTTTCTGCACATGGTGCCTGACAGTCAACAAAACAAACTCGCAGTCCCACAAATTATAACGCCGTTGTGTTCAGGGGCCTGGAGTGGACGCTGGACCTTGATGGGCTGCCGGTGATAATTGGCCCCAATCCTCCTCCTCTGTGGTCTGTGGCGGGCAGGTGACTCCCAGAGAGCCCAGGAGAGGCAGCACCCGGCAGGTGGGAGAATTTGAAAGGGGCCACCTTGGTTTTCATGAAGACAGTGACAAAACTAGGAAATACTTTTGAGTTTAAGGGGTGTCTAGAAGAAGGAACAGGTAACAAAATTGGGCTCCCTTTCATTAAGGCTGATCTGCTGGGTTTCCTTCATGATAGAGGACATGAAAAGTAGGGTTTTTAAAGCAGCTTCTGAATGGTGACTCATGCAGAGAGAGGAAAAGGCAGGCTGGGGGCAGGGAGCAGAGGCACAAGTGGGACACACTGGAGCGCTCGCCTCGCCTCCCTCTCCTTCCCCCTCATTTCTCTTCCCTTTAGTTCCCCTTTTGGATCAGAGATCATTAAAATAACAACTTCAGACTAAAAAAAAGCATCATAGGAGCTGGAGAATAATTGACAAAACGCAAAATACCATCATTGTTACTTCACCTTGGGTGTCGGGGCATGACACCTAGATCTAGCCCCTCTGCCATGATCCCATTTGGAGAGTTTAATTGCTGGTGTGGGTGTTAGGCTGGCCAGTTGTTGTGAAGTAGGCACCTGCTTGTGTATGGAGAGCCTGGTTAGTGCTCAGGAAGTTAAATTTGTTAGTTGTTATTTCATCAAACATGGTCGCTTTAGCCAGGACCCTGGATAGGCGTCCTCCATAGATCTAGTATCTTCTCCCCACAATTGGCCAACTAGGATTTCTCTCGTTTAACCACTGTGCTGTGAAGGGGTCGCCTCTTTCTGTTTTCTCAAGCCCTGGGTGACTTACCGGGCTAGTGAAAGTCCCTTCCTTACATTTCTGTTTCTCCATCCCGCCTCCTTCCTGTCATCCCCTTTCATCATAAACACATCAGTAAATAATCTCTTTGCCAACCTGCTTTGATCTTGTCATTTTGTGCTGATTTTGCTGTTAAAGAAAACTGTCCCCTGAAATAGGATTGGAAACATAGTAGATTTTTTTTTTTATCAGAATAAAGCCGTTTAGATTTCTATTTTAAAATTTAATTTTGTGGTTTGGGAGAAATCAAATAAGCACGTTTACTGTGTTAGGTGTTTTTGTAAATGCTGTCGACATGCCTCCTTTTGCTTTGGTGAATGTGTGAACTCCCGGGTTATTCTGTGGAAGGGGGTGTCTGTCTGGAGGTTGGAAACCGCCTGGAGCACCCCTGAGAGGTGATGAGGCTGGAGCATGAGGTTTCGGTTTATTCAAGAGAGGGCTCTGAAATGTATTCACCACACTCTGCTATTTCCCCCCTTCATTCTTCACTTAGGAAAATCATTAGGAAATAGTTCCCCAGATTCACTTTTCCTTATACCTTTCTCCCTCCCCATTTGGGAGCTATTGAAGCAGGTACCTGAACAATCGTGTTTAATCACAAATACACGGTGTCCCTCCAAAATGTCTATACCCTTTGAATTATTAATTCCAATGAGTTAAATCTGAAAAGAAATAAACATCAATCGAACGACCAGCTCTTAAAGTCTGTATACATTTTGGGGGGACACCCTGGATATCTTCCTTTCTTCATTCCCTTCTGGCTCTTCCTTCCTGTCACTTAAGGGCACCCTAGTGGGTGAGATTCCATTTAGAGCCTGCTCACCTGACATCTGAAACGGTTAACCAGGGGACTCTGGAACTCTGGGAGGCACATTGGGCCGGCCCTGTGGGAGCAATGAGGTAATCCCTTCTCCACGTTCTCGGTTCTACGCAGACCTCACAGAGCACCTGGGGTGGTGCAGCTCCCTCCATGAGACATGAGACAGGTAGGGCAGATGTTTCCAAGCACAGGCCTATAGGGTGCAAGGGATTCCCACAGGGCAAAGCCTTCCTGGCTCCTTTGTCCTGCCTACCCTCAGCCCCCATGCATAGGGCTGACCTTGAAAACGTTAGCAAGTCTGTCATTTCCCCAGTTTGTCTGTCATTTCCCCAGTTTCTTTGTCCTTTATTCTCATCTCACCCCTAAATCCCTCTATCAAGAGTTGAAAAGAATCAAATCTACGTAATCATACTAAGGTGTCAACAGTTAGCAGTGCTGCCATTAGCAGAGGTACTTGGGTTCTTGATGGAAGTCAAAGCTGTTCATGGTGGAGTTTCACATCTGCTGGTGGATTGGAAAGACAGAGTTTGGATAGGGAGTGTCTGAGCAATTGTGGCCCTTTGCTTTTTAGTTTTGGCGAATCCAGCTCTTTCCCACATCCAGGACACACTGCAGCCACGCAGGGTACTGTGATGGCAATATTTGGGGTCCAGCCCCTGGAGCATCGTCCCTCAGACTTGACCTTAGTGGCTGCACTTTCTTGCTCTGTCTTTCAGTTCCCACATGGAAAGCAAGGGGCTTGGACTAGTTGAGCCCTTTCTGCTTTGCCCGACCTTCTGCCTGGATTTTGTCACCCGAGTCCTATATCCCGCTGGGGTGCTACAGCTTCAGAAGGACTTGGAGCTTGCTGAGCGTCCTCCAACGTGGGCTACCGTGCTCAGCGGTGCTTCAGAGCTAGATTCCATGAAGGCAGGTTGAAGGAATGGTGGATGTGAGACCGGGAGAAAAACAGGCTGAGGGGTGATGTAATAACTGATTTTGGTTTCGGAGGGGATGTTATATGGAGGATGGCGACCAGCTGTTCTCCATCTCCAGTAAGGATTGAACAAGTGAAAATAGACAGAAATTGCAGCAGATGGACTTAGATTAGGTATGAGGAAGAATTTTCCATCAGCAGGAGTTGTTAAAAAGGGAAGCTTGGGGAGTCTCTGTGATGATCTTTAGGAAATGGATTAAGCTGGAGGAGGCAGCAGAGGGCTGTGGGGAGGCCGGAGGCAGGGACTGTCTAATCTAGGGATCCCCCACCCCTCCTGGGGAGGGTCCTTTTGAATTTCTCTGAAACCTCACCTTCGCTCTGGGGCTGTCAACGTGGCTGAGCATCACAGTCCCTGGGACGAGTGGGGAAGGGGTACAGCCACCTGCACTGCCCTCCTGGGTGCTGCCCTGACCGGCAGGCCCTGCCTAGAGCTTGAGGATCTCTCCTCAGGTCTAATCTTTCATTTCCAGACGTGGCAACAGAGAGGTAACAGTCCTTGGCGTCATCACGCAGTTACCCGATGGCAGAGCTGGGACCAGAATCAAGGTCCTCCATCTCCCAAGTCAGTGTTATTTGTTTTGTAGCTCATTTTTTTTTTCTTGTTTCCAAATGGAATAGACGGGTTGCTTTTTCTGGGCTCCTAATTTCTCTCTAACCAAATGGCAGAGACAGGGACACCTGCAGCTAAGCAGTATTTATTGAGTGCTCATTACTAACACCGCGCACTCAACTCCAGCTTCCCTGATTCATACAGTAAACTCTTGAGTCCCCAGTCAGTGGCTGGGAAGGGGCTGATGCAGGGCCAGGGGCGGCCGAATGCAGGCCAGAAACTGGAGCCGAAAGGAAAGGATGGGGTACAGCTGGGAGATGTGAATAAAATCAAACCTTGTTTAAGCTGAATCTCACAAAGGTAAGAGACTCGTCATGGGATACATTAAATAAAAGAGGTGCACAGCACGCACAGGCTCTGGATAAGATGCTTCGCCAGTCACCTTTACAAAACAAAACAGAATTTTCAATTTCATGCAGATTCTCATTTCTGAGAGCAGCTTCTCCAATGTGGGGCTGAAATTCTATATTCCTTCCGGCCAGACTTGATTTATTTCTGGGCGCACACATCTCCTGGGTGTGCTTGGAGCCCCATGGATGGAGTGTTAGGGGAGCCCATGGAGGCTGCAGCACGGCATGGGTTAGCTCAGGGCCAGGGGCTGCTCAGGGTGTGGAAGGGAGTGGAGTGCTGCCGTCCAGCCAGTGGCCTCAGATGAAAGCAGGGCCCCCCACTCAGGAGAATGGGGCAGAGGCTGTGGAGGGCTTTGCCCGGTGGTGGTTTGAGCCACATAGAAATCAAGATGAATGGATGAGATGGGCCCCACAAAAGGAATGCGTAATTAGTAAGCTCATGTGTGTAGTCACTGAGAAGGAGGAAGAAAACACAGAGGTTTATGCTGGGCTAGTTAGGGGTCAGCAGGGAGTGCCCAGGAGGAGGGCAGAGCTTGCCACTCCTGCAGCCTGCTGGCATGCCTTTGTGCTACAAGGGCATCCTGAGCTGTTTGTTGTGCCCAGCACCGAGGCAGGCACTAGGGCAGTGATGGCAAACCTTTTGAGCTCGGCGTGTCAGCATTTTGAAAAACCCTAACTTAACTCTGGTGCCGTGTCACATATAGAAATTTTTTTTTTAATATTTGCAACCATAGTAAAACAAAGACTTATATTTTTGATATTTATTTTATATATTTAAATTCCATTTAACAAAGAAAAATCAACCAAAAAAATGAGTTCGCGTGTCACCTCTGACACGCGTATCATAGGTTCGCCATCACTGCACTTGTCTGTCAGCCAAGGTAGGTGTGATCTTTCTCCTGCAGGAACTAGCTCCAGAGGCAGCCAAGTGCAGTGTCTGTCCAAGGACTGGCTGAGTTAAAAGAGGAAAGGACACAGTGGGCACCAGGGCCTGGGTGGCCTAGGATGTGAGACAGGCTTGAAGGATGGAGAGAATAGCATGAAAAAGGACAGGAAACCAAGGGACTGGGGAGCCTGCCAGTGGAAGATGAAGGACCTCATGAACCACAGAAATATGTCTGATGGGCTGGCCAGCCCAGGGTGCCCCCACTGTGTCCTTTCCATTCAGAATGACATTCAGTGGACTTCACACTTCTGCCCTCAATCTTGGCACACAGACTGCACTAGAATGCAGTAAGGTGTGGTAGCATGAGAGTAGTATGTCCTGGTTGCAGGGTATACATGGTGACACTTACTTGGCATGGTCAGAGGAGGCCTCCTGGAGAGAGGAACATCTGAGGGACTTGAAAAATAAATAGAATCCCACCAGGAGCATGGGAGAGGGGTGGAAAGGAGGGCAGCCACATTTACAAGACTCAGAAGCATGAAACAGCGCAGCATGTCAGAGCACGATGAGTAATCCTTGGGTTGCTGTGTCTAAGCACCTGAGCAGTGCTTTGGGGGTGGGGTGGGAAGAGGTGTTGAGGGACCAGTTGGCCAAACTGAGGAGAAGAAGAGTTTTAGGCAGAAAATGACACAGTCATATTTGCATTTAGGAAGAAATGGAGAGTGGGGGTGAGGTTTGGGAGGGGCGAGCCTGGGATGGAGGGGCAGATGCTGAAGTACTTTGCTGCTGTCCAGGTGAGAAGTGATGAGGGCCTGGAGGAAGACAGTGATTTTAGAAGGAGAGGAGGGGGCAGCATCAAAGGGTGATACTCTGACTTCATAAGTTACACTAGATTAAGCAAAAATGAAGAGACATTTTCATTCGCTGGAGGAGAGGCTGACAGGTGAAGAAGTTCTCACTGTTCCATGAAAGATGGAGCAGTGCCCCCCACCCCTAAGACAGCACAAGAGCAAATGGGTTTAAGAGACAGGAAAAGGGTGTGCATGAGACATGAGCATCAATGCCTTGTGGAGGGGACTGTTACACAAGGGGGCAGGGTCAGCAAAGCAGGCTGAGCACTATTCTCTTGTTCATCAAATATTTAAGCAATAAGTCTGTCCCCTAATAGGTAAGTGGGTAAAAACAGAGAACTGAAACAGAAATGCCCAGAAAAATATGCAACAGTATCCAACTTCACTAATAATTAAAATATAAATGCAAAAAACAAGATATCATTATCCATCTACCAGATTACCAAAATTGAAAATGATAATATCCTGTGTCGTTAGGAGTGCTGAAAAAAAACGGACATTTTTACCCTTAGCTGGTGGGAGGATAATTTGCAAATATGGGAGACGTGTCTCAAAAATATAGCCTTTGAACCACTAAGCAATTGCTCTTCTAGGAATTTATCCTCAGGAAATGATCAGAGATGTGCAAAATAGCTCTGATCGAGGATACTCCTTTCAGCATTATGCATCATAACAAAACATTGTGTGGAGGGATTAATTAAATTTAATGTAGCTCATCTGTAAAATGGAAATCAAGGAAGCTATTAAAATTACATTGAATAATATATAAGAATATGGGAAAATGCTAACAATATACATTAAGTAGATAAAGGTTTAAAAGTAAATAGGGTATGCGTGCAATTTTGTAAAAAAATAGATGTATACAGTCATGAAAAATAGAATGGAATACAATATATCAAGTGATAACAGTGACTATCTCTGGGTTTTAAGAAACAAGAGATTTTTTATTTTGTTAAACTATTTCTCCACTTTCCTGCAGTAAATGTATTATTTTACAAATCAGAAGAAAAAAAATGCTCTTCAAATCAGTTACTTGAGCTACAAATGTTTAAGCAGTGAGTCTGCATGTAGCAATGTGCCAGGCACTACGTGGCTCACTGTAGGGCATTCAGGGCAGGGCGTCCTCAGGGTTTGGTGAGACAGAGCAATGCGCGCAGGAAATGCAGAGCGAGCTACCCGGCAGCGGTGAGGGCTGTGTCTGTTTCAGGTGTTGGGGCGGCAGGATCTCTCTGTGTAGGGAATGATGACCAGCAGCGGCTGCATTCTTGTTCCTTCCTCCCCACCTCATCCCCAGGCCCTGTCACCTACCTGCCCCTGGTCAGACCTATCTTAGCATTTTAGATGGTGTGTTTGCACACATCACATACATCTGCTAATTTCACAAGTGGGGAAGTTAGGCTCAGAGAAGCTCTGACTTGGCTAAGGTCACAAAGCTAGTGTGAGGCGGAGCGAGGTGACAGGGAACTTTGGTGTCAGAGCCTGCGCCCTTTCCAGAGTGGGCTGGTCAGCAGGGCTCCGCCTGCCGCCGAGGTCGGCTGGGCTGGCAGACTTCCACCAGGAGGGTGTGGGGCCACCCGCCCCTCTTTCCCAGAAGCCAGGCCTTCTGCTTAATTCGCTTAGTAATTAAGACAAATGAAGGCACTGACAGCTATCACATTTAGAGGAGCGACTTTGGGTGCCGAAGGCTCTCCAGAGGCGACCTCGGGGTTCTGCCTCCTGACCAAGTGTGTCATTTATTGTCGCTTTTCCGCAATGCTTTTGCTTCCCGTTGTGGTTTTCCTTGTTGCATAAACTCCAGGCAGCCTGAGAGTCCTGCTCTCCATGAAAGTCACAGCTGGCTGGTTCCATGATGTGCGCCTGGGCCACGTGGGGGCTCTGGGGTGCCTTCCCACGGCAGTGCAGGTGGCAGCTCTGATGGGCACGTCCTTGGGGCTTTCACAGGCTTAATTGGGAAAAGTGGGTGGGCCAGCGTTGTGAGCCGAGTGGCTGATTTGCTGCTCTATTTATTTTAATAATAACGCGTGTTGGTGGGTTTTTTTTTTTTTATTTTTTTTTATTTTTTTTTGTATCCACAAACCTCGGAGGTGGGTAGGGAAGCTATTATCCTTATTTTGCAAAGGAGGACGTTGACACTTGGAAAGTAAAGCCACTCACCTCAGTCTGTACAGGCAGTCGGCAGAAGAACTATCATGGGATGAGCCGGATTTTCTGCCTGCAAATGCTGCCCAAGCTCATACTCAGCAAGGGCTTCTTGCTGACTTATGGGGTGTCCTGGGTGAAGGAGGGGTGGGGCCTAGCACCCTGGCGGCCTTGGCCGGTACTTGAGGAGTGATCAGTAGCACACCCTAGATGACCTCCAGGACAAAGGTGAGTGCAGCTGCGTCCCAGCATGAGGCTCAGGTAAGTGCTGAGAACTGTGGAAGTCCATGAGGGTGCGGGTGCTCTCAGAAGACTCATGGTGGCAACGGGTCCCGAGTCCCAAGCACTGAAGAATGAGGGCGGTTTGGGTGGAAGGAGGCTATCCTTGATGTGAGCGGCGGTTTGAACCCGAGGGCCAGCATGGCATCCCAGGGGGAGCTGAGGGGCCTTTGGCTCAGTCAGGGGGAACATAGGGAGACATGCCTTGGGTGTCCCATCGTTCAGGCTTCCCTTCCCTTAGTAAGCAAGGGACAATGTGGCTGGAAGGAGCGAGGGGTGGGGGAGGAGGAGATGGGTTGCAGGTTCTCATATGGATTCTCTCTCGAGCCCTTTGTGGTTTTGTTTCTGCTGCTGATGAAGTTGCCCTTTAGAGCCCAGGTAGAGAGACCGGAGGGTTGGGGTGGTTCGTCTTCTGCCAGCCCTCCCCTGCCTGCCTGGAACCTCAGATTTTCAGAATGAGAAAGTTATGAGACAAAAAGGAAAAGAAAAAAAAAAGGGAGTAGAATGGGGAGCAGGTGAGGAACTCAAGAGGGACGTTTGGAAATGAAGTAGCAATTTATAGGACATGGAAAAACTTAAGTAGCACCTCTTTATCAACTATAGACTTTTAAATGTGTTAAGAACCAAATAAGAAAGGAAATAAACAGACTAATCTTTACTTTAAGATTTTTAAACATTTGGTCATCACCCTTATATTACAGAGAGGAAACTGAGGCACAAAGAATTTAAAGCTCATCAGGGTGACACTGCTGGTAGGTGTCAGATTCCACACCTGGCTTGTTGTCTGCTCTGCCCCTTGCCCCCCCCCCCCCTTCTGGTCCAAGCTGGGTGACAGGGGTGGGGTCGGGGTAGCGGGGGAGGAGAGAATGAGGCTCCATCCTCCTGCAGAGCAGCCTCTCTCCATGTGTCCTTTCTGCCCCCTCCCTCCTAACTCCCAGGAGTCTCTGCAGGGAGATTCGAGGAGCTGCTGATAAGCAGTCCCCTTGTCCCTTGTCCATTCTTTGGGGCAGGTCACTGAAGGATACTGCTGGCTCCAGGGCTGTGCGTGACGGCTTTGAGCCATGGCCTTCTCTTTGATTTCTTCATGATGGAAATGATGTGCTTCTCTTCCCCATCCTTCAGTTTCTTTTACAGAAACATGAGCTTCTGAAATTTTATGTGTTCATTTCCTCATTGCTCAAACGGTTGAGACCTGACAAACACAGTTCTAAAGTTTTAGTATTCGGAAGTGGACCAAAATGAGCAGTTCCTGTCCTCTTAGAGCTTACGTTCTAGTGGGGGAAGACAGATGGCAAACAAATAAGTAAATATGTGGGAGGGCCGATATGTGAAATGTGGAAACCAAAGCAGAGCCAGAGGATGGGGAGCATGTGTGGAGAGGCCGTGTCCAGGAGGGCCTCAGTCATGAAGTAACGGGCCGAGACTGAGGGCAGTGGGGTGGTCCATGTGGATGTTTGGGGGAAGAGCAGCCCATCCAGGCCAGCAGAGGCCCTGAAGCTAGGGACGCTTGAGGTTTCAGGTGTAGCAATGAGGCCGGGGTGAGCTCCCTCCAACCATGGGGAAGTTTTGAGCAAAGGAGTAACATAGTCTCTTATTCAACCAGATCACTCTGGCTGCCACATGTGTTGAGAGCTGTAGGAGGGCCGCCTGGAGACAGGAGGCCAGCCAGGAGACAGTGATCCTGGCAGGAGAGGGCGGTGGGTTGGGTTAGGGTGGTATCAGTGGAAGGGTGTGGAGTGGTCAGATTCTGGGGATACTTTGAAGGTGGGACCAGCAAGATTTGCTGATGGGTTGAATGTGGGGTTTGAGAGAAAAAGAGGGTTCAAGGATAATTTCCCAGGTTTGGCATGAGATGGAAATGTTTGTGGAAGAAGCACTGGGGAAAAATAAGACATGAGGAATTTGTTTTGAGAGGGGTTAGACATCTAAATGAAATGCACTCTAGTCAGTGGTGTTATGGGTCTGGATTTCAGAGAAGAGGTCTGTGCTAGAAGACAATCTTGGGAGTTTTGAGTGTATTGATAATATTTAAAGTATGGGACCAGATGAAATCACCTAGAGAGTGGGTGCAGATAGACAATATGTATAAAGATTGAATTCTGGGAACTCCAATATTTGTAGATCAAGGATAGGATTGGCAAACTTTTTCTTAAAGGGCCAGGTAGTAAATATTTTAGAGTTTGTGAGCCATACGGTCTTTGCTGCAACCCTCAGATCTACTCAAATAGTACAAAAGCAGCCCTAAATAACATATAAATGAATGGGTGTTGCTGTGTTCAGCAAAACTTTATTTATATAAACAGGCACTTGGCTCGTGGGCCATGTTTACTGACCTTGAGTCTAGGACATGAAAATGGACCAGCAAAGGAGATGGAGAAGGAGTAACCCATGAGATAAGAGATGAAGCAAGAGAGAATTTCCTCAGAAACTAAGTGAAGTAATTTTCAAGAAGAAGGGAGTGATCAGCTGGATCAGATACTGCTAATGTTTGAAGTAAGATGAGAACTGAGAATTGAATGTTAGCAACATTAAGGCCATTGTGAGCTGATAAGAGCACTTTGGATGAGTGGGAGGTGAGAGCCTTGTTGGAGCGAGTTGGAAGAGCGGCATTGGTAATAGCTCGGCATTGGTTATAGCTCAAGTAAACAAGTTTATGGTGAAGTGTGGTTGTAAAGGGGTGCAAAGAAATGAAAAGTTAACAGGGGCATATTGAGTCAAAGCAAGTATTTCTTCCTTAAAATGGGGAAATCACAGGATGCTTATGTGCTGATGGAAATGGTCCAGTCAGGAGAGCACAAAGGTGATGTTGCAGTAGGAGGTGAGCACTGCTGGAGAGAGGCCTTGAGGGAAGGAAGATATTAGGACCCAGTGAGGAGGGGTGGGCATGGCTTTAGCTGGTGGTGGGGACAGCCAAGGGAGGGAAGAGCAGGTGGGTGGGTGGGTGTGGTGGGATGGGTGGGGGTCTGAGTGTGGACTCTTTCCTTTTGCTGCATTTTCTCAGTGACTAGCAAGTAAGACCAAGATTTCTGAAAGCGGAGGAGAATAACCTTGGCCCCTGGCCTGTGGGAATAGGTGCCCTCTGAGTATTGGAGGAGAGGGATGGGAGACAATGACGGAGAGAGGTCAGTTTTTAAATCAAAATGAGAAGTTTTTTGCTGATGCATTCACTTGAGCTTTTCACTGTGAAAGGGCCCCTGTAAATTCTTAAAAGTTATGACTGAATAATAAGGCCATGATGAGGGTATGGATTGAAAGTTTTCAAAAAATAGTCTCAGATTCCTATAGGCCTGGAACTGCCTAACCAGGTGACTCTTGTATGACTGACTGTATATATATAATAGTTTCAGGTGTACAACATAATGATTCAGTATATGTATATATTATGAAATGATTGCCACAGTGAGTTTAGTTGCCATCTATCACACACAGTTACAATTTTTTTTTGTACAATTATATTTTGAGGAAACTGAATCACTTGCCTGGAATTACTGACAATCCACCTTAGAATTAAGACAGTGGGTGAGGGGTGAGAGCCCATTGATCTGGGGTTAGGGGGACTTAGGGCTGCTTACTGCACTTTTGTCCTCTCCTTCTAAAGCCTTTTTTTTGAGACTTCTTGTTTTTTTTTTGTTAATTAAAAAATATATTTTATTGATTTTTTACAGAGAGGAAGGGGGGGGATAGAGAGCTAGAAACATCAATGAGAGAGAAACATCGATCGGCTGCCTCCTACACACCCCCCACTGGGGATGTGCCTGCAACCAAGGTACATGCCCTTGACTGGAATCGAACCTGGGACCCTTCAGTCCGCAGGCCGACGCTCTATTCACTGAGCCAAACAGGTCAGGACAAGAGACTTCTTGTTTTTTTGGTTTTTTTTTTTGGCATCTTCCTATGTGAAAGGGACTTCAGAAGGCATGGCAAGGTTTACATCAATGCACTGTCAGCCCAGCCCAGGAAGGGGTGGAACTTTGTACAGAGCTGGGTGTGACTAGACACATGATTGGCCCTTGCAGCCATCAGTTTTTCCTGAGAGGGAACTCTTCATGGATTGCAAAGGGTCTAACATGCTGTTCTCACTTAGGAAACAAGGTAGTTGGGGGAGTGATGAAGGCAATTAGGAATTTGTGGTTCAGGGCTGATCAAGGAAGAAGGACTCGCCCATCTTTTCCCCAAATCTTATTCCTGGTGTTCTTTTTGAGATAAAAAAAGAAGATGAAAACACAGAGGTATAGGGACCCAGAGTTCATCTCACACAAGGTATCTCTGCAGACCTGGCTCAGACAGTCTGTGTGGCTGCTCCAAACCTCAATTTCCTCAGTTTAAAATACCTAATGACACCCGTCTCAGATTTGTTGGAGAGATTAAGTGGAGGGTTCGCTGTAAAGTATCCATTGTAGAACCTGTAATATTGCAAGTGCTCAAGGGTCTGTGGGAAGTAATACAAGGTGATGATGGGATGGGGGGGGAGGGTTCTCTCTAACAATGGGCCAGGGTGGGCCAGGTAGTGGGCTAGGGTGAGGCGGAGCCAGGCCAGGGATTCCCTGCTGAGGGGATCCCAGAGTGATTAATAAAAAGGTCAGAATTCCTGTTTCCCAGATTTGGAGCTCAAGAGCTTCCTCCCAAAATATTGCTGGTCACAGTACCAGACAGGAACAGTGTAGCACTGCCAAATAGTGCAGCGCCTTCAAAAAAATAAATCTGGGGAGGAATCTCTGAAAGCTGCAAGAACCATAATACTGAGAGAGATTTAAAGGGAACCAGACATCTCTGCAATGCTTAGAACAGCAGGAGCATAGATCTCTCATACTAATCAAGTGATTTGTGGGGAAATCCTATCCATCTCCCTAACCTGAGCTGAATCAAGCAGATGATCACTGCGAGTTGCAGAGTGAGCGCTGAAGCAGCGCGAGGCTGGTTTATGATCCTGCAGAACTTTCCTGCGGCATGAATTCCTGGGCAAGCAGGTGACTTCGAAGGAAAGAAACTCCCTGCCTCCCTTTCAGCTGTCAGTGCAGGGCTCTCTGCCTGCCCTTGGCAGAGCTTTCAGGGAGCTCATCCTTTGAGAGGATTCTGCCCAGGGAGGCGGGGGGCACACACTTCCTTGGGCTTCTGAGGAGTGACTGCGATGGGTGGGTGCTGGCCTGGCCATGCACTTATCTGTGACATTGTCCCAGGAGCTATCTGGTCAGGAGATACTGCTGTCTCTGTTTGGAGAGAACACAATGGACTTCTTGCTCTGCCTCCTACAAGGCAAGGAATGGATGATCCAAAAGAATGGCCCTTGTGAGAGCTGTGTTTTCATGCTGGTCTATGTTATCGGGCCCCATACAGTTGATCCTAAGTACTGCTCCTTTGACCATGAATGGATATTCCCTAACCAAAGTTAAGTTAAGTTGCAGGGCATCTCGAGTAATCTCAAGAGAGCTTAGGTGGAGCCATTTAAACTCTTTGCAATATAGCGGGGAGAAGCTGTGTCACTCGATGTGTGGGGAGATAGGCGGTTGTTTGGATTGGATTGAGGCAAGGAGGAGTTAGGGGGGTGATGTGTGAATCTTAGTACATGTGTGGACTGTCAAAACACCCAAAATGCTTAGGGCTGTTTTTCTACACAGAAAAATAAATTTACTACAGTTCAGAGAAAGATAAATATGACGGCTAAAAACACATGGAAAAATGTTTGCCCTAGCTGGTTTTGCTCAGTGGATAGAGCATCAGCTTGGGGACTGAAGGGTCCCGGGTTCGATTCCAGTCAAGGGTACATGCCCTGGTTGTAGGCTTGATCCCTAATGGGGGGTGTGTGCAAGAGGCAGCCAATAAATACTTCTCTCTCATCACTGATGTTTTTATCTCTCTCTTCATTTCTGAAATCAATAAAAATATATTTTAAAAAAATGTTTGACTCTGTGAATGGTCAGCATAGTAGAATAGTTAGGTAGAGGGGCTTTGGAATCAGGCTGTGATCCTGGCTCTGGAAGGTCCTTGTTTGACCGCGTATAAGCCATTTAATTGGAACTCAGTTTCTCCCTGTGTAGGGTGAGGATGAGAGGGCTACTGTATAGGGAACCCCTATGGTGTGATGCAGGGCTGAGAAATTCAAGTCAAATGCTTACCATCAATAACAATATAATAATAATAATAATAATAATAATAATAATAAAATGATAATTTAAATGATATGTCATTTTCCCAGCTACAAAATTATTGTTGGTTAAAAATGACATTGTCATTGAAATGGGGTATCATGTCCTATTAATAGAACTGTAATTGGTGTAACCTTTCTGGAAGCTGATTTGGGGGTTTCTGTACTTTTTAAAAATTTGCTTCTAGGATTCTATCCCAAGGAAAAAATCAGAAGTGTGGGGAAATGTGTGTGCAAAATTTTTCATGGTGGTGCTATTATCTGAAACACTGGAATTAACTTTCCAAGGTAGCAGGGAACTAGTTAAGTAAATTATGGTATAACCATACAATGGAGTAGTAGTCAGCCATATAAAAATCCTGAACAGTGTTAATGGCATGAAACAGTGCTCATGAGCTATATGTGAAATATCTTCTAAACTGACTAATGAATTATCTATATCTATATAGAGATATAGGCAAACATGAATATGCCAAAATTCCAATAGAGATTCTCTATTCCATGGTGAGCCTTTATTAATTATCATGATAAAAGTTATAGAAAGAACATGAGACCTAGTAGGCTGTGTGGGTCAGGTTCTTGCCATGGTTAGGAAGTATTTCTCTGTAGACAAGGCCTAGTGTGGACTCCATGGAAGCTTATTAATGGCTTTGTATGGATCCTCCTCTTACCCCTCCCTGAACATGGTGGTGGGGGGGAATATTTTAGATGAAAAAGGTGAAGTGATTAAGCAAAGAAACAAGACCACCTCATAGACACAGACAACAGACAGCAGTATTATGATTACCAAAGGGAAAGGGGAGTGGAGGAAGATAGAAGAGGATATAAATGGTGATGAAAGAAGACTTGACTTGGAGTGGTGAATACACCTGTATAGAATTGTACACCTGAAACCTATATAATTTTATTAACCAATGTCACCCCAATCTATATATGTAAAAACCTAATATGCAAATTGTCCCCTTGGGAGTTTGACCAGGAGACCAGACCAGGAGTTCGATTGCTTGCTATGACGTGCGCTGACCACCAAAGGAAGGCCCTGGCTGGCAGCCAGAAGGCCCTGATTGGCCCTGATCACAGGCCAAACCAAGGGACCCTACCCATGTATGAATTTCATGCACCAGGCCTCTAGTAAGTTTAATAAAAATCAGAAAAACAAGTGAACAAACCAATATTGTGGAATGAAGAGGCAGAAGTGTGTGAGAAGACAGTGCCCAGCACAGTAGATGGCCTGCCTGGGTTTGCTCTCTATCCAGAGATCCACAGACATGGTAACAACCCACATGTGAGTCACTCACCCCCAAAGCCACTGGCACCTGCTGTCCTCCTACAGTTGTCATTGAGAGGCCGAGAAGAGGTTTCTGAAGATAAACAGCAGCCTATTGTCCATGATGCTCATAGAACATTGGGGCTGGATATACCATGGACAATGTAGGAAACACTTGCAGAGACAGAGGGTCTGGGGGCTGGGGCATCTCACAGGACACAGTTGTCCCCCGGTGTTATAGGGGCGTCTCACCTACCACACATGCATGTTGAAGAATGGGGCATTTTCTATAATACATTAAGGATATTGATGGAGCTGGCTGTTTAACAGGTAGAATTAATTTTTCAACAAATACCATTTGAGGACATGCACCATTCTGGGTCTTGGGCGGGGTGCTGGGGTTTCCCTGGTGATCAAAGCAGAGGTCATGGCAGAGTTTACTTTTTGTACTTTGAACATCAGTTTTGATATGTATGTTTTCAAAATCTGCAGTTTAAAAAATATGTTGGTTTTGCTTAAAGTAGGACACACTTGCTTTAAGTCTGTGAAATATTGTAGAAATAGTGAATTGTTTTTTGTGTGCAGATGTCCCATCATAATAATAAAGAGCTAATATGCTTATAGTTGGGACACTGTCACGCATAACGACTGATCAGCAGGAGGCTGCCTGTGAGTGTTTGGCAGGGTGTTGCTCTGGAGATGGGGCTGAAGCAGGAGGCAGGACAAGCCCTAGGCAACTGGCGGGACTGAGGGTGGGGTGTGGAGCAGCCAGAAAAGGCTGGAGGGTTGGGGGCAGGGCCAGGCACACTGGAGCTCTGTGTGGAGAGGTTCAAGTGTCAAGTCAGGGCAGCGGGCAGGTGGGCAGGGTCTCGTGATTTCACACTCTGGGCTCCTAGTGTGTTATATAAGTTTAAATATTTTTCTTTAATTCATCCTAAGGATGTCTCTGTGAGATGGTGCTGGGAGTGGGTGCCACCTGCCTTCAGGTGAGGAGCTTGGGCCAGGTTTGACTCTGACTTTGGCCTTGCTGCAAACGTCCCGGGGGCAGTTGCAGACTTTACTCAGTGAGGCTGCCTCTCATGACTGGCTATGGTGGCCACTGGCCAGTGTGAGGCCCTGGGCTGAGGAGCTGCTGTGTGTTCTCTGCCCTCCAGAAGTCATTTATTCATTCACTTCAGAACTCTTTTCAATTTGAAAATACAGTGGCTATTGTGTTATTCTTTCACGACACTTGGTGCCAGAATCAGGTTCCCTAAAATCCTCAGAGGCATGGGATTATGTTTAACAAATGTAAATTGTAACTTTTGTAAAGATGCAGCCTTTCTCTGTGTCTTGTGTTGTGACTTGGGCTCTTCCTCTCCCTTGGAACGTGCCCAGATGTTTTGCTTCTTTTAAAGATCTGACACAGCCATGGCCGGCTCTATAAATAGTACCAAACATCAGCTATAAAGCTGGCATGATGCTGATTTTTTTCCCTGCCACCCACTGGAAGTCTTGGGAGAGAATTCTCTCTTCTCACCCTTCCCCTTCCTCTCTCTGTGTCTCTCTTCTTCTCTTTTTCCCTACACACACACACACACACACACACACACACACACACACACTTACATTTAGACAGTAAACATTCTGAATGTGTTCAAACACGTGTTCTCCTTTCTCTTCTTTCCTTTCTTTCTTTCTTTTTTTTTTTTTTTTTTTTACGAATTAGGTAAAAAGAAGTTATAGAGTTTCCAACAATAGACAAAAATCACTTTCCCAAGTGTCAACTATGCCTGGGTAGTGCTGACTAAATTAGTCTTTGTCACCAAAGCTCACAGTCCAACAAGAGGGCAGCTTTATTAGTACCAGGCTTCCTGAGCATAAAATGTGAAAAGATACCCTTAATGGGGATTTATTAACAGTTCTAGAGAGAATCTCTAATAGTTGTATTAGTTTGCTGGGACTGCTGTACCACAGTAGTAATAGTATTTTCATTGCTAGTGGGTGGGCTGCAAGCACCAAGGTGTTGCACTGTGTTGAATACTTTTCAGCCGCGTTCTCATTAGCTGTTTTTTTTTAAACCCATTCCCTTGTCTGAAACCACAAGTTTACATGCTCCTTAGTGTCTCCTCTCAGTGTTTCATGTTCTTATAACCAAAGTCATCACACTGGAGGGGATGGGGTTGAGCAGAGGCAAGATTCAGATCCAGGAATACATCTGTATTTAGTATGCACATCTGGGCAAAAGGTTGTATGTGCAGCTGACAGTTGGAGAGGGAACCAAGGGGCCAGATATGTTTGCTCAGGAGGAAACTTGAGTTCCTCTGGAGAGCTAGAACCAGAAGGACAGGAATAGAGCCTGGTGTACCTGAGAAGTAAGAATTTGACTTCATTCTGGCTGCTCTGATACCTTCCTTAGATGCTGTGGGGTTCCAGAGATAGGTGCAAATTCAATGCACACAGGTTTGGCAAGTATGTGTTCTTTTTCTTGGTACTTTCTTCTGCCCCACTCCTGACATTTTGAGTAGCACAGATGAAAAATACAGTAGAAAAATGGGAAGGAGGGGGACATTTCTTCTATTGAGTTACAAATACAGACAACTCCACTTCTCTGGTTTTGCCTACTAAGATAAGCTATGTCCTTCAGTTCAGTTGGCTCAGGCTAAGAGTTAAAATTAGGGAAGGTCTTGGGTGACCAAGCAGATAAAAGCCCTACACAAAAGTTCCAGTAGCCCAAAACCATTCATGTGCAAAAATGTAACCATCATAAAGTTGTGTTTAAATTAGGTATGCTTGGCTGCCATGGGAAGGAGTATAGGAACAAATGCCAAATGTAAAGTGGACTTGTATAATTTTCACCTGGGGGTGGAACTTGAGGGAAAATGTAAGAAAAATATACTATGTTAGCTTAGGGGAGCATTCTTCTCTGAGGGTGTCAGGGATGGCTGTGGGCCCCCAGTTGGAAGATTTAGTGGGTGGATCATTCCAACCTCAAAGTAGGAAACTACTAAGATGAATGCTGACATTCACTCCCACTTCAAAGAGGGGCGGGGGGCAGGAGTCTTTCCAGTATACATTATACCCATTCCTTTAAAAACCAACCAACCAACCATTTAGTTATTTATTTTTATTTTATTTAATAAAAGTATTTTTATTGATTTCAGAGAGGATGGTAGAGGGAGAGAGATAGAAACATCAATGATGAGAGAGAATCATTGATTGGCTGCCTCCTGCATGTCTCCTACTGGGGATGAAGCCCACAACCTGGGCATGTGCCCTTGACCAGAATTGAACCTGGGACCCTTCAGTCCACAGGCCAACACTCTATCCACTGAGCCAAACCAACTAGGGCCCAACTAGCCAACCCTTTAAATAGTATCTTTACCCTCATCACTTTTTCAGAGGTTCTTTTCTTCAAGAGAATGCCAAGTGATGATCTTAGCAGCTGCGTGTGATAGGTGCACTCATTACAGATGCTGTACTGGGTCAGGCTGGTTTTGCTTCTAGAATAACACCTGGATAAACATTTAAATGTGCCATGTTCTATGTGCTTATAACTGTGTTGAGGACAGAAAAGAGGGTCAAGGCATTGGTCCTGCCCACAGGTTACATGTAATGTAGATGAGAGATAGACACACATCAAGTGCCCAGAGAACAAGGAAAGGTTCAGTGGGGTGGAGGAGGGTCCAGTGAATGTGCAGAGGAGGGGTTGATGAGTCACTGGCTGGTGGTCAGAGAAGGCTGCAAGTGCAAGTGCAAGGAAGGGTTGAGCTACCTTAGTTAGTGTTTAGGAAGTAAAAGAAGGAAAATGAGAAAGGCCCTGGGATGGGAAGGTTGCATGAGCTGGCAGATGTGGGGATGGAAAGGAATATGACCAAGGAAGTATCTTGGTAGTCATTTTGTGAAGGTTGATGATGATCACAGTTTGTGTTTCTGTAAGGCAGACGTGGCTGAAGGGAAAGGATACTTCCAACTCATCAGTGAATCCTTAGTCACTTTTATCAACAGCATCCTCTTCCTGGCCATGGAGGCTGTGGTTCCAATTGACTCTTTCAACCCACTTCTCCACCACCTCCCTGCCCATCGTCTGCCTTGTGTCTAACTGAACCACCCCATTCTTCTCTATAGGCCCTCTGTTGGCCTAAGAGACAATCCATGTACATGCCCTTCCCACAACTCTAGAGATTCAAGTCCTAACCATCTTTCAAGGTTCAGTTCAAATGTAATTTTCTGTATGGAAACTTCTCTGATCTTTCCTCTCCTGTTCCTGGCCCTAAAAGATACTCATAGTCACTTCTATGTACTTCCCTTACTACTTACTGGTAATAGTAAAATAATGATTGAGTACCTATTATGTGCCAGACACTATTCTCTGTACCTTGGGTACATTAATGAATAAATCAAAGACTTCTGCTCTCATTGAGTTTACATTCTACCTGGGGAAAACTGATAATGAATACTAGAAATAATACATAAGTAATTCTATAAAATGTTAGAAGGTGATAAGTGTTATGGAAAAAATTTTAAAAAAGAGCAAAATAAGTAGGGATTTGGAATGCTAAGGTAGGGGGAGTGGCATTGGGTTGCAATTTTAAATAGTGTGGTCTCCTGAAGAGGGTTACATCTATACAGAGACTTGTGAAAAAGCCATGAGATGGGAGTGTGCTTGATGTGTTCAAGAAACAGGAGGCCAGTATTGTTGTGGAGTGAGAAGGAGAGGGAGACCTAGGGAATGAAGTCAGAGAAGTAAGGGGGGCATCACATGGGAGCTTGCAGGCCATTTTAAGGACTGAGGATGACAAGGAGGATTTTGAGCAGAAGAGTGAAATGAGAATATTTACTTGTTAAAATACTCACTCTGGATGTTGTGTGTAGAATAGACTGAAGGCAGGGAAGGTTGGAAGCAGAAGACGAGTTGAGAGGCTATTGCAGTAGTCCAGGTGGCCTGGGTCAGAGTTGAATCAATGAGAAAGTGGTCACACTCTGTATGTATTTTGAACTTTATTTTTCATGAATAGATTGTGATATATGGGAGAAGGCAAGGAATCAAGAATGATTGCAAGGATTTTGGCCCAAACAACAGGAAAGCTGTAGGTGCCAACATCAGAGACGAGAAAGGCTGTGAGAGAGGCCTCCAACAAGTTAGGAGCTTGGTCCTCATTGGACTGGAAACTACTCAGGAATAGGTGCACTCTATGATTCATCTTTACTGTCTCCTAAGGGACTGAGGGATTATAATTGATGGATGTTTCACATTTCAGGGGCTGTC